>NC_135498.1:170035294-170335294 GCF_052857255.1 Amblyomma americanum | reverse complement strand
CGCATGCACGCACACACGCGCATGCACACAGAGAGAGATAAGGCGAAGCTAAGAGAAGACGTTTACAGCGTATGCGCTCTCATCTAGCAGGCTTGTTTAGGAAAGTAAAGCGCTTGTGCGATGTGCGGAGCGTGAGAAAGAGGAATTGGGCACTCCAAAAACGCACAATTTACCTACACCGAACGACCCATGGGGGCACGCCTCGAGTGTATACTGCAAAATCGAAGTTCTCAAGGATAGACTACACCTTCATTTCATTTAGCTGAAAGAACAGGAGAACAGAAGAGCACGGAAGATCAAGTACATGGCTTCTTGTTTGTCATATACCATGTCCTTTCTGTTTCCATGTGCTTTGCAACGAAATGAAGTGAAAGCAAAGGACTACCAACTAGCCTAAATGTTAGCTCTTCTGAAGTATATTTCTTGTCTATGGGGATCGCCTTTTGCGTTTCTTCAAAGTGGCCGTGCTAGTGTTCTCTTTTTGTGTCCGGTCCTTTGCGCTAAATGAAATGAATATGACGTCAAACTTTGACTACCTCTCGTTTAGAAAGTATGAGAGAAGGTCCTTCCCGTCTCAAAGCTTTTAATAAGTCCAGCAGCCAAAGTCAGCCCAACTCGTTACCGTGCCATTTCTCCGCACCAACATCCCAGACTGATCACAGACGGGCGCTTTTTCTTCCGATGGCACAACGTGTGCAGCCGAATTACACTTTCTGGCGAAGCCTCTGTGATCCTGTACGGGTCTACCTTGTAGCCTCACTTCTCTATGCACGCCATGGTAGCGCCTGCAGATGAAGTAGTTAATCGGACTCTCTCTTCACCGGTCACTATATACGCTACGGGGCCGAGGGGCTTGGGCGTCCGCCTGAGCTGTGGAAGGTGGCTGGTTCGAAACCCACTGCCGGCAACCAACCGGCAAAATGGGTACAAGCGTCCCCCGGCCCGGCGCCCGACTTCCTTAGGGGTGTACGCTTGGAAGAAGCTCCACAAACCCCGCTGTGCCCTCCGTTGCAAAACCAGTTTTGAACACAATCAGCCTGCAAAGGTGGTTCGTGAGTAAGTTGAGAGGTCGCAACGGGTGTTGCGAGTTAGGTGAAGTTTAAATGTGTCCGCTCTGCGAGAGTTCAGCAGCTCATGGCCTTTACGCCGCCTGGAGCTTCCAACACAATCCTAGCTGCCCTTCCCTGTCGCACATACTGCAGCGCCAAATAACTCTACGTTGCAAGTGGCCTTGCTCAGTTCACCAATAGAACTCCTCAGCGCTTACCGGGAAGTTTGGATCAGACATATCGTAGGAAACATGTACACCTAACTTCGGCCTTAAAGCTGCAGTAAACACGTCAGTTCCCTTGCTGTATTTGTGTGGAGTCTTAGCAGGCACAGCGAAAGAGGCTGGCAGAAATCTGAGGGGAACAAAAGTGCCCAAAATAGCAGGTGTGACAACTGCAGCGTCATCGAATGACGCAGCTATCTTGTCCCATTCTCCCACCCATGTACTGCACTCCATTCTCAGTGGGAGCGCACTGAAGACTTCAGCTTCAGCTAAGGTGGTGCCAAGGTCTTCGAAGCGTTGGACCATTAACGGGGAACTGTAAACCTGCTGAAAATTTATACTTCAGCTTTAAGAGGTGCGGACTCAAAAATTTTCGTCCGTCGTTGCTTTTGCTTTCTAAGCTCCCGACCTGGTCAGTGTTCGCGAAAATGCATTAAAAAATGTGAGAAAGCCGTGAATGAATAATTGAATGTCATTCTTTTGGCTCAGTTTCGAGTGAAGTGAACTTTAGCGCACTGCTCCTGTGTGACGTCATACCCTAGTCCCCAAAGTGTCGACGACAACGTGGGCTCGGAAATATATGAATCCAGGCGACGTTCACCTCTTCACGCCTGTACAACTGGCCAGTTAAGTTTCGCGTCATTGGTTTTTTGGCACATAGAAGCTAAGACATCATGGATTTCGCACCGCTTGGATAACTTGCGATTGTATTTCGACTTTTGTCCAAACTGAAATGTCTCAGCTTCTTCCAAGTCAAGCTTTCAAGTCATATTAAATGACGTTCCTTAAAACAACTGTGGCTGAAAATTGGTGCCCGATATTGATCACCTAAAGAAACAAGTTAGCACTGTCTATTGACAAATCTCTGAAAATACAGTCAAAATATTGCAGTTCACATATTACACGTAACACACAGCGCACGAGACAGCCCACTGACATAACATGCGCACGAACCGGCCAAAATGGCTGCGCCCACATGGGAGAGCCGAAGCTGTTGGAAAGTATTGAAGAACCACTCTGTCACTTCTCCGATGAGCGCTTGTTCCCTAGATCAGTGGGAGGCTCCCTGACCGACTCCGACTGGAGCACACGGCTCATGCTAATTACGAGGGCCACGACAGCGTTGTAAGCCAAAGGAATCCTGGACTAAAGAACAGTGACCACCGAAGCTCTCTCTCCCCACATCCTATCCGCTAATTCTTCGCTACTGCAATAAATGTTTTACTACTGCTACTACCACTTGTTCCCGGCAGTGCATTGGGCAGAAAGCTCACCCATTGTGTTCCTGCATGGTCAGGTAGATGTCGTACTGGTAGCTTCCAGATCCCCGAAACAGTTCGTCGTCATGAGCCAGATCGGTGAAGAAGACGTCTTCACCTGCGTGCGCCGGGAAAAGGCAACCAAAGCAACTAGGAGACGGGCCTAGTCATGAAAGTCAGGTGAAGGCTCCCGGATCAGGGAGATCATCCCACACAGGACGGCAAATTGAAATCCTGAGAGGCAGTGAGTGCCTTATAGAATAGATTACGTGTTGCGAATGGTAATTTGCAAATGCGAATTTGCAAGGCATAACCACCAATGCAGGCTCACGTGCTCCAATGCACACATATATATACGCGCACGAGGAGACGTCCATTTAAAAAGCATCGTTTTGAACATACAGATTTGCGTTGCTCAGCGTCCTGTCGCACTGACATCTGACACGTGCCCCTTGTCACGTTTTCATCAAATATATGACAGCCTACAAGAACACATTACAAGACGGCACTCGCTCCAGAAGCGGAATTTATGCGCATTACACGCAAGCAGACTTTGACACGGAGCAGCGCTAAGGAGAATGTTACTGTTTATTCGTTGTTTACAGAAGGAAAGTAAATGAGTAATTAATTGGATGGGAGATAACATTACTTATAAGACAACAACTCGTCACCGTTGGCAACACAGCCCTCATCCTCTGCCTTGAAGCCATCGGTAGCAAAAGAGTTTTCGCACAGATACCTCTTAACCTCCACCACTGTCAACTTGGCACTCGTTGTATAATAGTACCGGGAAGTGTTTTGTAGATTAATTCCGTCTCCTTTGGTTACCACAGGCTATGCACGACATTATCACTTCGTGTCTACCGCGCGATAAGCGAGGAGAGTGCTTTGTACAAATGGATCTCGCGTGGCAATTTCTATGATCTTCGGAGAAGATGCACATGTCTGAGGTATCTTATCCCGAGATTTGGAACTCTATAATTGCGTAATGCCGGGGAGTATGAGCAATTACACAGAGAGTAAACGTTTGACGATTTTTTTTTCTAATTGCTGGACTAAATGAATTGCAAACATATTAAAGAAACTGCCTTTTCCAAAATATTTTCGAAACCAGGGTCAAACCGCGAGCTGCCAGATGTGCAGGAGGCTGGCTGTATGCAGTCTTGTACATATTACAGAAAATAAGTAACCGATTACAATTGCAATTGCTCCATCTGATATGTAACTGAATACACTGGTCAATTACCGCCTGAGAAAAGTAAATTCATAAGTATAGAACAATAAGTTATTACTATTGCGTTAAATTTCTTCACATTTTATTGCCATAACACAAACTTACTCAAACTACAATAAGCTAGTGCGGCTTGCTTGATATTTTTTGCATGTTGTTAACTATCAACCGGAGTTGTTTTCAAAACTGTCGCACTGATTTTGCAACGTTTCCTCGTGAAGAAATCAGCCGCTACACTGAAAAATTTTGATGCAAGCGCTGGAGGGTAAGGCGGTGTTATGCGGAAAAACACCTTGCGCACCAGCTCGAATTTGCGGTGTGCTTCAATGCCAGTTTCTACGCCCTCTACGAAGCGCCGCACTTCATTCCGGTCAGTTTATGGGTATATTTTACTTCCTTCTTGAATCGACAGCGATCAGCTCCGGTGATCAGTTTTATGTACAGAAGTCACGGAATATGTATATGCTTCTCAGTTGCTCCAGTGCAGTGCGAAATATACCTCTCAGCGATGGACCGAAAACTTAAAGAAAACTTTAATGACGTATACATGTGAGAAAGGTGTACCACTCTGTAGACGATTGCCTGCCCCGCCTTCTTACAAAAAATGCAACCTGACAGTATGGTCATTACCACTAATGAAATCCTACGTATCTCCAGCAAATTGACAGGTGGAGTCAAGGTCGCCAATGAGTTTGCTGTTGAAAACGAGATGATGTTTTTAGACGTCTTCGTTAAGCTCTCCGAGTCACATGTGGGGTGGATGTACCACCCCCGATCCAAGAAATGAGCACTACCTTTCGATAGCGTTCATTCAAAGCTAGTGGAAAAGGTGGTAGCTAGCACTCATCCTCAGGCAGATCCCAATGAATATTGCCCACACTTTTTGAGTCGAAGCTTCGATGACCAAGTGGCTCACCTAATTGGTGCTGGTTATCGAAGTGCGTTTATTTCCAGCATTTGGAAATGCTGCTCTATAAAACTACAAACAGAGCCAGAAAAGCGATCCATGAAGTGAGTGGCCAGGTTATTCTGCATTTCCTCAGGCTATTTCAAAATATTAAGATGGCGAATAGATATCAGATCAACGTGTTTTTCTCTGCCCCGTACAAGCTTGGCAAGGTCTGTGCAAAGCTTGGATTCATCAAAAGAACGAATCATACTCTGAGAAGCATGCCACCAAGTACACAAAATGCAGAAGCAAAGTTATCTATATTTATAAGATCCCATTCACCTGCCATAGTGTTTATAATAGAGAAACGGGAACGTGCTATACAGACAGGGTCTAAGAACACAACTTGAACGTAAAAAACAAATCTGGCGGTTTCTTGGCATACCATTGTAACAGCTGGAATTTTAACCGCCTTTAAAAAAATATAAATTCCTTGCATATGCCAAAGAGAAACCAGAGCGAGACATTATCCAACCAAGCGCTTCTTATTTCTAAAGTGGGAGAGAAGTGTGTCAGCACACCCTCGGTTTCACTCCTCGATAAAGAGCTGCGATTTCTGGACGGACGGGTGCAGGCTGTTTCCTTTCTGTGGAAGGTGATTCCTGCCGTCTTTTCTGTGACACTGATACTTCTTTATTACCCTTTGACTGGGATCACTTGCTTCATTTTTCACACTGCTTTGATAGAAATGGCTGTAACGGTCTACACTGGTTCCTTGTTTTCGCCTTTCTTCCTTTTTCTCTTGGCACAGCCTGGCTAAGAGAAATAAACACAGGTTATAAATAAAGGTCGCGACCCAGGTTGCCCTTCCCGAGCGACCAATCATTAATTTAACTGCGATCAACCACGCTGGCCACTGTGCTTACTATCCCTTGGACAGGTTGTGATGACTCCGCAAGGTCACTTGAACTAGGTGGCCCACCTACTTCCTTGGTTGTTTTCTGGGGACCACCTGCCGGAGCCTTGCCCGTGATTTTTTGCTCACAACGCCGACACAGGATTTTCTAGTGAACGGGGCCTTTAATGCTAACGTGTTAATAACTGATGGAGTGCCTTATGTTAGCGGAGTGGATTCCAAGAGAAGGCAAACATAGCAGTAAGGGGAAGAGAGTGCGATGAGCGGGTGAAATTAGGGTGTTTGCGGGGATGAGGTGGCAGCCGATTGCACCTCACAGGCTTAATTGGTGGGGTGTGGGAGAGGCTTTATTCCTGCTGTGAATTTTATTGGGCTCATGACGATAATAATGATCAATAACGAATGCAACGCAATGTTTTATATACACTTTTAGTCGCTGCGAAGGAAAGAAGACGCGGTACCTTTGCGCATGCGCGACAGCGTGTAGTCGATGATGGTGGCCCGGACTCCCGCCGTGGGTAGACGCACTTCCCGTCCGTACAGCAGGAATCGCACTTGCTCCTCGGAGGTGCGCTGCAAAAGCACGTTGTCGCAGTGTAGGTCCCGGTGCTCAAACTCCAGCTCAGACTCGGCCGCCGCCAGCGAGCAGCTGAGCTGCAGGAAGACGCTCTGGAACATCTCGGAACTGCCCTGCGGTGTCGGCGAAGAGTCACAGTGAAGCCCTTTGCCGGTGCTTTTTTGTACACTATACAGACTTAATAAATGACATCACTTGCCTACCAAGAATGGGTTAAGTTTCAGCACAACTCGATGCAAATAAAAGCCATCAGGAAGATCTTGCAAACAAGATGATATAAAATGAAGATCACTGAATACAAACGGCGGCGCCATTGCGGAGCTCTCCGCGAGAATAGTTTGCCCTGAGCAAGTGATTAGGGAAATTTTTTTTGACAAGTTTTTTTATGAAAACGTTTACTTTCCTGACGTGACTGCCGACCTCAATGCGTAGCGGTACGATCGAAGCTTTTCACGAACCTCTGGAATCCGCACACTTTAGGAAGCCGTTGCAGACACAAATGATATGTACTCTATATATACACAAACAGAAATGTGACGTACCCAATTTTAATTACAATAATTTCATGGAGTGCCCGAGAATGTGAGTCCCTCCCTGTCAATACGACTGAGAAGCTCGCTCTTGTAAGAAAATTTCGCCTTTGCGATTATCAGCGAGAGCACAGAACAGAAAGTGAGCCCCAGTGATGGCGAGTATACAAGAGCTAAGATTTCTGCTCCTCTTTGATAAAGCAGGGTGGCTGGAGGTGCATTTTAAGCTCAAAGTGGGAAATGTCGGAAGGAAAAAAAGTCATCAGGTACGCACTGACTCCGGGATGGTAATTTTGACGAGATTGAGAAAATTTACAGAAACGGCTTGAGTGACGAGCATGGCGTTAGAGTTCTACGCCACTTCGGCCAGGCATCTACACCACGCGCGCCGTCACAAGATCTGTGGCAAAAGCTGACGACCGTGTTTATAAGCTGGAACTATAAGCTACAAGAAAAATACTCAAAATTTAAATGGGTCTCAGGCCTGTGTGAGTGCATTGGGGGCTATGCAAGTTTGAGAGATTGAATGTGAGCGAGTTGTCGTCAACCGTTTTGAGTATGGGCGGTCGCGAACTGCTGTGAGGGAAAGCAGACGTCACTGTATGTAGACACGAAGTCTCGCAGTTTCAGTGGAAAAAGTCCTAAGGCATTGCGAGCGGGAGTAGAGTTGATTCTTGCGTAATTTTACATAATTTTAACGTTACACTAAGCAACGTTTCTTTCATAGGCATTGTTTTCATTCCACTGAAGTGAGATCCCACGAACGACCGCAAAAGCCTTTGCTGACCACAAGCAAACGATCACAACAAAATCACCAGAGCAACTTGAAGATTGCTTCCGGCCGAGTTCTATGCGCTCCCCGCGTTTGCAACAAATGTAATTTTGCAAGTTACAGCTCTAGCTAGGCTAAGAGGCACTCCAAAATCAAAGCTTGAATAGTGGGGCTCAGCGTTCCCAAGTGACACATAAGCTATGAGGGGGACGTCGTAGTAGACGGCGCCAGTTAAATTTAGACCACTTGGGTACCTTTAACCTGCGCTCAGAACGCGCAGTACAAGGGCGCCATTTCACGCTTCGCCTCCACAGAAGGGCGGCCGCCGCGGTTGGGATTGAACACGTGTCCCCGGTGGCTCAGTAGCCGAGAGCGCTAACCGCCGAGGTCAATGCAGGTTGAATAACTTTGATGGCCTAGGTTTATACTTCCCCTTGCGAGAAATGCATCTCAGTAGACACATTTGAAGCCGCCAGCAGCATAGAACTGCTTACAGTCATTATTGTCACACTTACCCTGAAAACCTATTCCCTGGCCGCGTCTCTTACCTTGAATCGATCGAGCGTTTTCCCACCGTGTTCGAGCTCGAAGAGGACGTACATCTGCGCAGCGTCAAACGCCTCTGAAAAAGTAATCGAGAACGGTGTTTTAAATTCAGTTAATTTTTTCACAGAGGTTAAAGAAGCGAGTGTTGAGCACCATTCGTGGACATGACAGTCAAGCTGAAATCAAAGAAGAGAACGGAAGAAAAAACGGACGTATGAACGAAAGAAGAAAACTGTCTTTTAGAGCGCCAGCTGCAGCCTTTACTCTTTTTTTAAAGATTTTTTAAACAGTTTAGGCAGACAACGTTCTTTCACTTTCGGACGTTACAGAAAAAGAATACCGGAGAAAAAAACCACCCAGCACTTAGCGGTCATTGTTGTTAAACTCGGTAGACATGGGACATAAGCATGCGGGGAGATTGGCCAAGGTTTGGTGGAGAATCCCAAGCACAATCACGTAAGTGCAAGGGAAAGATAGACATGAACAGGAGAAGTACAACAGCGTAATAACCCAAACTATAGAAAGAATGGAAGAAAATACAATTTTGAAGCTCCAGGAATAGAAAAAATACATGCTTGGGAAATGCGGAAGAATTTTGAATAGTTAACAATAGAACCTTTCATTTGAAATAATGTAGTCTTACGGTATCCGCAAATTGTTTTTAGCGTGTAGCCCTTGTGGCTCGCACTCAACGAGATAACAACTGGGAGTGACACAGAGGGTCCTACCCTCCAGAAAGATTACCTGCAGTTTAAACTTTGGTTAACCCTGGTGAGAAGCGAAAGCTCCCTTTGCATGCCTACGTTCACAGACGCCACACACACTGCCGAATGGATTGTCTGTAAAGCGTCGATGAAATGTACGCGTAGCCGAGTCAGACTCACCGAGTCCGATCACAAAGTGAGTCTTCTGGCGCTCCGTCTCCCTTGAAACCGACTCTGCCTCTAGTGCCGAAGTTGAAGAAACCACCGACTCTGCGTCGCTGGTTAGACGGGACGCTTCGAGATCGCACGGCTGAATCAGCAGACGAAGTTAAAAGGTCACGCGGCCTCTCGGCCAATCCTCACTTTAATCTCCACCTGCCACGGTAGGGAGGTTGCTCACAGTCCGAGGGGCAGTTGCCACGGCGGGCAGATTGTGATTGCGTCAGCAGGTCACATGACCTCCCATGTAACACTACGTGACACCTGGCCCGTGACAGCACTGATGGTGCTGTCTAGAAAACCTAGCATAGTGAAGCTTTCGCTTCAAAATATGGTCACAATAGAAGACAGGGTCAGCCTGCGTGTTGCCAACTCGTTGCCTGGAGCTGAGATCGACTTGAAGCTGGGCTAACAGGTTCTGCGTTTAGATATGCCTGCAAAGAGTGGTTAATGGCAAGAATATCACTTGCTGAGGCGAAATAAGCTCTATCGCTTGTGTATACAGAGACTCTAATGCCAGGATGAATAACGATGCCCCGAACCGGCATGTTAAAAATCAGCGGTGAGAGAACGCATTCTTGCGGCACGTCTCATGACTCAACATAGGTATTCTAACAGAAGTATCCATCTGTACACAAGGAAGATCTGTCCTTTAAAAATTCACAAACACAGGCATAAATGTAGTGCGGCGTATGTAGCTGAAAGTTTGTTAAGAAGGACAGTATGCTCAACGCTGTCGTAGGCCTTAGCAATATCGCCACCAAAGCCAAAAATTTACTTTTGTGCACCGAAAGCCAGATTCGGCCGTCTAGGTCCACATTCGCGGACCATATGGAACAGCAGCGACGAAAGCGAATCTGTGCGGAGCTGAGGCCATTCACGTCATGAGCCTCCTGAGGCGACTACACTATACTGACTGTGCGGTGGGAGGCCGGACAATTCTTATCTGCACCATGAATTTATACAGAGCCTTCCTACTGTGTGGGCTTGAGAGATATATTTGAATATTGTTATATCGCTCCTTTGCTTTTTGATAGTTCTTTCGAAGAATGCAGAAAACATAATTTATCCAATCATCTGGGCTCTGATTACAAAAAAGGCTATTTCTAGGCATCTTTTCTGCGATGATAAGCGTTTTCACACCCTTCCTTCCACTATGGAGACGGCTGTCTGGCAGGGGCTGTAGCTCACGGTGAAGACAGAGCGCTCAGTAGTATCTTGCAGAAAGAAAATCGTCCGCTGAGCTCTATCTGCTCGACTTGGGCTAAGTATGAAGGGAAGTGAAGCACACATTAAAATTCCCTAAGAAATCTTATTGACAAATTTGTGGGTTCGACCGCTTTTTCTGAAGGGAGAGGACAGGATAGCGAAAGCTATCGGAATTTCGTCACTAAAAGTGCCTGAGTCCTGTGTTGACCATGGAGATAACCCAACCCCACGAGCCTCTAACGTCAAATCGATGGCTAAATGAGGAGCTCCTCGCATAAAGGTTACTGCTCCGGCATTGCAGCAGCGCATGACATTAATAGACATGCGTGACCAAAGAAGCTGGCCAGAGGGGTCTGAGCGGCTACCCCAGACACTGTAATGCGAATTAATGTCCGCAACGAAGACTTCACTGCTTGCGCCGCTCAGTAAGCTATCTCAACGGTCTGTCCTGCGCTCGCCTATAGTAAAGTAGACGTTTGAAATATTTCCTATGAAACACTGTGGAAGGCAGATATCAACCGCCTTAAGTTCGCAGTCAGGAGGCATAAATTTCTGTAGGATAAAGGCCAGGCGAAATGCTTTTGTAAAGATCATAGTTATTAGTCCGCCACCCCTGCCGTTAATACAATCTGCTCTGAAAACGCGAGTTTTTTCATAGAAAATGATTTAAGACGAGGTAGGCATGTTTCTTGCAAAACCACTATATCTGGATTATGTTTATGAAGAAGTTCAATAATCTTTAGGCTCGCCGCAATTATTCGCCTCTTTCTTGACTTTTACTTGAGTAACAGCAGAATTTGAGGGTGAAGAAGGGCTCCTTTTGCGTCCCGCCTCCATTGAAAGGCGGCCGCTGCGGTCGGGTTCGAATCCTGGTATTCTGGCTCATTAGACGAGCGCCTTAAAGTAGTAAAGACACCTAACTTTTGGGTGCGTGGTTTCTTGTTTGTAATGATGCGTAAGCATTATATAAATGGACTACCACCTGGTATTCTCCTACGCCAACTAAATAATTTATAATCGAATTTCTTTCTCATGCTGTTTCGATTTCGGTTTCAACCACCGAATGAGGACCGTGGTATCAACGTGTGCATACAGACCACGTGAGATATGAAGAAAGTGCAACATAATCGCTGCTTCCGCATTCGTTTTCATTCCGACTCTTGAGGAAGGCTGGCTTCAGCACTGCAGTAAATTAAAAAAATGATGCAGCGATTATATGGACGTTTTACCATGCCTCACGCGACACAAAAGCACTCTTAGACGTTAGAGTTATCATTCGGCTGTTGAAAACGAAACATGAGAGAGAAAATTTGATTATAAATTATTTAGTGGTCGTAGGCGAATATCACATGGTTATTCGCGCATAGTAGCGTCTTCCGCATCATTGTAGAGAAGAAAACACGCCACCAAAATTAGGTGTCTATACTCCTTTAACCATTGAGCCACCGCGGTGGGCTTTTAGTTTGGATTGACAGGAGGAGCCAGCAAATGGCTGAGTTTTTTCACGTCATGCAAACCGTTCAACTCTCTACTACACCGGTGGACTAAAAGAACCCCCACACCTTCATTCTGAAATTCTTCTAGTATTTCCTACAGGAAAGATGTTGGGTCGACACCCCGCAATATACCCTTGATGCATGCGAGCTGTTCCAGGATGAACGCTTTCACCTGCATTGATTGGAAAAAGTTGCACTGAAGCAAGTTTGTGACACAACCAGACAATTCCTCTACGGCCGAACGGTCAAAACACAGAGATCTTCAGGCAGTGTTTTGTCTGAGACCTCAGTTCCCTCTGAACATCTTTAGGGCTTTTCATCTTGATCATGCCCTCACCGATCGGTGCTAGAGCTGCGGGCGTCATGTCGAGTCCATTTCTCTGAAGAGTCTAGCGGGAAGCTTTGCGCTGGCAAGCTGGAAATCCAAGCTTCCGACCCTCCGCCCAGAGAGGTCAATGCCACACATCAGCCAAACGCGCATTCCCATTAACCGAGCGTACACAGAGTTCAACCTAGACCTGGCCTCACCAGAGAAGGCGACACCAGAACACCGCGGTTGGTCCCACTGCCAAGTACGAGCACCGCAATCGAACACGTCCAGCCAGAGACAGGCACTCATTCAGACGCGTGCCGTCGCGAGCTCCTTAGCAAAGCACCGGCAGAGAAGAGGAAGATACAGGCAGTGCAAATGGATTACTTGAGGAGAAGAAGAAGAAGAAGAAATGGATGCAGTGGCGGCGATCACATATGCAGCCCAGCCTTGTGAAAATGCAATTGTCTTAACTGAAAGTTAACTGCCCTGAAGCAATTTCAGACTTTTGATCTTAGTGCGAATCAGAAATAGACCAGTATGCTGTCAAATCAGCTTGAACGTCCTTCATATGAATTCCTTCCCGATGTTGTCCGCCCGAAAATCACTGATGTAAAAATAATTTTCCAACCAGAAAAAAGCCATATCTGTTGGTTAAAGAAACATTCAAACAAAAATGGCATGAAGATAAAACAAAGATGCAAATTAAAAGAAGTGGTACAGCCGTTCTCGTTGGTTAGACGTTGTGGGAATGAAAAACAGGTGAGAACACAATGAGGGACACATGGTGCGATTCTCGCCATTGTAGGCTCATTTTTAGCCCTACAGTTGACATCTAACATGTCATCTCTGCGGTACACCACGGCACCGGTTCGGATTCTAGACATATTTGGGCATGTTGCTCAAGTGTATTACAATTTCAGAATTTCCAGCTGCACCGAGTTACACACTTAGTTCTATCCCCCAAAATTCTTAGCCTTTTCATCCATGTTGCTTCATAATCAGCTAGTGAGATGTCTTGCGACTGCAAGGTGTATTTCTGCCTAACGAAAACACACTAAGCAGAGTGGACATTTCGCTAACAGGTACACAGAGGGGACGACGAAAAAAACGCAGCCATTTTTTCTTTTCACGCATTGGTTACTCTTTCGTCCACTGTTTCTTTGTGTCCTTTGCTCCTTTTGTGAAGTTAGAACTTAGGAGGAGCACAAAGAAGGGGTGTTAACGCTCGATGTCCATGCGGTCAGCCGCGTAACACGGCTATTTCTCGCTGTTCGTCACTTTCGCTCAGCCCCTTAAGGCATATGTTGTACTTTACCGAGAGTACTCTGCAGCACTTCTTCCACTCTTACGTAGTAGCTCGCTAGTTAACCATGTACCTTCCTGCTTTCTCGGAGACTCAGGAAAAAAAAAACTCTTGTGCCTTTCCTTTTATGACAGTGTGAGCAGTTGGTTCAAAACGAAGTACTTTCTGGAAAGACTCAGTAGAAAGCTTGTTCAAAGAAGTGGAAAGGAAAATATATATTTTGATAAGGTCGGAGAGAGTGAGTCGTTGCAAGTCGGTGCTCGTACCGTCGTGTCCATTGGTACAGTCCCTTGCTTCGTGCTGGTGCAAGAGTGACCGCTGACCAGCACGCCTACTTTGATACTGTCACGTGGAACGTCAGCGTCACATGAAACGCTAAAAGAGGAACTGAAACACATTCGACTACGCAAAAGGGTGCGACTTACCCGGATCCTCATTTTCGGAGCAGAACTGCGCTTCGTACTTCTTCCAGCTCCTGACCAGCTCAGCGGGGTAGGGCCCTTGGACGCAATGCACACTGCGAGAGAGATAGAGAGAAAGAGAACGCTTCTACTAACTGCTGATTCCCGAAGCGCCAGCGGTACTCTACGATGGGCTCCTGCGATCTCCTGCTCCAGTCGACGCGCCAGTTATGGCCTATGGTTTATAGGTTTTAACGTCCCAAAGTGACTCAGGCTATGAGGGACGCTGTAGTGGTGGGCTCCGGAAAATTACGACCACCTGGTGTTCTTTAACTTGCATTGATATCGAATTTTTGGCCTCCATCGAAATGCGAATGCCGTGGTCACTATCGAACCCGCGCTTTTCGGGTCAGCAGCCCAGCACCGTAACCACTAATGCAACGTTGCGGCAATCTACGCGCCAGTGGCAATGCCATCTTCTGCAAGATGGTAATCATGGGAGACCTTATTCTCATGAGCGTGTTTCCTTCTCACCTAAGCTTCTTGATCACAGACATTCGCAACGTAAAAATATTCAGCATTACAGCCATCTTGAAGTTCGACCCTCGCTGTTTTGCGGTGTGCTCTGACCATTCTTGACTCGCGAATCCAAACGACAATAACGACCTAATGCATACCACTCCGAGTACCTTTCGGTTTACATCCACAATTCCACTGCCTCCCTCAATCACCTGCCGTGTGTCTGAGGTCGAACTGGCTGAACAACTAGGTCTGGTGAGGCAGGCCGAAGAATTCCTCATCGCTTAATTTGGAGCCAAATAAAGTGCCTCTCTCCGACTCTCTCACTCGGAATGCGCTGAGAAAAGGCGATACTGTCGGAGGCAAATTTGGGGGTTTCTTTGCACCGCTTACAATACCATCGCACGGTACCAGAAGTCCTAGCATTACAGTATGTACTCCTCTACAGCGGCACGAAAAAAGCATGTGAAGAGAGGATAAATTGGCTATAGGATCCACTCTCGCGAAGGTGGTCGGGAACTCAGCTAACTCTCTCTGTGATCTGAATGCTCTTGAGGAAAGTAGACTACATTCCCTGCCGCCGAGGCCGAGAATCACACAAACCTGGGGAATCGGGCTCCTCAGCAGTATCGCCACACCTATCAGGCCGAGTCCAAACCCTTGTACCATTCAAACTTTACGAAGGAATCTTTTGGTGGTCTGTCCGCTCAGAAACAGTCTTGTCAGCCCCTAGTGATGTCAGCCCGAGTGACATCATAGCCGAAGAGAAAATCACGGAATTTTGCGTTTGGGAACTGATTACGAAATAAATACAGTGCACAGGGCATACCTTTAGTTCAATGTAAGCATTAAATCAAAGTACCCTGAAAATGGCGGATAAAGCAACGACCGTTGAGCCAGTGTGAGCCACGGAATGCTTTTCAAGTAACAATTTCGGCCGATGGTGTCCTTTGGAGGGGTAACGATGCGCGGGGAAATCATGCAAAGCTGCGTATGCAGAACACATACGGATCGCAAAGCATAGCAATGAACCTCTACAACAGTCTCCTACGGTGCATGCATTGAAAAGTGCAGTGACGTGCAGTGGCCAGGCGCAGAAAGGATTGCACAGAGAAGAAAGTGTTTGACTACTGAAAGTCCTTACCCTCTGAGCTCGATGAAGTTCGACGATTGGTTGGTCGGGTTGAAGCGCAAGTTGCTCAGTTCTCTGAAAAATAAACACAATACGCACTGACAACCACCTACATTACCTATAGGTGTAAGGCAATGAAGTAATGAAGCCAGAATCAGAGAAACCGTGAACCTAAATGTGTCCGAAGAGAACCGTTTTTGAAAGAATGTACTGCATGCCAAGTTAGGCTTTATTTAGAAAGGTCAGACTACGCCGAGAAAGGGGCTGAGAATAAAAGAAAACATCTGGAATGTTTCGTCGTTCCTTGAAAAGATGGCTAAATGCACTGCTGGCTGATCTCAGACTGACCAAAAAGCAGCACGGTGCTTTCCCAGCCCTCGGAAATAATCATTCTGCAATATCCATGAGACACAGAGATGCCGCTATCCCCTTACAACTATTTGCAAAAATTTTTTTTTCGTAACGAGTGTAATCCACCTAACGAGGAACTGAAAAAAAGCCAGTTTTTTAATCTCTAGATGCCTTGGTACTATTAAAAATATTATGACAGACTTTACTGTTGAGGTCCCTGGCACTAACATGTACTGAAAAAAGATGCAAGTAACTTGGACGAGACCAGCAGGTTAAGGAGTTCCCGGGTCCGAACCCGACCGCAGCGGCTGCGTTTTTATGGAGGCAAAACGCTAATGCGCCCGTGTGCTCTACGATTTCACTGCACGTTAAAGATCCCCAGGTGGTCGAAATTATTCCGGAGCCCTCCACTACGGCACCTCTTCCTTCCTTTCTGCTTTCACTCTTTCCTTTATCCCTTCCCTTACGGCACGGTTCACGTGTCCAACGATATATGAGACAGATACTGCGCCATTTCCTTCCCCAAAAACCAATTAAAAAAGGGTCAACTTTGTATTTGGATCTTTTCGAAGTGAACCTAGATTTTTAAGTTAAAGTTATAATATAAGCAACGTTATTGAAAAAATATGTAAGGATTTATGCTGTGAAATGAGCAAAAACAATCAGAACATTGATTTTTTTGTAATCAGGGGCTCTGCGCTGCTTCAACAACACAAGCAAGTAAATTTACTAGCAGGTTTCTGTCACAAACGTGGACGTGTTAACCCTATTTTCTTTTCTTCCAACTTCGACAGCAGAAAAGTGAACGTCGAGAACCACGAGATACTGAAGGCCGCACGCTGCATTCGTGCTCATTTAATGAGAAAACCATTAAAATTCAAATACGACAAACTCGTCAAATGAGCGATTTTTAATGCGTCCGCCATGCATACTTGTCAGCATTGGCAATTATTACTACCATGTTTCTTCCATGTTGCTTCTAGTTCCGTAGCGACAATAGATGTCAGTTGTGAAGTACAAGGCTGATGGCACGTTGAGCACGCAGCATAGTCAGCAAAGCAGACAAGAGCAAGAGCTTGATTGTAGTGCCTTGGCTAGCCCTATTTGTACATCTAAAGATATCCGTGTCTTGGGCAGAGATTGCGAACCTATTTTATTCCCGAACAGCTCGTGCGCTTGCGCCACTACTGAATCCACGGTAGTTACGAAAGGGTTGGGCTTTCTGCTTCATCTCGAATACGTTCTGTGCTCCAGTTCTCTGCTTACCGGTGATTATAAGGTTGGGGAAAAAAGTCGCTGTCGACCTGTGGCGTTGTTTCGCGAGACTGCAAATTGTCACCATCCTGAACATGGAACAATGTTGGATGCAGAAAATAGTGGCTGTTATAGATAACAACATATTTAATGTGATATGCTACGCTCTAAACCAATCCCTATTTTATTTTGTTATTTCGCAATGTACTAGACCAGTGCGTTGAGAGCTTCAAGATGTGCTACAACGTGTACAGTACACGTTGAGCGGCATATGAACCGAAGCACTGACACGCGGATATTCTAGAAAATGTTGCTTATTTCGCACGAAATGCGACCACAGAATGGAAAAAGCCAGTTCAGCAGCGAGAAGTAGTAATCGATGCGTTATGGGTGCGAAAAATGAGATCCATGCGAGGGGACAGAATGACAAAACAAAACAAACTCTGGACCATAATCAGCTCGGCATTTTCCGGCTTTCCGCAGCATTGCCTAGCGGAAAGTCAACTTCACGCGACCGCGTGTTCCTTTTAACAGTGTACCATACTGTACAGTCAATTATCCCTCTCAGGTGATCAATAATTTGTCTTTGAATGCTTTAGGCCGGTGTGATTGAAGCACACTTCGAGATGGCCAAATGATAAATTTCTGCATGTTTTCTGCCAGCAGGTCGATGCATGCGTGAAAAAAATTGATTATGGCCTTAGCTCTGTTAGGCCAGGATATACGTAGCGAAAGCGCGGCGGCGTCTGGTTCGGAAGAGTTAAAATATGAAAGGCGCGCATTCACTGCGTGCGCCTTTGTTCAAGATTAAACCTAGAGCCGTCGTGGCGGAGTGGTAGCGTCTCCGCCTCAAACGCCAAAGGTCGCGGATCGATTCCCACCCTCGGCACAGGGCTTATTTATTCAGTGAATGTTCGGAGGTTTCAGTGGCTCCCGCCACCGACCATGTGGTTCGTCCCGTGGTCGGTCACGTGGTGCGAAGCAGCTGCCCGCGGCGCCGTGGCCCGTCATGCGGTTGGTCACGTGGCGCGGTGCGACCACGGAGGGACTGCGAGCACGGCGAAACACGAGTTCGTGGTCAATGTAGCTCTCGCTACAAAAGCAAAAGGAGAAAAAAATGGCAGTGGCTTAGCTTGGCTTTGCCAGAATATACGTAGCGAAAGCTAAGGCATAGTTTGCTTAGCCTTGTTTAACCTTGATTGCAAGTCCAGGTTAGTCTGGTTGTCTGGCTAGTTGTCACGTGGTTGGTCACGTGGTGCGGTGTGACCACGGTGGGAATGCGAGCACGGCGAAACTGCGAGTTCGTGGCCAATGTAGCTTTCGCTACAAAATGACACACTGATGACAAATTCCAAATAGAGATGCCAGGTCTTTAATCACATGACCGAGTTTTAGACGCATCAGCGCAAGAGAGAGCTGCTATTTGGCATCAAGTGAAGTCCTGTGGGTTGGCGTCCAGACGGGAAGCACCAGCAGAAGCAGTGCTTTCAGCATCTCTACTGAAGCAAGGTCTGTATAAAATTTCACATTCTCGTCCGACTGCATGACTACATCCCTTGTCATATTTGGAAGGTTTGGTTGTCAGTAGCTTTCCCGTTCGGAAACTTTTTGTTTGGTTGCTGCGACTTCCAACCATAAAGAGGCTATCCAGTCCTTAAGGGATCTTTTTTCAGTGACGAGATACGCAATATCCTGCTTGGAGAGTGCTGTCTTGGCATAGGTGTCGTACGTTCTGTGTGCAGTGTCCTCAGCCTTGACAGCTTCACTTGCACCGATGGAGAGGCCAGGATCAGCTGCATTTAAATCCTGCGTCTTTTGAGCGCGCACGTGTCTTGCCAGCTTCTGCTGAATATTACTTTGCTGCCGGTACGGAATCACTGTCGGAATGTAGTCCGCATCGTTCGGGTCAGACGACGGCTTGCCTAAAAAAAACCACAATTATATGAAACGTACCCAAGCGTAATGTGCACTCTAGACACAAAAACGCGAACATGGGGCGCTGGAACAGTCTCTGTGTGCTAGTCCATACGCATCGGCCCTTGTACTGAAAAAGAAACCACGCTTAACGCAGGCTCCACTCGAGGTTCCATTGGGGCTAAAGTTGAAACTTGTAGTAGGCATGTCGCACCATTCATTCATTCATTTTTACAGGTAGTCGCGTACGCGTGTAGGTGGAACCTAATCACGCGCTGGTCGGAATTCTCGGAGACCTCCACTGCGCCGTCTCTCGTAGCCTCTATCGCTTTGGGACGTTAAACCCCGCGAACGAAACCAAACCTAATCACGCGTTCCGGCAGACTTCATTTCGGTTGCATTGCCGTGGCTGTTGCATGCGCAGCAAAAAGTCACTCGAACGCCACACACATTCGCCAATAGTTACAGGCTCGCTCAAGCAGCGAAAATTTTAGCATTATGTTTTACAACAGCCTCTTAGGTCCAAAAGAATACTTGCCTTGAACGAAGTGCGCCGAACAAATCTGCGAGCCTTTTGTGGGCTGCCATTTGTCCCGTCTAACCGCAGCAATCCCGGCCTTTCTTCGTTCGTCTTCTGTACGTTCGTATTTCGGAAAGAAGATTTGTTCCGGACCGCAGACCGCAGCCTGGCAGAGCACAGTAGATTTCACGTCGTGTGCTCTTCACGGGAGATAATTTCTTGGTAAAAAACATCGCGTACCGAAGAGCAAACACAGCACGCACGGAAGCACCCAAAACACGGAGACAACGGAGAGACCGAGAGATGGGAAGTTTTCAAGGGGGAGCTCCGGTTTGAGGCACGCTGGCGCAATCTGGCAGCACGTATGTCGTCAAAACCGTCTATACAGCTTTCTCGGAAACTTAGCTATGAAGGCAAAATTCGTCCTGGTCCGGGGTTCGAATGCGAGACCACCGCTTCACCGCAGCAGTCGCTCTACCAACTGACCTAACTGGGACGGCAAGCTTATGGTAGGGCGAGAACGAAGTGATCATGATAACTCGAAGTGGCAATAGTGTTGGTCAAATGTTTAGGACAATTTACCAAGGTGGAGTAGATACGTATGTAATAAGGAAGCTTCCCCTCAACATTGGACAATGTTCCCACTTCATGTTGTTGACCAATTCGCTCTCGGCCTAGAATAAGCTGGCCGTCCTGGTTAGCTCAGTTGGTAAAGAGACTGCTTCAGTGAAGCGGTGGTCACGGATTCGAAGACCGGAACAGGGCGAATTTTCTTTAACTGCGAAGCTTCTGCGAAAGCTGTAGAGCTTTCCTTTGTAGCCGTATGGCTGCGCTTGGGTGGACGCCATTGAGAAATTACTCCCTTATTACACAGTCTACCGAATGTTGCATCTCTTGGGGTGTGAGGGAGAAAATTTTCTCGCCCGCAAGAATTGATGTCTACTGGCCTTGGGCAGCCAGATACAAGATAATAGCACTGGACTGACCATGGTTTTGCTTCTCACGTGAACAACATGTACCCAAACACTGTTATGCGGAGAGGGAGGCGGCGGCCAAATGGTTTAGGGTGTGGAGAAACGAAGCTTCTCTGTTTCAAGTCCTGCTAGCATAGTCAAGCTTTTTACACCGCGGCCCTTAATGAACCATTCTCACTGTATCCATCGGCGTTCCAGTTGCAGCACGGGTAGCCACGTGATGACCAGCCTTCGTGCGGTGGTCAAGGGACCAGCGCCGTGAAATCACCCTTTTGCGCTGTGTGTGACCGCGCCGTCCACTAGATGAAATGTTGTGGCGTCAACGCAAACGAAGCCGTCCGGCGCAGAGCCCCCCACGTGACCCCAAAATGTATCATCGTGAGTACGCCTCGAAAACAAGGCGAGGAGCAGGCGCAAATTCATGACTTCCAAATCACAAAAGCATAAATAGCAAAAGCCTAAAGCTGCTGCTCTGGATAAACACCACAACGAGAAGCATAATCATCGAGGCATTTTTTTCTGCTGCATACAATTCGGACCAAAAATTTGGGAATGTATGAGAAAGGTTAGTCTTTACGTTCGTCCGAAAGTTCAGCTTGACGTTCGACTTCGCGTCGCCTACGTTCCGCCTCTGGTCATTGCGATTCCCAATTTTCACCTCGGTTCGTCTACGATCGGAGTTAAGAACATTTCATGTTCAAGAAGGCTAGCCGAGAACGCGCTGACCTTGCGATGACCACCTCCGGGTTGGCTCCTGCGACCGACCGTGGCTTTTCGGCTCCTGCTCTCGACTCGCCACCGACGCGGACCACCTTGACGACGCTGTCGTAGGCGCCCTCTCGTCTGATGAGGTACACGTCTGCCGAGCAGCCTTCGCCCAGCTTCCGAGAAGACAGGCACTCTTCGCTGCACAGTGGGAAGAGAGGAGGCGCGTGTTACGGGATGCAGCAACGTGTGCAAGAAAATCCCCACACTCTTCGCATCACGCAATGCAGCCAGCCTCACCTGCCAATCCCTCTTGAAGACGCCAATATAATCTTGTTTCTCCGGGCACGCGAAAGCGGGCCCTCGCTGACGGCTGAGATCCATGCCCTGGCCTACAGAACGTGTCACTGGCTGTCTCCTGGGGCTGGTTCTTTGTGGCCAAGGTTTACAACTATCACATGACGTGGCCTCCAGAATTTTCTTATTTCTTGCAGCAGGGGATCCTAATCCAGCCACTAAGAGCGCACTTACTACTCAGTCGACAAAAATCTCATAACTACACGTGGGTCAATGTCGACCACGCTCACCTCCATCCCGTGCGCCTCCGATCGGCTACGCTAGGCTCGGAGCCGATGGTTCTATGTGTCCCCTTCGCAACACTTCCGGGCAGGAGGCGAAGCCGTAAGATGTAATCATGCCAAAGTAATTAGTGCTCTGTAAGTTGAGGATTGAGTTTACTTGAGTTCGTGGCAAGCTACAGGTGGAGTTAGCCCTGCGGATTTTGCCGGCAATCACTCCACCGTAGCAACCCTGTAATGTTGAGTCAGGTCTGCAAATAAGGCACATACCTTAGCTGTGGCTGACCTAAATCGCTCTACACACAATTACCAGTCAACAGTCATCTCCTGCTGTCATCATCTGGAGTGCAGATACGAGTCCTGGACGAACTGAAGGAACCTGAGCCACCAGACCACAGCCAGACTCGACGGCAAGGAGGACTCTCTCATTCCTCACAAGCGACGAAAAAAATCAACTACAGTGGCCAAGAGTTTGTCTCATTTCGCATCTTTTATCGACGCTGTGAGTCAGTACATGGCGCGAAATAAGAAGCTCAAAAATCAAGGTATGTCCGACCTTCTGCGCGTATTGTTCAAGACCCTGCGTTCACGTTCTAGTGATACCACTTGGCACCTTAAGAACCTCATACAGTTGATGTTTTCCTTTGAGTCTACGACTCCCGCCATCGCAGCGAACTTCCTTTCGCTCTAATATGGCTACTGTTCAACCTGACGGGACTAAAAAACAAACAAAAAGTGCTGTTTATAATGCAACGGAACTGCTCTGAGATTCTAAGTCGAATAGCTGAACTGAAAGAATTTTTGAAACTATCGTTCCAGTTTTGGCCCTCACGGAAGCTGCCCTGCCAAGCGGGAGATCTGAGTGGATATGGAGGAAGTGTCACGTGTTGTTGGATAGCCCGGGAGATTCCACATGTTTGTTTCAACGTCACCCATGTTTGCTCAGATGACATTGATGTAGCGGCTATGAGGATACAGCTAGGCTTTCGAACTCTTTCTGTTGAATCAGTGTGTCTCCGCTGAAAAAGGCAGCATTGGATTTGTTTCTACATCAGCTTTGTGACAGCTACCCAGCTCCTAGAATCATCTGCGGTGATTTCAACTCGCACCACTCAGTATGGGGTGACCGAAACACGAGTTCCCGCGGACACAAATTCGTAGATGTCATTAACAGTTCGGACCTGTGTGTTGCCAATGAAAGAAGCCCCACTTTCTTCTAACCACCAGCCACAGCTATAAATATTGCATTGCGTTCGCTGACACTCGGGTGAAGCGGTCAACAGCACTTGACCGCATGGGAAGTGACCGCTACCTGATATTCGTGCTTGCTGCCAGCTTTCGTATGCGTGGTTCTAGAATCTGCCCCGTTGTTGCGGGGAAAATAGACTGAAAATAATCATTCTGAGCAAACTCTCTGCCATTCTTCGTATTTAGTGGAGAGAAATTGAAACGGAAATGGCGCAGTAACTGTCTCACATATCTCGGTCGACACCCGAACAGCGCCGTAAGGGAAAGGATAAAAGAGGGAGTGAAAGAAGAAAGGAAGAAAGAGTTGTAGTAGTGCATGTCTGTGGTGAAAATTGCGATTACCTGGGGATTTAACCTGCACCGACATCGCGCAGCACACGGGCGCCTTTTGCGTTTCATCTCCATCGAAACGCGGCCGCCGTGGTTAGGTTCGAACCCGAATACTCCGGCTCAGTAGACGAGCGCCTTAAACACTGAGCCACCGAGGCGGGTTTCAATGCACAGAAGTTTTTGTTTCCGGTAGCAATCACGGATATTTCGCAATAAATGTGAATGAACAGACAATATTTTGTTGGACTTTGTTGCAGCAGCCATTCATGCTTGTCGGTGCATGCGTCTAACTTCTCTCGGAGGGTCAAGAATTTTTTTTCTAGCCGTTAAATGCATTCCTGCATTAAACAGAGGATTAATGAACCATCAAGGTAACGCCACTGTAAGGCATCCTCACACGGGAGCTTCACGGTCATGCCAATGGCCACCACCGTGATCACCGGCCCTAAGTTGAAACTCAGCCACCAGGAGTTCCAGACGCATTGTTTGTTGGTCTCAGGTATTATTTTCTCTTGTCTATTCCATGCGATCTTTCTTTACTAGCATGAGCAGCTTTTATCGTAAGCGTTCAGAGAGTTTCATCAAAAACACACCTACGCGATTTTCTTGGCCTCATTTTCCGGTGCTTTGTCCTACAAGTATTCCTTGGTGTTCGGGAACTCACCTGAGCCGCAGTGCATCTTCAAAGGTAACAGGAATACTTTGGCCGCAGAGCTTCAGCAGTTGGCTTATCGCGTCCCCGCGTATGGCCTCACCAAAAGGGTATCGGTTCGTATCCTGTGTTGAGCCAAAGTAAAAATGCCTTGTTCACCTGTCCGCAACCATTCATGGGCTAGCCTGCATATCTCTTCAGATTTTATTTAGCTGACTTTACTTTATTCAAAGAACCCCCCAAAATCCTCCAAGGCGGATATTAGTAAGTCGAGGGGGACGGAAAGCCTTATTAAATACATAATACATAAATATCATTATTAATAAATAATGCTATCGCAACAACAACGAATACGACAGCAGCAACATATCAATGAAAACGCAAGTGAAGGCAAAGTGATTAGAATAAAATTTCAGAAGAGAAATAAAATTTATAAACTAACATGAAGACAGGAAAAAATAAAACAGAAAAGAGCAAGAAATCTAGGCAGCACATAAGCGCAGTGCGATAACAATGCAGTTATATACAATGAACACGTATGCATCAAGGGACAATATATACAGCAATATAAAATAGCAAAAATAGACACTGGTTAAATGCCCGTATCTGAGCAGATGAGTTCTTGCAATGTAGATATATTTAATTCACTGACAAAGGTTATTATAATCGACTACTGTCCGTGGAATGAATGACGTAGAGAAAAGGGACACCCGGAGTGCGATGTGTTTCATATTGAAAGGGTGGTCACGGCGTGGAAAGACGATTGAGGGTGATTAGAAGAAAGCAGCCTGAAGCAAATGATGATGACAAAGCTTATGAAAACGTGCTGGTTGTGAAAGCTGGTGGCCATATGATAAAAGGTCAAATTCGGCTAGTTTCTTTTATTGCTGGTACAATGGCGGAATGTGAATAATTGGCGAAATTTAAACGAACGGCACGGTTCTATAAAGGCTTGCTGTTGTTAATAAGGCAGGCGTGATCGGGATTCAAGATGGATGAAGCTTACTTTACTTTTGGACGAAATTATGAGATATAAGCAAGTTTCTATACATATCAGGAGCCTTGTGTAAGATTTCTTTTTAAAGGACCAAGTGAGCGGCTAGCCGAAAAAAGAGTAAGAAAAATGTTGTGATTCCATGATAGGTCAGATGAAAGGCGACCTCCAAGATGGTTACACGCACTAGTAGGCTCCATCATGCTTCCATACAGGACACAGATGGAAGGATTCACAGAAGACCTACTGATTGAGGTTATAACTTTAATTTTGGGGACGTGGAGTGTCATAAGTCAGCATGATCGCCAAGCATTAAGCGTGTCGACATCAATTTGGAAGGAAAGGCCGTCAGTATAGCAAGTAATGCTACGATATATTACGTAGTCTTCTGGGAAGAGAGATGGGCCAATAGGTAAGAGGTAAATCACGATTACCGAATTTGAAAATGGTACGACCTTCTGAATTATTGATTGCACAGCCACTTGATAGTGAGTGTGATAAAACTCAAGATAAAAAATGGCAGAGGCTCTTCGAGGCGTTTCTAAGCACCTTAGAATTCACGTCAAGGTGATCAGAAATGCTGGATAGTTTGAGATTATTTATCAATGACAATATTTCGTTTCTAACAAAATTTTTAGAATAACGATGTCGTGACGGATAGCTGGCGAAGGTGGCGAGCTAGTGTCCTCATGGGTAAAAGCCGATGCGAATGATTCATTGAACAGCTCTGCGCATCCTGAGTCATTAACAGCATTCGCAGAGGTGTTGGCGAGTATTATCGGCATAAATTCTAGGATTAACAGTGCGCTAGGGTAGTAGTTTTCTCTCACATATACGTCAAATTGTTACTGACGTGATAACGGGTGGATCAAAGCATTGACTAATACTTCGGTCGCATTTTTCGTAGATCTACTAAAGTTTGAAAACCCATCATTGACTTCACGTTTGTTAAACTGAGCCAGAATCTTTGGAAAATAATAAAATAGAGGTCCACGGCACATGGTAACACATGGCTCCGATACTCATTAACTCATTAAATCATATCGTACTTTCATATACCGGCTAAGAGCTTAAGGTGGTCCATACAGCATATAGACTGGATATATTCAGACACTGCATGAGCCAACATGAGACGTAGAGGCTTATAGACACCAGCGCAAAAATGCTATTGTGCACCGTTGTTGCCTTGGCTGGGAGGTGAAAGCGCGAGGCAGCGGCAGCGGGGCCCACTCTGTGCCGGTGCGGTTAAGACCTTCCTCGGTGCACACGATGTTTTATAGTGTCAGCTGCTATAATTAGATAACCAGCGCAATCTGAGGTCTTGCGTTTGCCGTGCACACCACGTGGCGTCATCAGGCATGAAGGTTAAATGCTGAGCAATCACCTTAGCTCACCCTACCGATGGCCCTAAGGGGAGCGTGGCCCAAGCCATTGATTCAGATTGGCCACTAGGTCCTAGCGCATGACCACGACGCCCTTGTGTAACATAACCTCACCAATAGACGACAATAAAACTCATGCAATATCGAACAGATCAAACTTCAAAGCTTTCTCTCATATATAAAAATATCTATTCGCAGAAATTATGGCATCAATTGCGGCGCCAGTTTTGGCGTCAACTAATTAATTAGAGGATGATGTTCGAAGGAGGAAGCCAAGAAGGAGAGCTAGGAGTCTCGTTAGTCCGAAATTAGAATACGCATGTGCCATACGGCACTCTGCTCACACTAACCTCGCAATTATCCTAAGAGCTACACTGAAATGCTCCAATTGTTTTTTTTCTCTCGAATTATCAACGCCATTACACCATAAACTTCCAGCGAACTGATTAGAAAAAAATTTATTTACATATGTACACATGCCAAGGTTACCAGATACATTGACATTCACAAGTAGACATGTCGCTAAGCATGTAAGACGAGGCAATTAAACAGGTACCATAAGCACCTTTGAGTACGTAACAGGAATTGCTCGTGGGAGATTTAAGACGGGATAGACAGATTTAAGACGGGATACCTATCGACAGAAGAGTGAAGCAGCAATAATCTAACAGAGAAAAATAGAGACCTTAGCGCCAGTTTGGACTAAAAACTAGAACGAGACGATCGTTGTCAACAGAAATGAATGGGCATGACCACTGCCGGAAGAACTCTTCCTCCCCCAAGGAAAAGGGTTCCTCCGACAAGAAACTGATCAGCTCCCTTCGAAGATGGCCAAATACTGGCCACATAGAGTAGCATCGAAAGCCACCACTGATAGCTAGCTTCTGGGTCTCAACTCGGAGCTAGAGCTTATCTATAGCCAATACCACAAATAATGCGCTTTCCCTGGCTTAAGTTATCGTGTCATATATTGGCCCCTACAAGATAGGCCTCACTTAGCTAACTTCTTCGTCAGGGTATGACACGAGACAAAAGAATCCAAAACTATTATGCCTTCCACACTAGTAACTACAGCTTTAAGCATTCTTTTACCAAGAACAATAAATATGTGGAATGAATTTACTGACGAAGTCGGTTTGCAGCCGAACCCGAGAAAATTCTCACACCCGACAAATCACAACTATGGTGTGTCCACTGAGATATATTAGATAGTTAATGCGCCATTTCCTTTTCTCAAAACCAATGTTAAATTTAAACCAATAAATATGACATCACGTTTTCCTTGCTTCAGGATGTACATATTTTTTTCATATTGTACCGTTGCACTTTCATTTAGAAGTACGGACAGCTGAGCAAGTTGGTTACTATTATTCATGGTAAAACAGCGCGGAAAAAACACGAGGACGGAACAAACACGACGACACCTGTACCTCTGCACCTCTGCATAACACCCGCACGCAAATGACATGGTTGAGCGCTTTAACTGCACCCTTTGCGACATGATAGCCATGCATTTTGCTTCCATGCAATGACTGCAATTTGGAGCGCATTCTACCATTTGTCACCCATTATAATTGCGCTTCTCAGAACAACACCAGATTCCCTCCATACTTACTTCTGCACGGCCGTGGGCCTTCTTGAACAATAGACAACTGTCCAATACCGATCTGACGCTTTCGAATTGACCACTATTTCCCAACCTGTAACTTATGTCGAAGAATGCCGCCAGTTTGCCCGTTCCTACACGTCTCACGCCCAGCAGCCGCAGAAAAGCAACCACAGAAAAGCAACCGCGATGAATACGCACTTGTTCCAGCTTATCTTCCCGACTCCTTAGTCTGGCCATGGGTACCTTCCTTCAGCCCCGGCCTTTCTTCCAAATTTATCAGCAAGTACCACGGACCCTCACGCGTAATGAATTAAACATCCCCGGTAAATTACGCCGTCCACTGAGAGCCGCCGCCCAGGCAGTGAAATTGTTCATGCCAACCGCCTTTAAGCTTACTATGACCCCGCCACCATCACACCCGCATAGGTGACCAGAGTTTCACCTTTTCGCCAGGGCACGTGAGTTGTAAGACTGACCTCCGACTCCGAAACATCCAGAGGCTGGCGCTGAAGGAGGAAGGTGATGACAACTGGCTGAACATTGTGACGCTCGTGCGTTCTTGGGGGAACTGTGCTGATTGCAGGCCTTCCTCTGAAATATCGCGATGTAGCGCCCTTTCGGACGACCTTTGCTACAGCATTACAGATTTTATAGCTTCTATAGCTAGTATTTCGCACTGTTTATGTTCTGGCTCACTTGAATTTTTTAATAGTTCGTTCATTTGGCCAGTAGGCTCCTGCATGCATGTATAATTCCTGCACCCTGCTTAAAACTCGTAAAAGGGTTTGCAGTGTGATTAAATATGTACTGCAATACAAGCCCAATAGTTTTTCTCGTCGTGTCGTATTTACTGCATATCTATGAGACAACATACGTTAATTTTGTATAATGCTTGCGGGCAGTGCAGGTATGCCAAATAAATAAAGAAATAAAAAGCATTTCACACTTTTTAATAATGAACACATGAGAAAGATGGGTTAAAAGATTAATTAAAATGGCAGCCTCGAAGCACGCTACATGTAGCGGAAGCAGGCTTAATTTTTCGCGCATCGCATCGGTTCGACCGCATCGGAACACTGGCAACGAACCCGTTATTCGTCCCATAGCAGTTGAAACGAGGGGCTAGTAATGACTTTTATCACCCCCCAGTTTCCTCAGTTCATTTGGCTTTCATAAGCTGCTTATGGCGCGACTTCGGCATAGTATAAACAGGAGCGGCTGTGAGTTTCCCCAGAGCCTTAGTTGGGAGCAGGGAAGTTCCATAAACGTTATTAACTTTAGCAGCGAAGGTGGAAAGCTGGGCCAGTTGGTTTTTCTGAATGCGAGGTGGGTAATTCCCATTCTCGGAGCACAGTCTGGCGAAAATCACCCAGAAGCCGAACATGCAGCCAAACCTGAAGTCATTAAACATGTGGCGGCCTTTTCGAAACTTTCGGCGCTAATCGGACCCAGTTGGGCTGCCGCACCGCAAAACTAGCGCCCGGTGCGGGCTTTCGAACGTTCTCGATTGACGGCAACGATTTCTGGGGCTACCGGCGGCAGCGCGTAGCCTTGTGTTACGACTACCTCTTTTCCACATCGCTCGGAAGTAGAAGAGCGACCGCGAGGCGCCTGCCTACGGAAGGATGAGAAGGCATTTACTCCGTCAAGGTCGTGCGTGTGTGCGACCCAGCTTGAGTGGTAACAACGCAGACTCGGGGCTCTGTAAAAAATGACTGCTTTTATTTATGTGTATAATTGAAACCTCTCCATTTCATAATGACATTAAGAGTGCTCAAAATTTGTAGGAATTTATGCGCGACGCACACTTCCACACTCACGCAGTGGCAGCCCTATTCTGCAGTGAAAACACATTTATGCCAAATTTATTTTTTTTCCCATACAAACCTGTTTCCACCAAGAAAACTGAGCTACAGTGTCTAGTAGTGCGAGAGAAGAAAACGTTACAGCACCACACAGTACTTTCTAGGTGCACTGTAAAACTTCGTGACCTCCATCTTTACCTCTCAATTGTTTTTGAAAAGGTATTCCGTTTTCTAGGCACGAGGTGAACTGGGATTTCAAGGGCACCTGGCATATGTCATTCGTGAACACATCTCTGAAGCACAACAAAAAAATGCTTTGAAGAATGACAGGCACAACTGTCGCAGACGGGTTAACACAGCTAAGCAGTCCTTACATTTCTGTGTTCGAGCGAGCAGCAAAGCATGATCAGTGACTTAGACAGTCAAAGTAGAAAGGTGGGTGCTAAAACTTATATGTAGATAACTAAAGTGATATCCAACAGCCTCGGAATGAAACAGCACTTAACGATCATGCAATATAAGTAGCATGAGAGTACATCTACTTAGAGCAAGACGGGACTGCAGATCTGTATAACGAGACGAAAATGACTAGAAGAATAAGACTTCGGTGGAGCGCATTTGGAATGTATGAATGGCAGGTGCCAGGATCTCTAAAGAGAAAAGTTTGTAACAGCTGTACTTACCGGTACTAATGAGGCGGAAATGTGACTACTAGCGAAAAGGCTTCAACTTAGACTAAGGACTATGCAGCGAGCTATGGGACGGTAGATGATGGGTGTAACGTTAAGGAAGAAGACGAGAGCACAGTGAGTCAGGGAACAAATGCGGGTTAATGACATTCTAGTTGAAAGAAATAGGACGAAACTGGCATTGTCAGCGCGTGTAATGCGAAGGCAAGATACCCGAAGGTCTTCAACGGTAATGAAATAGATACCAAGAGAAGACAAGCATAGGAGAGGGAGAACAAAGGTTAGGAGGATGATGGAGATTAGGAAGATTGCGGGGATGACCTAGGACAGGACCGGCTTTGTTGGAGGGATATGGGAGAGGCCATTGCCCTGCAGTGGGCGTACTCAGGCTTTGCTGTGTATGATGAACGAACCCTGCCGCAAGATTCCTGGTTCAACACCGCTGATGCTCTACTCGTCAAGCCAGTCCAAGAACGCGTGTCATTGAAGAGGAGAGCTGTCTAAAAGTATGATACGCCTTTCATGCAGTGCATTTTATGCTGGAAGTTATACCTTGACCATGATCAACACTTTAGTTTGGGCTAGTAGGTTAATAGTCACGTATTCTGATGACGGCGCAAAAGGTAAAGCATAGAAGGCACATAAAGGGACGTGTTTACGTGCCTGCTATGTTCGCGTTTTTAACTATCCGCCTTCAATGTACTAAATTTCTACGGAGACATAGTCTACAAAATTGGTTTCATTGCCTGCAGCAGTGCGCATCTGTGTCATGATATGCTAGGCCGTAGACTTTTACCTTGAACCTTTGGAGTGGATAGTGCTTCTCCGGTAGACCGTACGCTCCACGGAACATGAAAACACTGATATATACAAGATGCAGAGGTGCAAACAAGTGGTGCGGCCCGCTGCGAACGTATTGAGCGCATATGGGTCATCTGAGGAAAATAGCCCCATGAACAAAGCAGCTAGTCTGGTGAACTGTGGCCTTCGTTGTATGCGTTTTGGTAAAACAATACACAGGCAATTTTTGGACAACAAGTTAGGTGCCCAGCACAATTTCAATGTTATGGCATTCAAAACGAACAGCGAGAGAGATGAAGCCTTAATTCGAGGAATGATGGAGAGGGATTTCTAGGAGCGTGCACTGGGCTGCTGCTGCACACTGCGGAAGAGAAATGAGGGAAGGATAGAGAGAGGGAGAAAGTTCAGTTTGGACGTGGTGATGTTAAGACACAATGAGCTCCATTAAGTATCAATGCGCACGTCCAAGTCCACACAAGCTGGAACACACTTGATAACACGGACGCGTGAGCTAGCCCACACGAAAAAGCAGTCACATGAAAGCCTTAATGCCTGTCACAAAGACATGCAACAAAGAATGTAATACGCACGACAAGTTAGTAATCACTAAGCATACCTGTTCCTCCTCAGCTTCCTGCGTGGATGGCTCGGCAGCTGAGCGGCCTTCGGCGCAGAAGCTGGCGATGGCCGATGACGCTGACGTGGAATGGGACACGAGCACCCGCTCCCTGTTGTTGCCCACGCCGAAGCGAATCACCGTGCTTCTGCAAAGGTTCACCAATGAAAGCGCGAGACAAATGCATGAGTGAAAGCGGCGCAGCACGAAGAGACGGCGTGGCTCTGTTGCGCGAACGCATCCGCTCTTTTCGATTCGCTGCAAGAAAGATTTGAGACTTGCACGGCGAAGCGAGCTGCATGTGCGAATTCACGCGACCTGCTTGACGCGCATTCATGCCGGCCAACTATACCGCTTACTACGAGTTGAAAGCAGAGCCAGCTTAGTTTGCATTCTTTCTCCACACCGGGTAATCAGTACAGCGGTCAGTCAGTGCCGCCTTAACGGCAGCCACCTGGCCATTTTCTCTGCTACGTGACGGATGAGATAAACGCACTATTTTTGAATATTAAAAGCCATGCGCTATGCGGCGGCGCCCTATAGGGAGCTAGAAGCGCTAGCTCCGAATTCATTGTAATTACCACGAGCATCACTAGAAAGCCATCGGCGGCATTCACCGCCTATTATTGGGATTATACCCGCGATACCGTAGTGGTGCGGGAGAGGCCATTATTCTTCATTTTGTTGCCTCAACATACTATATATATATATGTCCAAACACGAATTCACCTTTACGGCAGAAAAAAAAAGAAGTAAGCTGTACTCTAGCGCAGTCCATTTCATGGGCGGGAAATAATACTAAAGCTTCGGATAAGATTTTTATTACGGTAGGCAAACCAGGCATATTCCCACTGCAAAGCCTGGTAACTTGATGTTAGCAGTGAGAGGAAGCGTTTAAATGCAGAGCCAGAGGTCTGGAGCTATGTAAAAAGATTAGATTGAAACATTGGCTAAATGCTTCGTAATAACAAGAACTTCACATGCTTTGAAGAGAGAATTTGCTTCCGTTGCCAACAGTAATCATTCAGCGTTGCTGAAATCGAAATCCACCCCAGGGCTCGGGTCACATTCCCTGCCAGTAAAAGGGAGTGGGCTGGAGGGTAGCTTGTTCTCTTTTTCCTCTTTTATAGATGAAATAAAATCTTCAGTATAGCGCCACAGCTTTATCCTGCCTGTCTAACTGCGTAATTTATTTTTTTTTAATTTGCTAATGGCTTCAACGGGCGACCAAAGGCTGAATGACTGGGGGAAGGATATTTGCATGCCGATGCAGGACAGGGGGCGATGTGGAGCCCCGAATTTAAAATAATAATAATAAGACTATTTACGGTTGTCGTTATAAAACGTTCCCGGCCGCACTTAAATACCTCAGTACTTGCCGGAACATCTGCAGAAGTAGTTCCTACCGGACGCACTACTTGAGGTACTTGAAACTTCGCCCGCGTTGAAAAATGCCGTTGCTGAAGGATCGAATGCGCCGCTTTCGGCACAACAGGCGAGTTTTTTTTAAATGTGGGATACTTCCGAGAGCAATCGTAAAATATTCACTGCGTTCTCCTGCACTTTTCTCATACATATTTTTGCAGTATAGTCGCATGGTTTATAAGGCCCTGATATCCTCGGCGGAAAGCTTTCGTGTGCAACTCATCTTATTTTTGGTGAACCTTTGCAAGACGCTGTTTATCGAGTAAATATCCAAATACTATATTAGAGGAAGGGTAATCATGTGGTGGAAGGAATTCTTTGCACAAACTTGAGCTTTGGTTTTGGAAATGGATCGTAGATCTTAAATAAATCGCTGCACAAAGTGGAACGGAATTATAAAGCTCAGGTTGATTACTACTAAAGAAAGTCGCACTTCGCCCGGTTGGATCTGTGCGCTGGAAACTAAATTTCGTTTAGGTGAGCCAAAAGTGAAGGCTATCACTGATGATTATGGGCTCTCACGCTGCTACTGAAGATAATGACAAATGACATGATTATCACTTAACACATTTACCGAAAATTGGGGATGGTGTGTTAATAGGGCTCAAAATCTGCAGTCCAGCAATGTCACATTGTCCTATATAGCCCGTGAAGCATCCTAGCCACCTGCGTTAGGCTATCAGTACGTTGTAAATAATCTGACGAAATGAGATATGCTGTTCAATCAGTGCCTTACAAATTTCTACGTTATCTATTGATAGAGCGACATTTGCGAGAATGGAGACTAGGCCACTCTTGGTGCGTTTCTTCTATATTTATGGTGCTCAATGTTGAAAGAATTTTTTAAAACCTTGGACAAGTCTGGAAACTTTAGGAAGAAACCGTTAATTACGGTCTGCATAAAGGGGACACGTAGGATAACTCCACTGAATTTTTCCTGTTGGTAGAAATTGATTAATTTTTTTAATACACTTATGATCGCCCCACACCAACAAACGCATTTCAATAAAAATTTGATTAAAAATAAACTCCGCAACTCGACTCAAACTCCAGGGCAGAAAAGAATCTCTGAAGGCACTAGCGTTTACACTAGGTGGGGTCAAACACCCATTGCTTAAGCACTTCACCCCGGCAAGCCGTACGTCAGGACAGGGAAAGCTTGTACCCGTTGTGTATCGGGGGGCACCGGTGGCGCCAGAGACAGAGACCCGCATGGGAGGCGGATGCTCAAGCCGCTAGGCCACCGCTACGGTCTGTGTGGGCTCCCAAGAAACTGCGTTGACGCCCGCAGTTTACTTGCGAAATCAGCCGGTGATGGCAAGACCTGATTTCCTTTTTTGGTCTTTTGTATCTAACAAAAGCTTCGTTTTCTGCGACAGATGGTCTCTTGAAGTTAGAACGCTGCAATGTATCGATATACGACAACTTGAAATCGTTCCCAGTGTCCGTTTAGGAGCGCGCCCGTAATTCGGCAATGGTCGCTAGCCACATTCGGACCCACCTGTTCGCGGCCCCAGAGCTCTTGCTTTTGGTCGAGCTGGGGTTCCTGTGGCTCGGCGGCTGTTGCAAACCGCTGGTTCCCGCGTGAGCCGTGTGGATCGAGGCGGTAGCGCTCGGGCGCTTCGCACCGCTTCCACCTGCTGCGAGCATCAGATATGAAACACGGAGGTCGTCTCAATTCTTCAGGCCCTCTTCCCGCCCATTTTCTTGCATCTTTCTCTCTAACACAATCCGTCTCCCGACATCCGAGAGCATCCTCGCATAGTTATTCTTGGCGCGCACGCTACCACACGTAATAAGGAAGCAAATTAATCGTTGCCCTCCACCCAAGCGTAGCAATACGGCTACAAAAAAAAAGCCATGTTTACACAGATTCTTCGTAGTTTCGTGGTTCTGCGGAAATTCGGGGATTTCCTGAAACAGTTGACCAACGCTGTCCCACTTCGAGTTAATTCGTTCTCGCCCTGCCATGTGGTAGCCGTCCCGGTTAATTAGCTCGATTAACATAGAGCGACTGCTCCGGTTAAGCGGTGGTCCCGGGTTTGAACCCCGTACCAGGACGAATTTATCTTTGACCACGAAGTTTCTGCGGAGGCTGTATAGCTTTGCTTTGTCGCCATATGGCTGCGCTTTGGTGGATGCCAATGAGTGATTTGCTTCCATATTACAAATTTACTCCACCTTGGGGGATTCCCCTAAACATTTGAGCATTACGCTACGTACCAGTGCCATGTTCGCGCATTCTGATCTGGATCAGGTCTTCTCCTTTGTCCAGGACACGGAAGCCAGAGTGCGATCGTCTTTCTCTGCTGGTCGAGAGCGGGCCCCGGGAAAAGGAGAGCTGGCTTGTCTTCGCGCCTGCAGGAGCCTTTTTGCTCTCCAAAGGAGTGGAGTGCCAGACGGACGTCGGTGGACCTCTTTTCTGGGCACCCTCCCTGAAGCTGTACAGTGCCGATGTGGAAGAAGAAGGTCGTGAGGCGCGTGCCCCTTGGAGACGCAGCGGGCGGCTCCAAGGAGGAAGCGGGTCTTCAAATTCGTCGTACGCTCGACGGGGCGCCGGTACAGGGGAAGCATCCAGAGAAGTTGCTGGCCAGAGCCTTCTACGCGCGCTTTCATGGACTAAGCCTGCAAAGAAAAAAAACTCATTTCGCCAAAGGGCGGTATCCGAAGCGATGGCGGCAAAACAGATTCCTAATCAATGTCGATACGGGGCAGGTGGACCTTACTCCACTGTGGAAAAGAGCATAGGATACTCATTTCCTGCTTCGGGAACCTTCACCAAGAGCTCGGTATTCGGCGCCAAGCCGTTTAATGCCAACCCAGCAGTGGACTTTCTTGCACTATTTCGAGCATGGAATAACTTCAGGGAAAACGTATGTAAAATATTACCAATGTTTTCTGCCAGAGCTCCGTCTTGGTTCCGCTTTGCCAAGCTGTACGATTTGAGCGGAATGCTAGCAGGCTTGGCGAGGACGTTCCGGCTAGCTCCAGACTCCTCGCTTGAACTCCGTTGTCTGTAACCAGGAATGTCTCCCAAAAAACTGCGCTGACGTTCGATCCTCTCCTTGCGCTTCATGATGACCTCAGCTTTCGTCAGCGACGTCGAAGTACCTGCGTTCTGGTCACGACTCGAGTACTGTTTCAATGACAACATGGATGTTTTTGAAGGTACGATGTGGCGCCTTCTGCTTTCATTGCATTGCTCAGAGCCAGAGCTGTCCCAGGCCGAGCTCTCCGTGTCATCTGCTTCCTCGGGCGGCCTATGGTCGTCATCATACTTCAGTGCCCGACCGCCGAATGCGGGCCGCTTAGGGGGCACAGAGCACTCGTCGCCACTGGACACTACTGAACCATCTGCGGGTCGAAACGTCACCCTCCTGGACTCGGACGCCTTGCTTGATATGCTCAACGTACTATCCGAGAGGGATACCGTCCTGAGCGATGTAGACAGATAGCGGTCTCTTGGCGCCATGATGCTTGAGTCACTTGTCGTTGTACGAGGTTTTGGCGGTGGCGTGTTAGGACTGAGTGAGCTACCACGTGTCTTGTATGTAAATGGCTCAGTGACCAGCTGAAACTTCTCAATCTCCTTGAACTCTTTCTCTACGCCCGCGAACTCCTTTCGCAGTCTTTTGTTCTCAGCCGCTCGCTGCTTGTCACTCAGGTTGTAGTACCATGTCCACTTGCTCTTCGTTGCTTTACCGCTTCTTCCTGCAACCATGTCTTTCTCCGTCTACAAAAAGAACAAAAAGCGTATGTAACAGTACGATAACGCGGAAAATGACTAACTTCAATCCCCATAAATGTCCTCACGTACATATTTAATTATTTGACCATGAGCATGGTTGAACCCGCTAAAACATGCTGTACGAAACCCCTGTGTTTTTTTTTGACGACCAACAAAACTAGCTTTTGCAATTCGTGCACCACGCGACTCTAAGGAGTTAATTCTGTGCAGGTGAAGTAAGTGCTGTCAACATGCCTCGTCTTCAAATTTCGGTGTGGTATTTCGGACACTGAAGGTTTGTTTGTTTGATGGGGTTTAACGTCCCAAAGCGACTCAGGCTATGATGGACGCCATAGTGAACGGCTCCGGAAATTTGAACCACCTGGGGCTCTTTAACGTGCACTGACATCGCACATTACACGGGCCTCTAGAATTTCGCCTCCATCGAAAGTTGAGAACCGCGGCCGAGATCGAACCCGCGCTTTTCGGGTCAGCAGCTGAGTGCCATAACCACTGAGCCACCGCGGCGGGGCTGGGCACTGAAGGATTCAGCGTGTTGCTATATAGCTACATTTCCCCCGAGCAGTTAGGCCTGGCAATGCGGCGGGTAACAGCTGACTTTTAGTGAGAATGAAAACGCTCTGAAGCATGAGCGGCAAGTCAGAGTATGCATCTTCTTTTGAGAAGATGACAGTTGATTTGATTACAAAAAAATTGGCAGTGGCTTAGCTCGGCTATGCCAGGATATACGTAGCGAGAGGTACGTTTGCCTGGCTGAGCTTGTTGTGGTCACTGTATGTTTAGCAATGAGCGACATATAGGCTCCATGTCGGTGTCTTTGCGCCGTCTATTACGCTCGGCAGTCTGGCATCTCCGTTTGGCAAGCCGTTCCTCTCTTTGTTTGGGCGTTTCCGCTGCTCTCTTTGCCTTTTTGCGCTCATTCTCTCTTTGTTGTGTAGCCAAGTGCAAGCTACAACCTCAGGATCGGAAGAGTTAATCTACTCTTGTCTAAACCGCCGTTTAGCAGCGGCTGGACTCTCCTCTGCCTTCATGTCAAACGTTGTGATACAGCCGCCCATTACATCTCAGCCTTTTGTATACGCAATGCGGCGCATGCGACGCGCTGTTCTGGTGACAGAGTGGCGTGCGGCGAGGCGGCGACGAAGCGCGCAGCGCACGTGCTGCTTCTCTCCGGTTGCCGTGGCAACGGCGCATGCGCACAAGTGTCCTCTCCCAGCCACCGCGAAATGCTCGACTAGCAGCCCAGTGTAGCTCTCGCTACAATATTAGGAGGCCTCAGAAGCAAGCGCTGCGTTGCCTGAGCGTGTAAGCTACGCGTGAAACATTGAGAAGTGCTTGACGCGCGTGCATCATTTCGTCTCTGAAGTCGTCTGTCCACCCCCTCGGCGAATCGTGCTTCTAAACTACACTGACTCAACATTTCATGGTCGACAACCAATATATATATATATATGGACTCATATGTCTTCACAACGTTCGGCTCGCAGGGCTAGTGCACATCAAATATAAGCAGTTCCGTGGGGCCACCTCGGAGAATTCTCAATGTGAGAAGCTGCAACGCGCAGGGAAGATCAGTCGAGGAGTGCATGCGTTTGAGTCTGCGAGACGGACTTGCTTCGGCCAGGCAGCGGGTTGCGTTATTAGCTGCAGCGCCATATATGCGATAAGTGTTACTGAAATAACAGGTAGATTAACAGCAAGCGGCAGCAGCACTGGGGACAGAGACAAACGGCACGCCGCACATCGGGCCAGACACTTTCGGCATAAGGTTAGTTTTCAGGTCAGCGTGTGAGCGGCAAGGAAGCCACCCTGACGTTTCACCATTCATAGCAACCAATCTCTGAGCAGCGCATGCATTCATAATGTACACAATCACACTAAGCTTGAGACCCTGGCTGACACTACTGCATTGTTGCCAATTTTTATTACAGGAAACCTATGACCCAGACTAATATTATTGCACTGCAGGAAGCATCTATGCTATTATTCGAAGAAAATTTTCGATGGAGGTAGAAAAACGATTAATGGAAGAAAGAGAGCAAAAGTTCACTTTGCAGTTAGTGAACAATAGTAATTCAGATATCGCTGCTTTTTGGAGCCTGTGGCTTAGATGTGGGAAATATGTTTGGCTAGAATTAACCTGATGGCCAGTACAACCTTATTTCCTTTGAATTTCAAGACCCTAAAGGGTACATTTAAGAACACGCTAGCACATGAGCTAGCACTACTTCCGCAACGTTTTCACAAAAAACGACATCGCGCTAGGTTGCCGAATGAAAAAAAGAGGAGCATTTTAAGGTATCTAAAAAACGGGACTCAACACTGAGCGTCCCAAACCAGGTGTAGAAGGCACGGAGGAAGCTGTCGGTTAGAAAACCTGCAGAAGCTTATCACGATTAGCACCACACTCCGGATACGCATTTGAGGTGCCCTTGATGCCGTAGTTTGGTGCCTTGCTAATTTTCCCAAACTTATGCCCGCCTGCTTCGAGCACAACGATCGTGCCAGGCATGCGAGCTTCAGAGGTGTACACACCACATCAATGTTAAAATCGTATCGGAATGTATACACAAAAATAGCAGTAGAATACCAAAAATGTGCACATTTATCACGTGATTTATAACTGCTGTGCTTAAAAAACAAGGAACTGCTGAAGAAGTTAAGCAAGAAGCTGACAGGAACTGTCGGAGAAGATAAACTCAACCATTTCGCTGGGTGAGCATTTAAGTCTTGTTAAGTTCGCAAAGGGCGGAAAAGGTTTTGATTTGAGTAATTTATCAATGGATTACAATATCACCCACTAGGGAAGACACGGACTGCGAATAGCGATTGTAAATGTTCGATAATTTGAGGCTTTAGACTTTAGAGATGCACAGTACCATAAATACATAAACCATATACTCCCAAAAATACCACACAATAAACTGACTGTACCATAATCTAGCATTGCTACGCACGAATGAGTTAGACAATGTCTGAGGTCTCATGTGACGTTCAAATGCTTCCACCGAGTTCTCCGCCATGGAGTGAATATTCCTGGGCAAAAAGACGTTGAAAATTGGCACTCGCCGCGGTGGCTCAATGGAGTTTACTTGTGCCTGCTGATTCAAAGGTTGTTGGATCGAATCCTGGCAACGGCGCCCGCATCCCGATGGAAACTATATCAGCGCGCGTACAGAATTGCAAGCGGTCTAAATTAATCCAGAGCCCTTCGTTACGACTTTCTTCACAGCCCATCCTTCGCTCTTGAGTCTCAGACTCGACATACTATGTAAATTATTCCGACTGGGCCGAAAGCAAGCTTATTTCCAGTGCCGCCACGTTTTTACTGTGCGTAACTAGTACTTATAAGACAGTAGGTGACAATCGCTGCGGAACCAACGCCGAAGGCACCAGAAAAGTGAAATCAAGTGGGAACAACAGAATAGGAAAAAAAAAACAGTGCTTTTAGTAGCCTGGAGCCGGTGCCAAAGTGCCAAAGTAAAACAGCGTGACCTGGACTAAAGAGTAAATCACTTTATTTTAACTTCGGTGGCACAGAGGCTGCTGAAAGTGTTCTTAACCCTACTTTTCCTTCCTTTATTTCTTTTAAGCTCCCACTATTCACATGTTCTTGTTATTGTATTATAGTTGTGTTCCTGTTTAATTACGCGCTAATATCACCTCAACAGGTGGTCAAAATCAAAATAGAGCAGCTGTGTATTATGTAGAACACGCCATTCCGCTGTCCAAGTGTAACGACACCGCGTACATTTCGGCAGTCTTCAACGGCGAGAGACGAAATTCGGTAGATTTTTTTTTCAGCTCGCATTCAGCAGGTACTGCGAATCATTATCGTTAACAGGCAAGAAGGACTTTTGAAATATTTTGTTATTGTCTGTCACTACAGTTGCAAACCATGTAGGTGCACTGAAAGCAGAACAAACCATGCCTACAAGCTGAACTATTGAAGCGTTATCTGAGCACACTGGTCCGGCGGTTTCACTTTTCTTGTACTCCTACTTGCCCTTCTTTGGATCTCCGTGTAGCTTCACTCACCAGCATCTCGAATGGCTTTATTTCCGAGCCTGAGGACAGGTCGTTGTCTGAGGCGGAGCTAGAGTCGAAGTCGCTCATCGTCAGTCCGTCTCTGCAGCCAACTGTGGACAAAACGAACGCACAAACAGAAGGAGTGTCAGTGCTCGCTACTGCATTTGAAGAATTTTTGCCTAATGTCACGCAGTTAGAGCAAAGCATTTTTTTAACTGGTCGCCGCTTTCAAGAACTCCCCCGGCTCGCGATGACAGAGGAAATAGAGAACCCTTACAAAAATGGTCTGAAGACTGGCTAAGCACTTCTTATAGACTGTTGCCTATCTATAGCTACAACCTTTTGTCTATTCACGCTCTACAGACTGTCTATAAAAAAGTCTACGAAAAGTGCACGGCCATAAATCTTTAGATTGCCTATTGGATTTGTATTGCCTGTAGACTAGCCTATAGGATTTGTCTATAGGAAGTAAATTGATTTTATAGAAAAAAGTTTGTCTACACTCTATACACTGTCTGAAGAATTTTTATAAGGAAACAGTGCGACCTGTCGACTGTAGCCAGAATAAGTTTGTTCAAGGTGCAAGAACATGCCGAAATAATAATCCTTGCGATGACGACATAAAGGGAAACGCGAACACAGCTTCAGTGACCGGGACATGACTGGAGGGGCACATTTTGTACGGCTTCTGGCGTTTCTAAGTTCTGACATGAAAATCAGTACCAATTCTTTCATGAGCACATCGCTATGTCTAATGTCGCAGCCGGCTAGCACCCGCATCACGTTCCTCTCCTTCAGCGCGCGCTTTCGTCACGCTGTTAGCATGAAGGCCTTGGCGATGAAGGTTTAAAGAAATGGGGAAACGTACACGGTGCCTGGCGAGTGCTGCGATGGTCCTGCTTAGATACCCTCGCTGGTGCTTAATGGTGTGGGGACTCGGGACTTGCTACCAGGCATCATGTACGCCGGAATTGACTACCAGCTTTTAGACTCCTAAACAGTCTTGAACCAAGCCTCCAGCGGCCTCAATTTCGCAGGCTTCCCCGTCGGTCCGGCCGCAGCGGTCCTAACGAGAGATCCAGAAATTTCAAGCCTGTTCCACTTGATGGACTGAATTCAAGTGTATTAGGCAAGGTCTGTGTTCGTCAAGCATACGTTTAATATCACCAGCGCAGGCAATCGCCCTCCTCCGTGATTTTTTTTCTGTAACATCTATCTAAGCACAGGACTCGATATTTTACAAGTGTGTTTGAGTTGCGTAGAAATCTAAGCTGCAGCGTGTTTTGTCTAGAAATTGGCGTTTAGCGTGCTCCTGATCCTGACGCCCCACCTTCCTCTTCCTGGTTCGGAGCTGCTTTGAACTATGACCGTTGCCTCTACTGAGGCGCTGGAAACCGCCGACATGCCACGCCTCGTCACAGAACACTGGCCTGCGCTGTATTCCGCACGAGAAGAAGTCTGTAGGTCATGTATATTCCTTGATTCAGAACGAAGCTTATTTTTGGCCAACTATACATTGCAGCGAGAAACCTCCAGCATGCATGCACAGTCGCCATCCCAGTTCACTAAGTGTAGTTCCCCGTTAATGCTCTAAGAGAGGGGGCGGGGGGTCTTGGAAGGAACATCTACAATTTCTTAAGTGACCCCCGCCTCCAATAGCCGTGACTTTATCAAGCACTAGAAACATCGCTGCAGCTTGTGCACAGCAGGTCTACCTCGAAATTTTGCGTATACTACTTTGATAGTAGAAGTAAAGACAATGGAAATATGCTTGGCAGGTGTTCAACTATTGTGACAGTGCTGATGCTTTAGCTATCTCGCGTTTCAAGGAGTTCATCTTCAGTGATCTTGAGTCGAGCTCCAAAAGCACGTGTGTTCTCATCTTTGTTACCTTTACCGAAGACCTCGATCTGCCTGTTAGATTTTTTGCAACTAGAAATAATGATATCCGTACTGCTTTTTCATCGTTACCGCATTAAATGTCGGATGAAAAACAGCACAGCCTACGCTTTATACACGCACTTAAATAAACGTGTTTTATTTTTCTCGCCCCTTAAGATCCTCCGCTCCTATACATTTCTTACGCGTAGAAGTGCCTCTTCGATCCGTCACAGGGGTCTTCCATTCTGCGCCACACGCTTTCTTCTAACTGTGCACATTTAACTCGGTCCTCAACAAAGTATCAGGATTACCACTCTGCTTCAATGCATAACGGATGAAAATTCTGAGAGCACTTGAAACGGGTTCCTTCTGCGAGTACCGTCTTATCCCCTGCATTGTCAAAGTTACATGAACAAATTGCACCCGATTTCTGAAGCTGCCTTTACCGTCCTTTACGCCGCGAACGATGAAATTACTTGCCAATGCGCAGAGAGAGAAAAAAAAGTATTAGAAACTCGGCTTACCGCCACAAAAGGCGATTAGAACGCTTAGGTGGGTGTAACTACAGGTACTTCCATTATATAGGCTCTGACTAGTGATACATTAGCGAACCGGGTTGGCCCCCTGAATAGAGGAGCTTGACCATATTCGGCCTGAGGAAGATACTTGGGGGCAACTGTGTGGCTATGCATAGAAGAGATCCCTCCGATATTAGGAGGAAGTGCTGATCGTGATAAGAATATTCGACTTTTGCGAATAAAACAAGAAATGGCCCAGATCACCGTAGCCACGTTACTAGAAGTATTTTCGGTGATGCGAAGGCACACCTCCGCAATGGGGCCGTCGCGAATATATGGACAACGTTCGCACCCGTAGGTAGTGTCAGTGTGTGCCGGAATTCCCCCCCCCCCCCCCCCCCCCGCCGCGCTATATCGATCGACTGCTTTGCTGTTTGTTCTCCTTGTTTACCGGTATTATTGGTAGTTTTTTCTGCAAAGAAAGTGACGAAGTGAGAAGAAAGAAAAAGAGAAGAAACAGTAAAGCAATAGAATTAACGAATGCAACTAAAAGAAACAAATACTGATCAAACACTATTAACAACAGGAAAGTTCAAAGTACGTCATGTACAGGTGGAACCGTAATATTACGGAGAACGCGTCCGCGTTCCAGGTTTCATCACGCACTCCGTAGGCAAGGTATGATTTTTTCCTTGGGTCCATAAGTGAGCGCGCCAGTGCAATGTGCTAATATACGATGTATTTCACGTAACCTGAGACAAGGAGTTAAATGAAAGCGGTAAAGCGCAACAGGATGGCACTGATGACATGTGGTTTGGTCTCATAGGGTGCTTCTTAGACTAGTGTTGCATTCCGCCTCATTCGTTAACTAAGATGAATTATTCAGAACTTTAATATTCACTTTATGGCCAGGTGCGCTTTGTTAAGCGGTAGAATAGGATTCAGAAACAACCAATCCAGTTTTTTTGTAGCAACATACACCCCTGCTCAGAAGTGTAGAGAGCACTCGAATTGACAGAACGGATTGCCAGCGCTTTCTCATGGCGCAGCGCCTGCTTTTAAGATATTGATGGGAGGCAGCTGGCGTGGTCGGGCCGGAGAAGGGATGAGGAGGATCGGAGACGCGGTTAGGAGCAAGGAAAACTTTATGCATACAATTTACATAATGTACAAGTAAGAACAACTGAGAATGCCTCTCAGTGAAAGGGAGCTTCTTAGCGGGCGGGAGTGTCTTAGGAGGCGAGTGTCCCTCCGCAATCGGGAGTCTCTCGGTACCAAGCCAGCAGCCCGTTAAATACCCTCCGTATTCCCCAGATAATATTGATAGGAGAAAAATAATGGTTTCATCAGATGGAGGAAAAATAAGCCTTGAAACCAAGTTTGATGACGAGAGTAATTAGGTATTTATAGTCAAAAATATCAAAATATTGCGTAGAAAAACCGTGTGACGTCACATGCACCGGAAGTCGGCACAGTCTAGTGAAAAAAAAAACAATGAAGAGAAAGAACGCCGTATTTAGTAATCAGTGATTAAAAAGTGATCGTAATGAGTAATCAGTTAGCAATTAATTATTATTTAGTAATTAATAAATATAATTAACAGAGGCAGCAACAGTAGCAGCCAAAGCCGCGCGGAAAGGCATTCGCCTCGCGCAGTTTAGATCGTCAAAGTGCCCCCGAATTTTTTAAGCTTTGTGCTGAAGTTACGTGAAGCACCCTGTATGCGTAAAACACTTATAAGTCTTCGCCAGGTAATACTTGAGACGAGTAATTTCCAAGGAATGCTCGGTATTATGTTCGGGAATAATGATTAGTGTCAAGAAACAGTTTTTGCTTGCCATTGGAAATGCATGAAGGCACGCTGATAGAGGTTGCCTTTGAAATAGTTTGCGCAGGTTGTCGCTCTAACTGACGAAAGAATGAATCCAAAAGATCGGTGAATAGGCAGGAAGTGACAATGCAGTAAATACAAGAATGACCATTGTTAACTTTTTTTTTTGCATAATACTCATCCTCACACTAACGGCAAGTTACACAGCAACTCGTTTTCTCGATGCAAAGTAAGAGAGCTTATTTGAACAGAACAAACAACTTCTTGGTGCCAGCGCTTTCTCACAAGTTGGCCCCGTTACAAAGGATAGGATAGGCATATTGGACGCCTTAAACTAATATCGACCACGAGCCTCCCGAATCGTTTCAGAGCGTGAGAGAAGCTGCAAACGTTGGGGACTGCGGTCAAGACTATTTTTAAAGCGTGAGCATTAGAGCCCCCTGTCGGGAAAATATCCGTCGGTCTGTTTGACGCCTCGGTAGGCAAGTGGAAAAATGTAGATATGGAAAGTCGGAGTGAAAAGACAACGAGAAAGTTGCAGCTGACGGGCAGCGTTTTAGAAAATGGAGACAGGAAATCCTCTCCACTTGCAGGAGAGGGAAGACGAAGAAAGAGGAAATGCGACGGAAGTGGGTCGGGTAGAGTGGAGAGGTCATACGGGGCGCGTCACAGTGTGGTTGACGGACTGAATCACGGCAGCGTTTCGCACGGTCTGAACGCCTCCACGGTAGCGGCTGCTCCATCCGGGAAGAACACTAATGCTAACACGTACTCTACAGCATCAATCGCATTGATTGCGTTTTTTTTATTGAAGAGTGCATTCAAGCTTTAATTCGTTCCAACGTTTTTCTGCAAACTAAACGTGCCGAGGCTGAAACTATTCAATACACGTGTTGAATGCTAGACTGCATGAAAGGAGACATGATCTGCATATGCTATTAAAAATAACAATGCCTGTTTTCGCAGTGTATAGGATGTGTGCAATGAAAGGGAAGTTGCCTCTTTATCGCCTCAATTGCCCACTGAACTTCCCCATTTTCTTCTTTATATGGTCTTCGTTTCACGAAGTTTTTCCTTTCCCTTTATTATTTTCTTCTCCCGTCACTGCCAAGACGCTGCTCTTTCCGCCTGGAAACAGTTTCCTGGACACTTCGTATACAGTTACTGCTTACCTTTTCAACACTTCGCTCAGCTCCATCGCTTCCACGCGTTCAGCTGAATTCATCAACTTTTGGTTTGGTTTACGGGGGTTTAACGTCCCAAAGCGACTCAGGCTATGAGGGATGCCGTAATGGGGGGGGGGGGGGGCTGCGGTAGTTTTGGCCACTTGGGGTTGTTTAACGTGCACTGACATCGTCTAGTGCACGGGTCTCTGGAATTTCGCCTCCATCGAAATTCGACCGTGGCGGCGAGGGTCGAACCCGCGTCTTTCGGGTCAGCAGCCGAGAGCCATAACCACTGGGCCACCGCGGCGGCTCATCAACTTTTGTCTGAAGGTGCAGAGTGGCGGTGAGGCGACGAACGAGACCGATGAACGTATCGTAAGAGTAAAGCGCCAACTAGCGTTATCGGACACAGCGACACATGCGCGGGACAGCAGGAAGTTTTGAAAAATCCGAGCTCGTAAAGTCTTCTCCCTTGCTGCGCCGCTTCCTCTTTGGATTGGCTTTTTCTGCAAACTGCAATTTGGTTCCCTGTGCCAGTTGCTTCGCGCTCGTATCTTCCGTGGTGTGTAAACATTTCATTGCTTTCCCGCAGGTGATTGGCCGCAGTCGGCTTTGTTCGAAGTTAATGGACCGACCGTGTGCGGGGACTTGCGTTATACCGCACACCATCGTTTCTGACCAGTCCTTTCGGTTCTGTTCGCAGGGCTCCTATTTCCCGCAATGAATGGCGTACCGGAGTTAAAGTTACGATATCATTCAAGCAAATCTTGGCGCCACTCATGCAGAGTTCCAGCGTTGCGAAAGGCGCCATTAAAAAATAAAACTGACGTTTACGCTTGTTGCGTAAATCGCGAATTACGTTCAGAGCTACCGTAAGCACCACACCACGCGAAGGTATCTTTAATGCGCAGTGATTACTAGGATATGTTGTGTCCGCAAAACGTGCCGCGCAAAAACTTGCCCGCAAAGTTGGCCGCTGGATGTGACGTCATCAGTCATCATCTGAAGAGTGGTGGGCTAAGAATATAAAGTCAATGACTAAACAATATCGAGTGAGAGTCATTAGTCATCGGCCATTAACATTAGTGGTTAATCAATGGCCGTAATCACCGTGCATAATTTACGGTTCTACTCAATTTTAATTATGCGTACTGAATAATGGTACTAATTAAAGCTTTTAACTAATTTAGGTAATTGATTTAATTAACATATTTAATTAATGCGAGCATGCGACGTCATCCATGCTACAGATGACGCACGCCTACAACCAATCGGAGTACAGCAACAAAAAAGTACACACCATCGAGTGGTAGCATCAGAGATGGAAGAGTGCCGGTCAGATCTTGACGGAGTTAGTAAGTAGGCGTAGAGAGGCATCGGCTAGGAGCCACCCAACGTCGCGGAAAACGGTAAAGCTTTCGCATTTCTCGAATGCAGTCTCTGCAGTGATCTCAATTTGTGTGTAGAATGTGCGGGCGCAGACTTACGCAGGTTTGTAGAAGCGTATCCAGCGCGTTCTTCCTGTGTTAAGCTGCCTCATGATTGCAGCACTAGCATTCCGGCTGCAGCGTACGAGAAACTACTCGAAGTGTTTGACGGCTTCTTAGGACCGCACGTCGCGTCCGGTGACGGCAAAGGCTGCCTGGATCGCCACGCTCGCTGTGAATACAGGGGCGGTGGGTCACGTGATAGCGGTTGACCGCGCGCCCCATCCGAAGGTGACGCACGTAGGACGAGGCATGTGCAGATGTTAGTCACATGATCACGGAAAGGTGTGATGTGTAGCGCGGCTGCGGAAGGTGTCTTGTGAAGCATTTTCGAAGAAAGGAAAGACGCAGTAAACAACACACATGTGCGCGATCCAGTAAGAAAGGAGCAAACGTGCGGGAAAACCTTTTGCCAGCGGCGTCCGTGTGGTTGTTTTTTTTTAATTGGTAAAAAAAATTGGCAGGTGTGAACGGTGCGATTTAAAGCATGTCTTAAATGCGGCGGTGCAACTCCGTGAACTACTTCGAAAAACCATTTTACAATGAAAATAAAATATATGAAATGAAAGCAGAATAGTAGAATCATGCACATATACGTATGTAACTTATGTTACTTTGCTTAAAAAAAAAAGGATGTTTCAAATTTTTAGTTTAATAATAAACCATGTTACTAACGCCCGCTCGGTATTGTATACCCGGCAGCAGGCTCAACGTATGCAGGGCTAAAGTATGAAATCTTTTTGCGTGCATGTAAGCAGCAGCGTCTGTTCAGGGTTGTAGTCATGTTGCCTCTTATAGCTGTGCGCGCACAACGTGGGTCATCTGCGCCAGTCGGTTTTGCGTTCCATTGTAATTAATAGCTCGTGGTGATTAATAGCAAAGTCTCCTGTCCGTTCCCTTTGCAACGAGTTTCGATTACTGTGTCATATTAACTCAGCAACTTAAGCTGCATGTGCTTAAGCAGTTCATATTGCGGAATTTCTATGGGAAGGTGAGTTCTTCATTCATCCACTAATAGTATAAATATAAACTGGCCCTGGAAATTTCGCGGCACTACCGTTCAGAAACATTTCGAGCAAAATATCGTGCAAAGTCTGCTCCATATAATACCAAGGCCGCCTTCCCGCACAAGATATGGCGGTGAAAAACTAATTTACCTGATACCAGATTTACTAAACAAATGCACTGACAAGGCATAAACACTGGCTACTGCTACCTTGATGCAGCGAATCAGACGAGCGCTTGGGGGCTTTTTCGTGAATGAAAACTAAGGCCAGTGCTAGGCTGGATTACTTGGTTTCTGTTTCCACTCTGGCTGCTTACTTCCCCTTGAAAGTTGACTTGCTCTGACGGCGGCTGATCCAAAGGTTCTGCAACTCTTTATCCAAACTATTTTCTGAAAAACCTGCTTTTTGTTATGTTCTAATTTACCATGTCGTATTAATGCGCTTGATTTACTGTGTTATTGTCTTGGACCAAGTGGCTGCGTGCCCACTGCAGCAATGAGGGGACGCGGCCCCGTCAGGCATGTCTACTGCCTTTTGTCGTGTCCCCCCCCCCCCTCTCCCCCATCCCCTATAAGCATTTGTGTAACGCAACGTCTTGGATTAAATATGAAACGAGTAAATAAAGATATATATGTAACTCTGAAGTCGCTCCAGATTTCAAGCGTTCAATGTGGTTGTTTTAAAAGGACCTAATACGATGGAGGTATGTTGAGTGGTCTGTATGTACTCATTCAATCGTCAATGTTAGCGACATTGCAATCAATTGTGCAATGAAGCACTAATATCTACAAGGACGCGACGGATCTAACTGTAATTTGTAGATATTCTGCCTTTCAGTTTTCGACAAGCACAAATTTCTAGTGGCCCTTCACTGTTCACGTTTGTGCTTAGGGTAACTTGCGTGATCATCATATGAAACGCTAGCAAAGCTACTGAATCATGCACAACATGATGAGATCTTGGTTGCAGGAAACTGAACAATAGAGCAGTCTAATTACATTTCGCAGGCGCAGTAGCGTCGCTTTTGTAAGTATACTTACAAACCCCCTTTCGAATTTCCTATCCAGGAGCTAATACGCCTGCGTCATACTGCGATTTGTTTGCGCATTTCAGTCATCCTCTCCGCGTTTGCTTTTCTTCCGACGCCGATGGTGCTATCGGGGACGCATGCACAGGACGCGCCGCTTCGGGCTCAAATGTATCGCTGCGTCACGACAGTCACATAGGGGTCCGAGAAGGGCACGTTCGTTCCGCGAGATAAGGGGCGCCCCTCCAGAAGCAGCCCACTCGATGAGTCGGCAAACCGGCGCGGTTCACGGCGTATGCTGCCGCTAAATGTGCTGCTTTGATAAGGTGCCAAGCTACATGCCCTATCTAATTTTACTAGCAGAACGCTGTTGCGGGCTGCCTGCAGCGTTGCTTCGCGTATCAAACCGAAGGATTGGAAGACTGATACATGGTGAGGGAGTGTAGCGCGAAACTGGACAAGGGACAACGAAAGACGCACACAACACAGGCGCTGTGCTGTGTGCGTCTTTGTCCCTTGTCCCGTTTTTCGCTACACTCGCATACCGTGGATCACCGTTACCGACTGGCCCAAGTTTCTACTCATTGGAACACTGATACGAGGACAGCCTCGGAGGACCGCCGCTTCTACCACGGAGACAATACATAGATGCCACCACCGGCTGTACGGTTTTTGCGAGTGCTCGCACGTCCGGGGCACTTTTATCGCCGATAGTACATTGTTTACTGTTGCTGCTGTTGCTGATCGGAAGAAAGAACATTAAAGTTCACGGGCCTGCCCACTGGCTCAAGCCAAGCCACAATCGCTGCCACGTGCAGAAAAGGGGAGAGTTGAAAGAGAGGAGAGCAAAGATAGAAAATACGCGTGCTATAATGCCCCAGACCGATCCCGGAGGCAGTGCAATACCGGTTCAACCTGAGGCCGATGTGAAGCAAGCTTCAAGCCCTCCACCACAATTCCAAAAATACGTTTAATATCTTGCGTCCAAATGGACCCGTAGCAGGTTCAGGTTTGCAAGTATAGCGAACCTTTTAATCTGACCACGATTCGTTTGCCGGCGCTACGCTCAGTTCATTTTAATGCCACCAGGGTCCACGTTCGAATACTCAACGGCAGCTTAATGGGAAGTTTCTAGGGTTTAATAAACCATGGCTTTCGATGTAACGCAGCTTCTATTGGTATCCCTAATTTGCCTCTTAGGGAAATAATTCCAGCCATGCGATTCACTTTCATACGCCTGCATGTATTCTCTTATAGCTTCATTTATTTAGGGAGGCGCCTGCAGAAATAACTCACGGCATGCGTTTACATGACGCTCGACGAATAACAAGGCGAACGACGAACGATGCTCGGACATGTCGGCTGAGGATTGATGCAGTTTAATGCCGCAATGTTTAAGTGGGCAACTTAAAAGCCAAAATTTCTGTGAAGTTAAATCGGCTGAAGACGTTGTCAATGGCTTGCCGACTCATCTGAGCACCGTTCCGTCTTCGTCATCGTTGACCGTATATTTGCTTCGAAAAAAAATTACAAAATCTGCGCCAGGTAAACGTCAATATCGGGGTTTCAGTTTCTCCTTTTTGCTTGTTACGTCATGGCGCTGGATGCATCAAGCAGCGCCACAAAATTTATGCCTTCCTCAGTCCTCGCTCTGGCAACTATGGGACATTTACTACACCAGTTGAACCACGTTGCAGCAAATGTCATTTCTCGGTGGACCGCTGAATTTAACCGCTACGGACGCAGGACGCGAAAGAAAGAGGCACCGTGAGGGAAGGTTGTGGGTAAATTTAGATAACCTTGGTTTGTTAACGCGCACCGACATAGCACAGTGCAGAGCTGTCTTCCATTTCGCCTCAATCGAAACGCAGTCGCGGCGGCCGAGCCTGAACCTACGTCCTCGAGCACAGCACCCGAGGGCGCTAACCACCTAGCCCCCGCTCGGAGAGCCCTTGCAAAGGCAACGGATGGTAACTTAGTGGATATAACTTCACGTGACGCGCAACAGTCCTTCCTTTAAAGGCACTAATGACAGGAAAGGTGTTAGCACTCGAGTGCCATAGAAGGCCCTCTGTTAAGTCCTTAGACAAGTGAAGGTCAACTCACCTCTTCAATTCCAACTCAATTTCTGCGCAGTGTCGAACGTGTTCACAAACCAAGCGCACTGACGGCAACCACTCAAGCTGGCTCCCAAATCAGAAAAAGTGTCTTCGTCTGAAGAAGCACGCGAACTGACGCAGACACCAGCTTCGTCACTTACTGAAGACGATGGAAGTGCGTCAGTGTAGCTGCGCACCAATAAACGCTGGTATGTCCGGAACCTCGCCGCAGGGACGCATGCGAGTCGGATGAACTGCCCTACCCAGCTCTCTACGGCCATCTACTACCTGCTGACGTTGGGCGGCAGTAAGCAGAGTCTCGATCACCGATCGCCTTCCGTTGCCTCGGAGCGAAGCCGTTATCGAGCTCGTGTCTGGAAGTGGCCGCGCGGCCGGCGAGCGAGAGCTGCATGACGGCGCCTTTGATAACGGTCGCGCCGCCGCGTTGGAGCGCTGCGTCATTCTCGGGTATGGTGGCCGCAGTTTCGGGCGCTGTCTGCTTGCGCGGCCTAAAGTCACTGGAACTTTAGCGCGGCCTGGAGTAGCGAGGATGGGCGAAGCGCTGGAATGTTCTGTTGCACTAGCGCTGACGGAAATATGCGCAGCACGCTGCAGTTCTGCGACGCCGTTCAATTAGCGCTCTACTGCAAGGACTCCTCCAGGCACTAACAGGACGGCTATTAACGTAGACCATAAGGAGAGCACGCACCAGCTGCACTTTTTTCTTTAATCAGACATGAACATGCTTTTGCAGAAATTCTTGTTTGTGCGAGAAATCCTTTAACACTAACCGCGGACGAGGTATAACTAAGGACCAAGCAATAATAATCACGTGAACTGTGAATTGTTGGGTTTAAGATACCGAACAGAAACAGGGTCTGTGGGAGATGCCGTATTATAGGGCTGCGTATTAATTTACCCCATCCGCGATTCTTATCTAGCGCTGACATCACACAGTTCAATTTTTTTTTTCCACACTGAGTTTCTATACCGTGAACTTGGGACCTTCAGTGGAACGCCAAAGCCAGTGAGCCGGGTAGGACGTATGTACAGGCGCGGCCAGAATAATACGGGGCGCAGGGACGGTCGCTGATCTGCGGAGAAGTCACTCGAACGGGAAAAGTACCGCATTCCTTTTCTCTCGCGGCCGCGCCGGCGGGCCAGCGCGCGCGCGCTCCCGATTCGTTCTCCGCGGTGACGTGGTCATTCCCGGCCATAAATGGTCCGCTCGCTTCTTTCTAGCTGCCCCCGACACACAGACCGCCCGGAGCACTACGTAGCGCTTGCTCTTATGAGATAAGCGTGCACAGCATTTCCTGTCGCGTATTGACGCTTGTGCATTTGATGCCTGCATAAAGACATCGAAGAATGCCTGGGTGCCGCGCCTTTGGGTGCAGCAATCGGCGGGAATCCTGTAATGCCTTTGGCCCTGAGGGTACAATAAATAAATAAATAAATAAAACGCTGTTTTCCATTCCCAGCGGCAAAAAAGAACGTCAACCGACGAGCTATATGGCTGCACAGAATGGACAGTTCATGTGCGTACTTTTGGGCGCACGGTGTTTCTATAACTTCCGTCTACGCCACTCATGAGGCAAGAAAGGCTTTAGCCTTAATAAATCCGAAGAGTGGAGAGCACACGCCCCACGCTGTTCGCATGTTTTTTTTTCGCCACAGTACGCGTGACGCATACGCAAGCAAAAATTCAGGGGAGCAATTAGGTCTCCTTACGCGCGATAATGCGAAAGCATTTGTGCCTTCCTATGCGTTCTTTGTGATTCTTTTAATTTTAAGCCGCCGCGGTGGCTGAGTGGTTATGGCGCTCGGCTGCTGGCCCGTAAGACGCGGGTCCGATCCCGGCGCGGCGGTCGAATTTCGATGGAGGCGAAATTGCAGAGGCCCGCGTGCTGTGCGATGTCAGTGCACGTTAAAGAACCCCAGGTGGTCGAAATTGCCGGAGCACTTCACTACGGCGTCTCTCATAGCCTGAGTCGCTTTGGGACGTTAAGCCTCCCATAAACCAATCTTCTAATCGGCCCAGGCCAAATTTAAAGGTAACCATCGCGTTTTCCGCAGTTGAATCAGGTTGCACAACGATTTTGGCCCAAATCGGCCCAGGTCAAATTTCAGGCGAGGGTGGGCCAAATATCGGAGTGGTCCGGGTCAAGTTTGGAGGTCATCGTCGTGTTCCCCGTAATCGAATTAGGTTCGTCATCGATTTTGGTTTAATTCGGCCGAAGTCATTTTTTGCGAGTGAGGGCGAAATTTGGAAGTGGCTCGGACCAAATTTGGAGCTCACCATCGTGTTCGCTGTAGTGAAATCATTTTCGACATCGGTTTTGGCCCATATCAGCCATGATCAAATTTCCTTCCTTACATGCCTTCTAATGTAAGAGTGACATATCCGGTCACAAGTAGTAGTAGTAATTGGTTTCAGGGGAAAGGAAATGGCGCAGTACCTGTCTCATATATCGTTGGACACCTGAACCGCGCCGTAAGGGAAGGGATAAAGGAGGGAGTGAAAGAAGAAAGGAAGAAAGAAGAAAGGAAGAAAGAGGTGCCGTAGTGGACGGCTCCCCGGTCACAAAGCCGCGGACACATTTTCTTTCCCTGAGTCTAGAAAGGCCTCCGTCCTAATATTGCAGTCTTTTTTCGCCTAATTAGCAAGTGAACAACAGCATGCTTCATTCATTACTGTAAAAGCACGCACAATTCGCAGACTAATTTATTCTGCGTTAAAAGGCACAGCGCGCGGCCGTCGCTTCAGCGCTGCTGGACCAAATATGGCGGCGGGTCGGCGGCTGCGGCGATTGTTGCGGTACTTTTCCCGTCCCAGTGACTTTACGGAGAACTGCTTATGCGCGCTACCTAGCACGAGCGTCGGAAACTATGCGAGTCGGCACGCGCGGAAAGGAGCCGGGGCACGGACCCACTTTTTTGCCGCAGGCCTGTCGGCATAACGTGTAGTCTGCATGCCTGCAGCAAAGGAAAGGCTGCGCGATTCGTAGCGCAACACAGCTTGGCGCTCGGCACGATAAACTCAACCCGCTTGGAGGAAGGTATCGCCTGGCGGAATTGCTCGGAACAGCTCGGCATCTTTCGAGCAAAGTAACGCCAGGGTTGAAACAAAGATCGGGGCTCGGTGGCGGGTAGTCTCGCTGCGCGCGGACGGCCAAATGTTTCTTCCTGTCGTTGATAGGTGGCGCTTAGATGCAGTTTAATGGAAACGCATCTTAGAGACATGGAGCAACCACCGTGTAACCCAGACTAAGCGTGGGAATATTGCAATAGAACAGAGGGCAGCAGAAAGGGGGATAGAATTGGGGCATTCATTCTTAAAAGTAAGAATTTCCAAAGGGCTAAACTGGGATGCAAGGAACATTTATAGCTAAACGTAAAAGTGGCAGGGGAGAAAACACTTCTTGGCTTAGTTTAGTATACCTGCGGACAGGAGCTAACGCAAAAGAGTAAAACAGGAAAATGGTAGAATGTATTGTAAGCGACATTGATGAGCTAGGAGGACAGGGCGAGATAATTATATTAGGCGATAAGAACCCCCATACAGAAGACCTGGGTGGGTACACAGGTTCGACAGGAAGCATGCTGCAGGACATGTGTGACAGGCATGATTGTTTTACGCAACAGTACCGAGAAGTGTGAAGTGCTCATAACACGGGAGGCAGGGAGTCTGCACTCGACGATAGATTATGCACAAATGTCACAGAGGATGTATAATAGATTAGGGGTAATGAGCATAGATTAACATGGTTCCAGAAGTCTAGGTAGTGACCACAAGCGTATCAAGTTGAGTTTCAGAAGAGAAACCAAAGTAGGACTGAAGCGAGATGAACAATCAGAGGGGAATTTTTACCCAGAAAAGCAATTGGAAGCAGCAGCCAAACAAATTGATAAATTAATTTTTGAGGATAGTGAAACAGAATGGACTTATACGAAATTAACTCGATTACTGGAGCAAGAGCTAGATAAGCTGCGAGTAAAGCTAAAAAAGAAAAGACGCAAACCCAAGAGTTGGTGGGACGAGGAGGTCAAGAGGGCGACAGAGAAACGTCAGGAAGCGTCCAGGGAACACAGATATGCCAAGAAGAGGGGGAACCAGAAGTTGAAGTAGACAGAAAATGGAATACCTTCATAAACTGTAGAAGGAAAGCGTCCTATTTGATTAATGAGAAAATTAGAAGAAAGGGTGCCAAATGGATGTCTGAAGTAAATAAAAAGGATAGAAAGGCAGCTCAAAATTCTGGAAGCATCTAAATGCAATGAGTAATAAGACTAGGATAGAACAAAGGTTTATTGTTACAGATCAGGGTATTCGACTAGAAGGTGATGAAGCGATAAAACACATAGGAACAAGGATGACAGAAAAAATTAAGGAAAGAAATGTTGCACACAATTTATCAAAGGAGGATAGACCGGTTACTGCAATAGCTTCACTTGAGCAAAGAGAGTGGGAAAGGGCAGAGAAGGCTCTTAGTGGCCCGTCAACAGGACCAGATGGTGTTCCGATTATGTTAATAAAGAAGCTATGACCAAAATCCAAGCAAACATTAATACCGGCAGTGAATAAAATGATAGTGGATGGGAAAGTCCCCGATGAATGGCGATTAAGTAGAATGAACATGATATATAAGGGAAAGGGGGACAAAGCTGACGTAAGTAACTACTGTCCCATAACAGTGACATCTGTGGTGTACAGGGTGGTGATGCAAATTATAAAGGACAGATTGCAGGTTTGGGTGGAGAACGAGGGGGTGCTAGGGCAGTTACAAAATGGGTTCCAGAAACAAAGGAGGTTGGAGGACGATCTGTTTTCGTTGACGCCGCGCATAGAGTTTGCTGAAAAGGAACAGAGGCCCCTATGGCTAGCATTTATGGATATTAAGGGAGCCTACGACAACGTTATTCAAGAGTATCTGTGGGACATACTGGGCATATTGGATGTGGAAGATGGTGTAATTAATCGTTTAAAAGATATATATATAAAGGTAACAGAGTGCTTATAAAATGGGAAAAAAAAATGTATCAGAGCCTGTAGAGATACAGCGGGGGCTTAGGCAAGGATGTCCTCTGTCTCCTTTGTTGTTCATGTTGTATCTGCAAGGGTTGGAGTCCAAGCTATATACGAGCGGACTAGAGTTCAACGTTTCTTTTTTCAAGCAAGGAGAATCGATTAAACAGTCATTACCGGGACTAATATACTCCGATGATATTGTGCTAATGGCTGACAGCAAGGAAGATTTACAGAAGTTGATAGAGATATGTGGTACAGAGGGAGATAGATGAAGTTTCAAGTTCAGTGAGGAAAAATCTGCAGTCATGATATTTAATGATGAGGTTGGCGAGCATAGAATACAGGAGTTCACGCTAGAAATAGTGGATGAGTACAAGTATCTTAAATAACGGCGCTGAGTATCTGACAGAGCATGAAAAATATGTAATGAATAAAGGTAGTAGGAATGCAGCTGTCATGAAAAATATGGCACTGTGGAATTACAATAGGTATGAAGTGGTAAGAGGGATCTGGAAAAGGGTGATGGTTCCTAGCCTGACTTTCGGTAATGCGGTCCTTTGCATGAGGCCAGATGTTCAAGCAAGGTTAGAAATTAAACAACGTGGCGTAGGGAGGCTAGCTTTGGGAGCAGTTGGCAATACACCAAATCAGGGGGTACAAGGTGATATGGGATGGGCGTCGTTCGAGAGCAGAGAAGCTAGCAGTAAGATAGCATTTGAGGAGCGATTGATAAAAACGGCGGAAAAGCAGTGGGCTAGGAAAGTTTTCAGATACCTGTATATAAGGACTGTTGATACGAAATAGAGAAAGCGGACTAGAAAATTGACAAGCAAATATCTGGACAGCAGTAGGGGCAAATCAGCAGTTATCAGTTAACAAAAAGGTTAAAGAAACAGAGAGAGCTTTGTGGAAAACAGGGATGCTGACCAAATCAGCACTGGAAACATGCAGGATCTTTAAGCAGGAAATTGCCAAAGAAAGTATCTACGATAATTGCAGGGGAAGCTCTTTGTTGTTTGAGGCCAGGACGGGAGTTTTGAGGACTAAGACATATAGAGTCAGGTACCTTGAGATAGACACGTTGTGCGTTGCGTGCGGAGAGGAGCAGGAAACGGCTGAACACTTGATACTTTTCTGTAAAAGGCTTCACCCTACAGTGGAAAGCAACGAGGCTGATTTATCCAAGGCATTGGGGTTTAAGGACAGTGAAGGGAAAGTAGATTTTAAGCGGGTAGAAGTAACCAAGCGAAGGTTATCTGATTGGTGGCTAAAATCAAGAGAAGAGTAAAATTTCATAAGTCATGGCTAGGTGGCTTGAGCCATCGCCCGATTTGAAGGGTTGAGCCGTATCCATCCATCCATCCATCCATCCATCCATCCATCCATCCATCCATCCATCCATCCATCCATCCATCCATCCATCCATCCATCCATCCGTCCATCCATCCATCCGTCCATCCATCCATCCATCCGTCCATCCATCCATCCATCCATCCATCCATCCATCCATCCATCCATCCATCCATCCATCCATCCATCCGTCCATCCGTCCGTCCATCCGTCCATCCGTCCATCCGTCCATCCATCCATCCATCCATCCATCCATCCATCCATCCATCCATCCATCCATCCATCCATCCATCCATCCATCCATCCATCCATCCATCCATCCTAAAGTCCAGTGACTTTAGTTTCTCCTTGATGCGTCGCCTGTGGCGTGCTCCGTATTATTCTGGCCGCGCCTGTACATCTGTGGTACGGTTAAACGAAGTGCATTTTGTACCTCTAATTGTCTTGAGCATGTGCAATAATTCCTTATAAAGCACCTTTATGTCTTAGCGAAACAGCTTGGATCGCTCTGCGCCTTTATGGTCAGAGATTACTGTTCGTCTTTTGGTGTCTTGTTGAGAGAACAAAGGAAGGTTGGACGAACTGTAATTCCTTTCATTTTGACGTTGGTATTATCGACCTGTTTAACCTACTTAACAAGTTGTCTGCGAATATCATCTAAAACTACGAAAGAAATCTGAGCAGGGACGTACTGAAAAGTGCACCCTTTGCAAAAAAATAACCAAGGAGCATGTTTTTGATTCTCAACCGTATAAGGGAGCCTTTACGGTACCCCTAAATACCAAAAGGCGTCAGAACATGAGAACAAGGCTTCACCTTACTTTACACATGTTCGGAGCCTAGGGCTGCTGTAAGCGCTTCGCCTCTCGGCTAAGAAACAAACTACCATTGTGGTTGGGAAAAATAATTTCCTGCACAAGATATTCTGTAGTTAGCCATTTAACGTCCAGTGCCCAGAATCGGCGGCATAAAGAAGCATACGACCAGTATTCCTTATATTGCGTAGAGCATGGCAGCAAATTTTAGTCGACCTTTATCTGCAGGCAGCGCTTTCTAATATCAATGCACGATACCGCTATGTGAAGGTATGCGAAGTGAACTTAGGGACGTGAATTCATGAATGCTAGTGAGCGTCCAACAGCTGATTGATTTTCATTCGGATATTCGAGCAGGCAAGAACTTCGCATGCACATTTATTGCACTGAATTATGATTTGAAATGCAACAGATGTCGAGCTCTGGCTTGTTTCTCTCCGGTTCCGTTCATCCCTAGTTCCCAGTCCCTAGATTCCTGTTAGCGCTAGCTGCATGAGGCGGACCGGCACAGTTCACATTGCGCTAAATATGAAACAACACAGTTGGCAGTAAACTGCCTGTCCATTAGAGGCCTGCCAACTCGAGGCGTGATTTTCATTGCTAGTCTTGGGGTAAATTTCCCCTAAAAAATACGACGTGCTTACGGTCGCGATAGAGATTAGATGTTAACAGCAGAAGATACGATGTTTTGCAGTTGGCAACGGGAGCTGATTCTCATCGCGAAACACACGGCGTTCTTGCGGTTAACAATCGAGGCAGTCTTCCCATGCGAAAAATGCGGTGTCGATTGGGTTAACATTTGGAGGTTTCAACCGTGGCGGATTTCAGTGTAATTTCTTAGCTCACATTCATCTATGTGAATAAAAAGAACACTGAGGGACCGCAAACTGGACAGGACGTCCAGTCCAGCTTCTTCCTGTGCAGATACATTCGTTCTTAACAATTGCAATGCAAACCTAGAAGGTGTGACAAAAAAGCAAGCCCCATTTGCGTTATTTCGGTAGAAGTTGCTCTCTTTAGGAGTTTTTAAATACTAGACTTTTACATATTCTATGCTTAAAGCAAAATTTTTCTTTTACTTCTTCTCGATCCTAATGAAGCTTTGTAAAGAAAATTTGGAATATTGTGTTCCACAAGCAGGTTCAAAATATCTTGCCTGCACTATATGTATGAAGGATTACGCCAACAAATTATAAAATGAGTGAAAACATTCTCCCGATGCTACTTGGTTTCGGTGACTGTTCGCTTCCTTCTATGTCATAACCAGCCGCTCATCTCCTTTTCCTTGCCTACGCGTGTCTTGTTCATTTAATCTGAGTCTTCAAAGTTACAATATAAGGGCATCTAATAAACTCTGTCAAATACCCAACCAAAAAATTTAATTTAAAATTTAATGTTTCGAAGCCGGGTGGGCTCCTTCTTCAGAGGTGACTTTAGGCAGTACCTACCGTCTTTACGCATGCATGGAGCGGAGCAGGAGGTCGAAAGAACGAAAAGGGTGATGCAAAATAAGAGCAGTACGATTTACATTAAGAGTCCCACTAAAACACAAGTCAGAGTGCTCAGCGCTTTTATTTTCGCACCAGGTTCTGGTAAAGCATATAGTTCTTGGCTTAACCAGTTCGAAGTAGTAGTGGTAGTTTATTAGCCTCTACTTCTCCGACTCTGCGTTTTTTAGGCAATTTTCAATAATGTTTCAGTTAGAAGAGCACCACTGCTTTTACATTTTGACTTGTGGATTATAAATATGCCAGATGCTTAGTCAGTAACTTATCAATTAGACTTCAACAACGAAGCAGTCACAAAAGGCAGTGGACTATCACAGATATATCAATCAGCAAATTGTAATAGTAGCTTATTCAACAAAAAATTGAAGAGTACGTGTGAAACGGTAAACAAAGAGTAACGAACACATCACGATTGCAGTTTGCATTTCTCTAAAACCGAGGTTATTAAACATAATGTTTTGAGCCACACGTCTGAAGGAGATGTTAGAAAAATGAAGCCACTTGATGTGAGTGGTCCAAAATATTTGGAGTTATATAACAACGGTGATTCAGTGAAATTCGTCCAGAGATGAGACCTGCAGTCTTTAGCTATACATGAGGCAAATGTGCACTTAATAATGTTAGCTAAAAAATGCTAGGTGAAAGACAATACGACCGCCTTAAAGTCGAGGTTTGAAACCCCCTGGCTAACTTGAATATCGAGATCTACTAACTGCACTAAAACTAACACACTACGCAAAAACAACCCAATGTAACACATTAAATGCATCATTAATTATCAGATATATCACAAATACACATCCCATAACTTTAGTGTTCTTTTCTCGAAACACACAGGACAACAGTAAAGCTATGAACCGCGTGAAAAAAATCATTCATTTGAAGGCGCATTCAAAATAATTAAACACTGCAAAATAAAACTAACACTAGCAGTAACATACTAAATAATCGCAAGGCCTTCGATCAGCATGGCAGTTTCTAAGCGCAGAAACACAAGTTAGTCTCCAATTTTCAAGAATTTATCGTTCATATCGTATGAAGAACTCAGAACTGGCAATGAAAAAAAAAGTGAGAGGTGACAGCTTTATAGATAAGCAGGGAATGCTATATCATTCTTCTGACACTCGCCAGTTTATTTCAATTCTGATTGTACTCAACGTCTGAGTTCATTGTCTTTCACTTCTCAATCTACTCCAATTCCGACTGCGTAAGTACGCAAAAGCAGCCACATCGGTAGACCGCCGCGAGTCCTCATACCACTACCGGCATAGTGGCGTAACTGTTTGCCGATGCGTTACTGCACCGGTAGGTGGCTATTTCAAGCGCAGCCACCATTGGAGTTTGTGAGGCCGGGTAGCTTTCGCCGAGGAAAGCGAGAAGAAATAGCTCTGGCAAGTTCCGTGTTTACAGAGATAGTTCTTCGGTAGGCTGTCTATTTTGCACTTAGGTAAGCAGTCATCATCTGAATCCTTTTCTTCTTAGTAATTTTCTCTTGTCTGAGTAATTTCTCACCTCGCGTCCCCCTCCTGTTGCCTTCCAGTGAAAATGAGGAGGCTAGAGGGGCGGAGAGAGGGTGGTTGGAAGGAGGAATGATATTAGTCTGGGGAGAAAAAATAATGAAAACAAAGTGCCCTGCTCCCACTTCCAGTTGGCAGAATGGGCTTAAGGCCGGATGACAGTAAAAAGACATAAATATGAATAACAATTACAATCTGATGGCGAGTCTGTAACACTAATCTGTGAATGTTAGATGTGGTGTGACAGGAGGAATGAAGGCGCCGAGTCGGGTTGTGCTTGTTCCCGTCGCTGTCCGGAGGTGGATTTCAAACCAACTACACCCCGGAGCCGAGGGGGGGGGGGGGTGCGCCGAAGGGTAGACCGCCCATCGCCTCCCACCCTCTCTGCATCTTCCCTACTTTCCTCTGGCCACTTTGCCACCCGTCACTTGGCTCGTGTGACCTAAATGTGGAGAAGGCATTTTTCTCAATCCACTTTGCCACTTTCTAGCCTAGTCAGACGGCAGGTGGCGCTGCCGACACTGACGACGAGAACGCCGGCGACGTGAATTCGAGGAAAGAGCGAGTAACATCTGACGCTCGAAAACACGAATGAAAACACGTGTCAACATGTACACGTGCACTTAAATTAACTGAAAAAGACTACTAACGCTCGAACACTGGGAAGGAGGCAATCATGTACTACACCGACAACGGGCAAAGGAAAGGAAGAACACATCACAAATGAACAAAGCACTAAGTGTACAGGTGCGGCCAAAATATTGCGGAGCATGCTTCAGTGTTTGAAAATTTTCTCACGTGTTCTGTATAGGAGATAAGAGTGTGTCTTCTGTTCATGCGCGGACGCGCTAGTGACGTGTGCTAAGCTGTGTAAGAAGTACCTCCTAATTTGCGTTAGGTAAGGTGTAGCGAGAGTTTGAATTACCCAAGCGTGCTCCGTAATATTATGGCCGGGACTGTGCATTAATCTCGTGTGATGCAAGAACAAAGAAGCGACCATTTTCACTAATCTCAAACCTCTCTATAAAGAAACGGTTTTAACAAAATATTGAGCATAAGGAAGAAAAAGCGATAGCCCTTGTAGGTTGCCATAGAATACTATGTATTTGATATCTAGCTTTGGCAGAGTAAAATTCTTCTATACTGGTATATAACGAACCTCCAATGAAACTTCACTGGCTATTCAGTGCTGAGTATGTCAGTTTGTAACGAAGCCTGACACTACTGTATTGATTCCATGTGTCAGCTGGCATCACCGGTCCTAATTTGCTAAGATCACCTCTCAAAAGTGCGGTTTATGTTGTTTTGGGAGTTTAACGTCCCAAAGCGACACAGGCTATTAGGGGCGCCTTAGTGAAGGGCTCCGGAAATTTCGACCTCCTGGGTTTCTTTTACGTGCACTGACATCGCACAGTGTGCGGGCCTCTAGCATTTCTCCTCCATCGAAATTCGACCGCCGCGACCGGGATCGAATCCGCGTCTTTCGGGCCAGCAGCCGGGCGTCATAACCACTGAGCCACCATGGCGGCTGCAAAAGTGCGGAAAGCTTATCCCACATAGAGCAGGGCCCGCATAAAATTTTCGGCGACAATTCCTCAGCTTCAGCTCATTTTTTGGCGCTGCCGCGTCCTTCTTAGCCGAAAACTGGATGCGCCGCCTCGTGGACGCGCCGCCATGGCCTGCTGATCCATGCTGGGCATCGACAGATTTGCCAAGGTCACTCTCTGTTCCCCATCTGCCAGCCTTATTGGTGCACACTGCACACGGTCAATACTCCAAGCACGCTCTGCTTCTCTTGCTCCATGGGCAGTTTAGTTTTCGTTTGCGTAGCATGGCATCACGGGTAAAAACGTCTCACAGTGCGATTGGTGGGCGCCGTGGTATATCGAGGTCCCGCTGGTTTCGCAGTGTCAAAAAGGCGAATGAAAACGCAAAAGATTCCCACTGCCGCGAAGGCGGCCATCATCGAATTCTTCGGTCTGGTGTCTGCATCTTCTGCAGAACATTTCTGTCTCGCGGGTAAGTGTTATGGCTGGCGTGCCAGGGAGCCTTGCGAAAAAGCCAAGCCTAACGGGTACCTGCGAACAAATCGTCGTCGCGTGCCCTCTGTGACAGAGGCCCGTGTGGGCTTCAGCACCTAATTAAGGGTGCCTAATATTCTGAACGAAATGAAATCCAGGGTTCGATGGAAACGCTTCTCTTCGGGTATGTTCATGGCTTAAATTCTTCAAGCGCCGGCCAATCGATTAAAAAATGACGTTTCAGCCCCGGCTTACGGAGTACTTGTTCTCCCATGAACAAGGCCCCCGTAAGCCTGGGCCGAATCGTCATTTTTAAGCGATTGGTCGGCGCTTGAAGAATTTCCGCCGCAAATATTCTGAACAGATCTCTTCATGTTGACTACGACGTTACTCCTATGAGAGAACTATTTTCTACGCGCTGAACTCCATGCGGAGCAAGTAGGAAATAGGCGCTCGTTGTCAAGGCTGGCGTTTTCGGCTGGTGCACCACCGGCCACAGTGTGCGCGTTGAAGGCGGCTGCAGTGCAGGTTTCTTGAACATCAACATGTTGTCCTCGGTGAAAAACTGGGAGGTAACTCAGCTGGTATGCGACAATTGCAGCCAAGGTAACGCAGAGATATAAAAAAGAAACGGCTGCAAATGATTACGGCACCCCGTCGACTTCGCGTTACCGAGATTCTATTGTATATGAGGCAGTGAAGCGTAACTACCCGAGATAAGTTCCCATACCTACCAAGCTACCTAAAAGAACTTATGATTTAACGACTACAATTTCTGAACCCCTGTGCTATACACATTTCGTGTTTGAAAAGACGCATTTCCAAAAATAGCTTCACCACTACGAATTATTTGTCTTTTCCTTATCGCGTAATATAGATAAACCCAAGTAAATGTTTCATGTTGCTGCACCGAAATGTGCTCAATGACAGAATGGAAACAGTCAGCAAAACCAAGAAGCTTTGGCGATGTCTTTTTTTTTAATTTGTAGTTCTCATCAATCGCATATTATTAAAAGCATAAGCAAAAACAACCACATGCCGCCGGTAGGATCCCAACCGACAACCTCCGAATTCCACGTCCGGTGCTCTTTTAAGAGAATTTTGTTTTTCCGCAAATATCTACAGTGCTAAGGACTCTTTACACAAGTGGTCTGATTTTCAAGGATATCACAATGAGTCATCATTGTACAGGTACCACATATCTGCAAATGACATTTCAGTGGACAATTCGTGGTTTCTACACGAGCTGGCTTAAAGCTGCTTTATTATGCGCTTAAGTGGAATACAAGGAAGGAAAAGATGAGCAACACTCGCCAAACTTCCTAATACGGAAGGATGGGCGTGGACACACCTCTATCGCTAACAACAATGAACCTTGTTGACTAGCGGAGGAGGAAGGCCTCCTCACCCAACACGACGAGTCTTCATTTAAGTGTTTCTGCATCAACGTTCTAAGGCGGCACAGTAAAGGAACATTGCTTTCTGCGGGCGTCCCCGCAAGACAGCAAGTCCCCTCCTTTTAAAGAGTGCATAGGCACCCACACACATTATTAATTCAACAAAGAAATCGCGACTGCAACTCTGCCACCGCATGCGCACCTGGAACATGCGCGCTACCAAGCTCCAGAAAGTGCGCGCGACTGGGCATTAAAAAACAACATGGTTCAGAGTTTCAGTTCGACCGCATTGCTGACATGAGGCGGAGGGCGCCACGCCCCACTCCGCAAGGCGGTCAGCTGTGGGTAACGCTTCCCATTCGCGAAGCCAGGTAAAATTGGATACATCAGCGGGGAGAGAGGCAAATATTCTTTGCTTCCGCCTTTTGCGCACTTTCCTGCGCTGGTCTACGTTCATGGTGCGAAACGCAACATATTCGCAAGTTTCACTCGCGTCCGGTGCTCTACTGATTGAGCTACGGCAGCGCCTGTCTAGTCTGCTTTCTGGGCTATTTAGGTGTAGTGTAAAGTGACGTTGACAGTGTTCACCAGCGCCACCCTCGTCCATAGCGGCAGACGTAGCACGTCCTGTACAACCACGAGTACCACATAGGAACTTGATCGAACGCTGAGGGCGGAATCTGTGCGAGAACACTCTTATGCTACCTATGGCTTCAACACTGCCAGATTCGAGGCCCTAGTTAAACTATACAGCAGACAAAGGATTAGGAAGAGGTTGTCGTTGTTATACATGACTGCAACCAACAGCCATCGATACCAAGGAGCACAAGGGATGATTTTTTTTTGTAGCGATAGCTACATTACGGTAACATTTCGAGCCTTCAGCGTGGCGGCGCGCCACCCTGTGGCTGCGCCGCCACGCTGCCACATGGTTGGTCACGTGGTGCGGAGCAGCTGCCGGCGGCGGAGCGCCGTGGCTGATCCCATGGTTCGTCACGTGGTTGGTCACGTGATCAAGTTCCACACATCCAGCTGTAGCTGTCGCGTCACTCCAGGTTTACCCAGAGCTAAACCACGGCCAATTTTTTAATTTGTGGTTTTCATGAATATGAGATTAATAAAAGCATACGAAAAACAACCACACACCGCCGTTTGCACGTGGTTGTTTTTCAAGTTTTGTTTTTCACCTTCTGATACGTTTTTAACACTTAAGCGTGGTCGCCGCGTTTATGTTTCTCTACGTGGAACACAGGCGTGCTGTTTGTAAATGCGACAGGTCACCCGCCATTCGGGTAGGAGCGCTTATAAAAAAAGCGTTCAATGTAAAAAGCCGAGCCGGACGACGCAGATATAGTTTTGATTGGCTGACTGCTTCTGGATACTTTGAGGATAAGTCTGGCTATTAAGAAGCACTTGACAGTTCCTTAAAAAAATTTATCACACAAGACGATCTATACCCGCGTCTCTCATGGAACTGGCTGTCGCTTTGCGATAAAATTGTACCTGATGCAGCCTGTCGTTTTAAGTTATGTGTTGGATGCTCGCCTCCATGCGCGTTGATAATTTGCCATGCTGGCCGCACTGTCGGCTGCACTCGCATTTGTGAGCCCTGTACGCCACATGGCTGACGTTGTATCGCTTGTACCCTCTTTGGAGCACGATTACATGGTGGTTCAAGAAGACTGCTTTGGATCCATGATGGCTGCAGTCATCGTACAATGCCATGCGAGAGTTTTGAGCGATACTGAAATTAGCAAACTTTACACAGCTCTCATATTTTTAAAACGTAGTATGTTGGTAGACAATTTATTTTTTATCATCTGTGTGGATGAGATGGGACAAACTGGACCGGACCAGACTTGCTACGCTATACATGGGGTGGGTTTTCATGCTAAGCAACGCGAATGCATCCAGCAATATGAGCACGGGGAAGTCACGAGAGAAGCGCGTGGACAAATGCAATAGAATACTTTCATTAGGGTCCACTGTGCAGTTTTTTATCTGACTCATCGATGCAATCATAAACGGAAATTTATATGAATGAATGATGATGATGACAAATTTTTAGGGCTGAAGGGAAGCTTTGGCTAAAGAGCTCTATGGCACGGGTAGTTTTTACTTCCCAAGGTGAGGTAAACGACCCATTTCCCAAGCATTTTGCCCCAAAGAAGCCGAGCACCAGTCAGGGGAATGCTTGTACCCATTGTATCACCGCTGGGTACCCGGCGGCACTTTGGATCGAACCCCACACCTCCCGCATGCTTGGCAGATGCTCAAAACACTAGGCCACCGCTGCGGTACCGGAAATTTATAGTGTTGTGAAGAATTTTAATATTTCTCTTCACACGCATACCTAAAAATTTTAGATAAAATCATTTTTGAAGGGAATGGGTGTATGAATTCAAACTATTAATATATTCCAAGATTTTACTATAACCATCAATATATCCGCATACCTCTCTTCAACAAGCTTGCATTTTTTATTGTTATTAACGTTTTTGCGATCGTCAAAAGCGTTCCCCATCGGTTTTCTATGTCAGTCTGAACTGCTCCATGCGAGCGATTGGAAAACCTGAAAAGAATGATTTTGCTACAGATCCGAAGAATGGACAATTACCTTCAATATTGTCACGTAGTGGTGACGGCAGTCGAAGCAGCGATGAAGACGGACGAAAGGGTCTTCTAAAAGAACTGTTTATTGGGCTGACTTGCACCCGAAATGGACTGAATCCCTCTGCGGCGGCGAAGCGACAAGCGTGCTCGGCGGTCGTCGAACAGAATGCCGGCCGCTGTCGGCCGTGCTCAATTTAAAGCTGATAGCGAACTTTCGAGATAAAGAGCACAAAGTTACTAGAACATTCCGGAACAACGTAGAATCAGCTCTGCCTAGCTGCGATCAATCGAGATAAATCTAGTCGCGTCTTGCGTAGCAAACAAAGCGATAAAGGGATGTGGCGGCAGATTTGAAAAACGAACACACTGCAAATATTCGCGGCAATATCTACATAACAGTACCTTACAATTTTCGGATACTCAAAATTTTTGCCCAAGGATGTTGGTCACGGCTTGTAGTTGCGCAACCAGCACAGGACACTGCATGTGTAAGGCGCGCTAAAATAATCATTACAATCAGCACGCTCCATCAAGTGATAAGCAGGTGACACAAGTACAAAAGAAACTTTTTTTTGAATAAAGTTCAGCAACAGCCTTCCTAACCGCTACGAATATAGGTATGGCAGAGAGGGTATGCGAAGATGGAATTCTTGACGACACAGAACACAAGGTTGAGGAAGGAGCCTCAGTCAGGTTAACCAAAATTTCGCCAAAAGGACTTGTCTTCGTCTGGGCAAAGCGTTCATCATTGGCGGGGATTAAATAGGTCCTTCACTCCCAGCAGGAAGGCCCGGTCAGGGGGCAGAGGTTATTATGGTGGTTATTACGGAGAATGGTGGTTGGATGAGAAATGGTAACTTGGCAGCCTGTTGTCCAGGCATAACGGCTGCTAAATGTGATCAGGCCGGGTTAGCTGGTGGGATAAAGAAATATCCCAGCTCAGCCGAACGAAATCCGAGGGACGAAGTGTTCGTAGAGATTTCGAACGTGGACTTAAAGTGTGTTCAGGCATGTGAAGCTGCAGCACGGGGCATGGTAAGGACAGGTTGGGCTGAGCTATAAATACTGGGATAAAGCAGTTGAAAAGTATTGCAGAAGGAAATTTGCAGAATTAACAGAGAAGGAAAAACAGAAAAAAGGAGAAGAGAGACAATGACACCAAAGAAGCGAGCAAGGAACGGCATATAAGGGCCTTTTTCAAGACAGGAATTCTCAAGCAAGGTGGAAAAAAGGTGGAGACAAAGAGAAAGGAGCGAGGTGCGACAGCCAAGATAGATAAAGAGGAGGAGGGAAAGGCAGGGACGTTAACCAGAAAGGGGTTCCGGTTGGCTACCCTGCACTGGGGAAGAGGAATTAGGATCCCTAAAAAACAATAGGAGATGTGCGGGGCATAAAGTAGAAGTAGATAAGGATAAAAGATTATCAAAAAGAGGGGGATAGGGTGAAAGGAACGATAAAGAGGCAATATCAAGTGCTGGGACGGCCGGTGTAGTAAGCTTTTCTCTTGTAGTGTTATTTTTGCTCAGACTAGGTGCAAGACCTTTGTAAAGGATTGTGAGAGTGGTGGAGAATCAATAGATTAACATCATTGAATTTATGATTACGTTCAGTGAAAAGTACTGAAACTGCATTTGGCATTAGTGTTCCTGTTTGTCGGATATAATGTTTCTGATTGGGGCAGCATGTAGCCTACAGATAACATAGACGACGCGCAGTTAAAGCTAGCGCTCATATTGAATATAAAGTCGTTTGCCATGCTTCTAACAGTAGCCCCGCTTTTTAAATTCTCGCGTGTCTTGCATCAAGGTCGCGAGGAAGAACTTATTGTAGACGGCGGTTTCTTACTGAGCCTAGCGTGTGCTAGTATATCTCTCAGATTTGCACGGCGCCTCCCTGCCACTCTTGGTGCATCAGGAAAATATTTTCCAGACGGTCGTTGCTAATTTAAATATGCTGGTATTTCCGCAAGATACTGCTTATATTACAAAGGGCGTTGCAGAATCCCGTTATAAATGTAGGGGGACTCTCAGCGTTAGTTTCTGATCGTCTTTAAAGCACGCGGCCTTGTTTTATACGTTTTTCTCGTTGGAGAGCCTCATTGAGGGAAATCTGTGGTGGATCCTATAAATTAGGGTGTTTTGTAATGAGCGGAGACGTCTCAAATAGTCGTCATTATAAGTAAATTTTCTTCAATGGCACGCTGTCCACAAGTGTGGCCTGCTTACAGTGCCTCGAAAATTGAATAGTCAAATCACAGTATTGCTGTCGGTCACAACTGGTAGCGAGGTGCTGCAAATCGTAAGGGAATACGTCCAATTAATGCATGTAGTTACCGCTGATCTGGATTATGAGCGGGAAATAACATGAAGGATAAGAATGGGTTGGAGCGCATATGAAAGGTTCTCTAAGATCATGAATAGCAGTTTACCAGTATCCCTCAAGAGAAAAGTGTACAAGAGCTGTATCTTAATGGTACTCACCTACGGGGCAGAAACGTGGAGGCTAACGAAAATGGTTCAGCTCAAGTTAAGGACAACGTGGTGAGTTATGGAAAGAAAAATGATAGGTGTAACGTTACGAGACCGGACGCAGGCAGAGTGGGTGAGGGAACAAACGCGGGCTTATGACATCCTTGTCGAAATCAAGGCGAAATAATGATGTGAAGACAAGCTAACCTCTGGTCCTTAAAGGTAATGGAGTGGGCTCCAAGAGAAAGCAAGCGTAGTATGAGGCGGCAGAAAGTTTGGTGGATGGATGAGATTAAAGCGTTTGCGGGGATATGGTGGCCGCAGCTGGCAAATGATAGGTTTAATTGGAGAAACATGAGAGAGACAGTGGGCTCATGCAGGCTGATGATGATGATGATGATGATGGATGGGAAGATAAGTCATGCAATTAAATACCAATGTTCCGGATTGTACTTTTGACATTACTGCCGTGTTCCCTAAGCCTGCCACTAGACAACGACTAGTTTGCCCAACATAGCAGTTTCCACACGACGAATGGAAATAGTCGGCAAAGTTTTGTTTCCAAAATACAAAGCTTCTTTCGGTGTTTTCTTGTGTAGAAGGGAGCAGTTTTTACATATTCCTCCGGGTCATTTATATGTGGACATGTACTAGCAAAACGCTCCGGGGCCGAAAAATAGTATCCACTGCAGCTTTCTTCAAAATCGTTTTCAAGCAGTGGGACACAACGTGCAGTCACGGTATGACTACCACTTTTCGTTCACTGCTATCGGACAATAATGTTACCCTTTAAGATTTTTTACAGCGAACGCCATTAGGTGCCTTTTCCTGGTTGGCGGAAATCCTGTTTCCCTCTCCGGTTCGAAGCGGCCGATCATCTCCATCGTGGCGTGTCAGGACACCACAGGCTAGGCGAGGAGTGAAGCCTCCCTCATGGAGGAAGCGGAAGCAATGACGGGCGCACCACTTCGAAAGTTACGCGGTACTCCGCGGAGCCGGAGAGAGCCTCTTCAGGATCACCGTCACGAGCGGTTGCAACCGCACTCTCTCGTCACCCTGAGTGGCGGGAGTATGGAGTATCCGTCACGCCTTGATGCTGGACTGCTGGTTTCAGGCAGGGAAGCGAGCGCAGCAAATGCGCGCTCTCGTCACCTCCCCTTGCAAATGCTAGGGGATCCCTTTGCCCAAGATTGCGACGCGCACGGGAGGACCCGGCCGCCATTGTCGGCGCATACAAAAGTTCGCCGCCGATACCTCGGAGGTCTCGCCCCTGCCCCAAACAGTAAGTCGGAAGCCCTTCTAACCTAACCTTCTACTTCCGAGGAATGCCTGGTGGCAAAGGTGGCAATTTTCTAATCGAAGAGTTGCGTCAATAAATTTGACGCGTTCTAGAGTAGTGGAAGGTAAATTTCATGCTTGCGTGAAATTTATTAAGGCGCGCGACGAACGCGTTTAGGGTCTCAGGTCTCTGTTCCCATCACAATTTTGTAGTTTAACTGGCTACATTCTCTTGAACAGCCATTTCGCCTGGAGGATAGGTTGTCAAGTTCACGCTCCCCATCTCAACGCCCTTCCGTAATCACACCCTGCTACATCTCAGCAGGATACCTCCTCGCAGCGAATGCCCTATTTTTCCTCGCCAATGATGAACGCTTTGCCCCGACGGAGACAAGTCCTCTTGTTGAAATGTTAGCCAAGTAAAATAAAAGTAAGCTAGCTATATTGAGTTTTATGGCGTACAAGCAACTAAGACGATGATGCGCCAAACACAGGGTTGGAGAGACTTGTGTTAAGGGTGACGCTTTTAAGGTTATGTAAACTGAGCGTCCCACTTCAATCCTTGTTCGCGAATATAGGCAGTTAGCTTCAGGGACTAATACGAACACAGATCGTTTTTTGCCAGCTTTGTTGTCGCTGGCTTTACCCGAGCCAGCACCTGTGATCTCAATCCAAAAGAATTTACACGATGGTTACCACATTGTAGCGGGAGATTTAACGAGAACTTTTTGCTCTGTGAATGTAATATTATTTATTTATTGTTATTCGTATATTCGTGTCTGGTAGATTGGATACATCCTTTTACGGTCATTGGTGATGTCCCTTGTTGTGAACCAATCCGATTGGAACGATGGGGTTATGTAATTACCACTCAGCGCGGCGGATTTGAGTGATGTCATGCATGACGTCAGCCAACGCTGGCTTATACTCGATAGAGGCCCTTACCATCTACATGCAGGATTGCTGGGAAAAAGGGGAGATCCCACCGCTGTGGAAAGAGGCTACCGTGATCCTGATTCCAAAACCCGGGAAGCAACCGCAGCTGGAAAACCTCCGGCCTATATCACTCACGTCATGTGTCGCAAAGTTAATGGAACACATCATTCAGACCAGAATTTCAAATTATATGGAGGAAACAGAGAAATGGCCAGACGAGATGTATGGCTTCAGGCCCCATCTGAGCACACAGGACGTCATGCTGCGGCTGCAGCAAGACATAATTCATTCCAGAACCAAAGACGCGAAAGTTATTATGGGACTAGACCTATAAAAGGCCTTCGACAACTTCAAGCACGAAGCCATTCTGGAGGGGCTCCAGCAGGCAGGAATAGGGCTAAAAACCTATAGTTATATCAGAAATTTTTTAACGGACCGCACGGCGGTTATAACTTTCCAGGAAATACAATCCGGCGTGATCAGGCTGGGTAACAGGGGGACACCTCAGGGATCGGTACTGTCACCCACTCTTTTCAACATGGCCATGAGAGGGCTCCCGAAGGAATTGCGAAAAATTGGGAACTACAACTTAAACTACAGCCTGTACGCGGACGACATCAACCTCTGGATCAACAGAGGGAGCGACGCAGAGATCAATCAAACGCTGCAGGCGGCAGCAGACGGCATCTCAAAGTACGCGGAGGACAGAGGACTTAAATGTTCGCCTGAAAAATCAGAAATCTTCGTGTATAATGACAAGGCACTCAGGAACAAACCTCCCTCTGACCCACAGGTGTACGTGGAAGGAAGGGAAATGCCAAAGGTAGAGACAATACGAATATTGGGCCTCCACTTACAAACACACGGGAGGAACACGATCACAATTAACAAATTAGAAAACCACGCGACCCAGACATTAAACCTCATCAGGAGGGTCTCACGTAAGAGAGGCGGCCTCAAGGAAAAAAACCTCCTAAGATTGGTACAGGCCTTCATCATTAGTAGAGTGGGATACGCCGCGCCATATCTGAACCTAAAGGCAGATGAGAGGAGCAAGATAGACGCGCTCATCAGGAAATGCGTAAAAAAGGCCCTAGGGCTCCCAATCTGTACATCGACGGAGAAGCTACTGGCCCTAGGACTGCATAATACGATTGCAGAAATCGCGGAAGCGGTTAAAACCTCGCAACTTGACTCAGCACGACGCGAGTGGGAAGAGCTACGCTAAGTAATCTTGGAATGGCCACAGACAGGGGGCAAAAGGAAAGGGTCGACATTGACAGGGAAATCAGGGCGCACCTAAGAATCCCTCCCCTACCCATGAATATGCACCCTGAGTTTAATAAGGAAAGGAGACAGAAAAGGGCGGAAGCGATAGAAAGAATATATCGGGGTAAACCCCGAAATGAATGAATGAATGAAAAACTTTATTGTATAAGGGTTATTTCTCGCAGCGTAGGTGGTGCCCTCAGTCCAGGGCCCCAGCGGCCTTTGCAGTCTTGCGAGCCCTGTCGATCAGCTTGAGCTGCTCTTCAGGCTTCGAGCTGCACAGCGCAGCCTCCCACTGCTCCGGTGTAGGTGTGTTGTTTATCGGCGCTGCCTGCATTTTCTGATAGGCCCATGTAACGTGGTAAAGCGTTGCGTGTTCACCGCATAGCGGACATTTGTTTTCATAAGTGGATGGATAGATTTTGCTGAGTAAACTCAGATTGGGTTATGTATTAGTCTGTAGTTGTCTCCAGGCAACCGACTGCTGTTTACTAAGGTCTTGGTGGGGGGGGGGGGGCGGGTAGGTCCTTCGGAGGGCTCGTCGGTGTTCTAAGATGGCTCCATACCGTCTAGTGACTGCGTCCAGTTCCCCTTCGGTGCGCGCCTCCCGGTTGGCGTATGCTCGGGCATTGGCGTCCGCACTTTGGTTCCCTTTGACAGCCTCATGGCCTGGTGTCCACGTGAAGCATCTCGTAAAAGTGATTGTCCTCGCCTTGAGTATGTGAATGGCTGCAGTGGATATGCGTCCACTGCTGTATCTTCTGCACGCCTCTTGCAAGTCTGTAATGATGTGTGCATGGGGCTCGTCACTCTGCTGGGTGATGGCGAGTGCAATTGCTGCTTCCTCAGCCTCGAGTATGTTGTTGGTTTTTATCGAAGCGCAGTTGATTTCCCAGAGCTGGTGATCCACCACGCTGGCTACCGAGCCATATCGGTGTCTGTATGTTGTTGCGTCAACATATAATACGTCTTTTGCCCCGGCGAAGCTTCTTTCATGGAATTCAGATCTTGCCTTTCTTCTCGCCTTATGTATATCTGGATGCATGTTTTTTGGAATCGGACTGACCTCAATGATCCTCCTGATTTCATTTGGAACGCTCGCTGTGCTATTGATTTCTTTCAAAGCATCCCTCATGCCCAGCAACCGCAGCGTGTTTCTGCCTGTTGCGGACAGCATCAGCCTTGTTTTCTGCGCGATAAGGTGGGCCTCGACATGTTCTTGTACTGTGTTGTTTATGCCCAGTTTAAGGAATTTCTCCGTCGAAGTGCTGAAAGGCAGTCCGAGAGCGCATTTGTATGCTTTTCTAAGAATTGCCTCCAACTGCTCCTTTTCTTGCTCGAGCGGTGTTTGGTAGGGGACGCCGTATAAGATCCTACTGACCACGACGGCCTGTACTAGCCTACATGTGTCTTCCTCCTTCATACCTCTTTTTCTGTTGGAAATTCTTGCAATCATCCTGGTGATCTGTGCTGTGGTATTTGCTAGCTGTCTGATCGTGAGTCGATACATGACCATAGTGGCGGTAGATGGGGAGGGCACCCTCATCACGGCGGCCACCATACTAGGGAAAGAAACCGAGATAGCGGAGGAAGCCGCGATAGCGATCGCTTGCGCTGGCACTAAAGCTAGATATATTATTAGCGACAGTAAGACTTCAATCCAAAATTTCAGCAGTGGGAGGATAAACCCCCTCACCACCAAAATTTTAACACAAGGAGTGATTGATAGGACGATCAACATCATCTGGACCCAGGCGCACGAATCTGTCAGCGGTAACGAGGCGGCCCACAGTGCAGCTCGAGATCTCTACCTCCGTGCTGTACAGGATGGGTCGGCTCAGGCCGAACATGATAGAGAAGGGCGATTAATCTCGTATCAAGAGATTACAAAACACTACAAGTAATGCCGGAGGTGTTTTCCCCCACCAAACACGGCGTTAAATAGGAGTCAGGCGACGGCGTGGAGACGCCTGCAGAGTGGAGTATACCCAAACCCAGTACTAAACAAACATATCCGATCGGACTGCGAGGACGATAAATGTAAAAAAGTGTGGGGCGAGAGGAACCCTCGACCATATAATTTGGGAGTGCGCTTACTCCCCAGGCAGGGCGCGAAACATTATCAGTAGGGAAGCCTGGGAAACCTTGTTGCGGAGCTCGGACCCTGAGCTCCAAATTACCGCCGTCCAACTGGCAGAAGAGGCCGCCGGCGAAACCAACCCGGCCAGCATCGAATGCGACCATCCCGTGCGGCTGGGCCGCTCCTAAGTCCTCTCCCCTGTAAAGGGGGGTGAGACAGAGCGGCCCAGGTGGTGTGGTCTTTCTCTGTTGGACAATAAAAGTTTTCAACAACAACAACATATACGAGCAGCTTGTTGAATTCGCAGAAATATCCACTTGATTTAGCAGAATTTGTAGGCAGGCTAGATGGTGCATAACTTTTTTGGAATGAAATAATACTGCTGAAAGACACACTGACGAAAAGGACGAGACAGACAACAGGAGCTTTCGGCCTTTTGCTGAGTGTGTCTTTCTGCGCTACTATTTCATTCCAAAAAGATCCAATTGGTCGAGGGCCCAGAAATTGTAGTGGTATGAGGGCATCAAAAAACACAATTCTTTTTATATATATAAAGGCACCAGCTCCGAAATGATTTTGCATACTTTTTCTTGCTGTTTAGAAGAATTGGCCAGCTGTTAACGAACGGGCTGCTTCTTATGCGCTCTACTGAGCGAGAAAATGCAAAAAAATGTCGTTCACTTATGTTTCTATGAACCGCGCTCCCTCCCGGTACTCCCGGGGCGTCACACGCATATCACGCTGTTTACAATATACGTGAGCTTAGAATTAGCGTTCTCTGCTTTTCCATCTTGTTCTGTGATGGGCTAGTGAATTCATTTTTTCAGTAGTTTCGCCCACCGCTTCGCACGTGTTTTTAAATTGTTTTCCAACGTAAACCTGGCTGTAAACAGCATATCGCTCGTGTAAGCGTGGACACGTGGCAAGTGCTGCCCTCACTTTCGGACGCGTCTATTAAGATAATTCTTATATGAAGTGGAGAGATAGCAAGAAACGAACCTATACCATTTTGCTCGACAGGTTCGCTGCTTGCATGCTCAGAGAGCAGGTATTCCTAACGAAAATTCGCGCATCCTAATAAACCTCGAGTTTACATTAACGGTGACACTTAGTGAAGGGCGGTGTTGTCCTATTGAAGGATTTCCTTGCAGAGTTTATTGCGCCGACGTCATACTCTACTCGTTCCCTGATTAATCCGTGAATACGCAGGGTACGGTTATCCGTCGTGAGAAGACGGAGACCGTTTATCGGCGCAGATTTCCAGCTTGGAGCAGATTTGGCTGGGTTCGACCACGTCACGTACGAAATGGAATCCCATCTCTCTATGTGGATCGGCGACACGCAGCAGGGCGGCTGCATTGCCGCAGCGAGAGTCCTCGTCGTAGAGCTTGTACACCACCTTGTCGTGCTGGCTCTTGACGGCTGCGCATCGGTGGAGAGAAGAGAGGCAACAAGTTGACACGGAATATAATAGAGAAGCTTTTATCCGTGAACTCTGCGAAATGCAAGGCACCTCATTCTGTAAACCCGCCGCGGTGTGAATGGCGTTCGGGTGCTGAATGCCAGAAATATTGGGATCGAATTCCGGCAGCTGCGACTGCATTTCGGTGGAGGAGAAATTTAAAAAAGACGGTGGCATCAGTTTTCCCTCACGTTAAAGTTAAGAAATTCTATGACACGAACTCCATACTGCCTGTTTCTGGCTTCCGTGTGTTCATTGTATGACTAGAAGGGTAAAAATGAGGTGGAGCACATATGGCAATTTCTCCCATATCACGAATAGCAGTTGACCAATATCCCTCATGTGGCGAGGCGATGTAGGCGCATGTTAAAGAGCCTCAGGAGTTCGGAAGGGGCACAAATCGTGTATTTTCATTATTGCCTCCTGAAAAAGTGCCCGCACGCCCTGGCTTGAAGGAACGGCAAGTTGATCACTCTTGGTGTGGCTCACGACTCTATCCGAGCCTCCGGCTGTGCGCACCGAGCGTTACCGATTACCCTAGCTGCTTCTCACAGTTACCATACTCTTTACAAAAATAAGCCCATCTAGCTTGGTCACCAGTTCAACCCTTGTGCTACTTGTGGAAACCCGTCTCACTTCCGTACTTAATCTCCCTACTTAATCTCCCACTTAATCTCCTTCCTACTTTCTCAACCACTGGATTTTTGCTTGAGTTTTAAGACAGGATACTTAAGGAACGCGCATTTTTATCTTTAAAAAGGCCCCAGCAGCCACGTTTTGGCCATTTCTTAAATCAGCGGCTGCTAGGTCCTTCATGTGAAAAATTACCGAGTGGCCTTCGTGCTCTGACACCCTCACAGCAGTAATGACAAGATCTTGCTGATAGGCCTCTCATAGAGCGCTGCAGTGTCGACAGAAACTTTTCAACCGTGCCGGAATCAGTAGTCAACGTAACACGGCCTTCGAGATATATACATCTTAAAGTCAGTTAAAGTTGGGCGGCTGGCTGTCATCGCGAGACAAGCGGAATTGGCGCATATACAACATTCCTGAAGGCTTTAGTGAGTCCCCTTGCATTTTCAAATATCGGGTCGCTAAGCTTTGTTAAGCTGCGTTTGAATCGACGATGCTCAGGGGTCAGGAACTTGTTTCCTTCGCTATTTTTGAAGCTGAACCCATTGAAACAAACCAATGTTCAGCACTTTTAAAAGAAATGCATTCAGTATCAAAACCACCGAAGTGCATAGGTACGTCCCCGTCAGTTCTGTCCTTGCCACCTTTCCAGTCAGCTGTACTCGGCGTAGCTCAACGGAAACGGAGAGCATTTAATGAAATCTGCCGCTTTTATTCCTTCACTAAGAAGTCATCAATAACTAATCGGTTCTAAAGCCTTTATCTTTCCGGTTTCATGCTTGCAATGTGTTCGCTTTCTATACGCTAATAGCATATTGGTGGATCAACTGCATTTCACGTCCCCTCGCTAATGTAAAATTATATAGAGTAAAAAAGCTTGGTTTCGCAGGGTTGCTGTAAACAGCGCACACAAAGACAGAGACAAGAAAGACCTGATAGAAATGGCGCTGGCTTCCTGCAAGGATTATTCTATAAAGTGCCTCGATGTATATCCATGGCGGGACGCCGAAGATGCAAGCGCAAGAACACATTTTAACGCCATAGCGTGATACTCAGACAAGCGTGGCTTTATCCGCAAAGGAGGCACCGAAGACATGCTGATAAAATCGTCGCATGCAGATACTGCGATTCTTCGCTTTGCTTTCTCCGCTGTAAGTTTTTTTTTAACAACTATACAGTCCCGATTTGCACAGTCTGCCATGGTTGAAAATACTGTTATCGTTGCGCAAGTGTAATGGTCCTTACGGTAAGCTCCACAGTTCTCGTTCAAATCCACCTTTAAAAAAACGTTCGCAGACACAAATACAGCACGTGTCATCGCAATATGAAAATTTTTTTTTAACTGGATAGATTAAGAGCATGTGCTAGTCTATAGCTTTATATGAAGTTGAACAATTCAGGCAAAGGCGGGAACATTATTCGGGCGATTTATACAATATGTGCTCCGCGTGATTCAAAGGATTATCGAGAGAATTATTTTTAATTTTTATGTTATATTCATTGAATTTGACTAGTAAGCGTAATTTGCAAGAGTGAGAAGTTAATGCAGTACAGCGTCTATAAAATCACTATTGCTTGCAGGCGCGTAAATTTACGGAAATATGCCTGTACGAACAGAAGCGAAGTGATCAAAAAAATGTGGTAGCAATGCACACTGGCGCAACTTTCTTGCTTTTTTTTTCTGAAGAAGCATGTTAGCGCTTTTTTAAGTACCTCGTAATCTTGAAGCGGTTCGTCCAGTTGATACACGAACTGAGCACTCCGCAGCGAGACATTGCGCATCAGGAGAAATGACGCAAATACAAAACAACGATACGTCACTCACTAAGTCTCAGGTAGTAAGCCAATCCGTTCAAAGGCTCCGCAAGTATTACGGCTTCTTCAAGAAAACCTGCAAGGAGATGGTGTTCAGTAAGCGCAAGTTGAACTAATTGAGATAATTGAAGGTTGAACCATTTTTATTTATTTGATCAGCTACTGCGGCGTGCAATGCAGTATAGTTCATTGCTAACGGTAATGATCCTTTTTCGATACCCTCCATCCTGAAGGTCCGTGAAATCAAGCCATTAATATTAGTATTAAGTATTGAAAATCCGCACGTCAGTTCTTAAGACATTTCGTTCCTGTGCAGTCGATACATGAAATACTTTGTCGCAGGTTAGACAGCATAGCTACGACGTTGCATGTGTTGGGCTGACAAGGTACAGCTCATAAAAACCGCAGAAGTATGAAACCTATTCTGTAAACAAAATATATCTCAGAATCTAAGCTTTCGTTATGGATGAGACCACCATACGAGAACTTAAAAAACGTCTGCGTATGAGCTCCAATAAAATCATATTTTATCACTTTGCACGCAATACATGTGAACATAGAGAAGAGGCTGCCGCGGGTGAGGCTCAACTTCAAAATTGTACGCCAGCCCCACAACCCGTGATGACTCGCAGAATGCATGCAGGGGACCTTCGAGCCTGAGGGGGCCAGCAAGAACATGTAAAAAAAGCGAAGAGTAGTTATGCACTCCAGATGCGTTATACAAGTCGGTACACGAGCCCTGGCCTCAAGGCGGGATACCCTGAAAATCATTCGTCCTCAAGATGGCTGTTCCTGAGGGCATCTTGCAGCGAGATTGCCCCACGGTGCCTCGTGGAAAACTAAGAAAATGTTTTGCTTAGTTGGGTGATTCATGTTGATATAAAACGGTTGTTGCTGTTGTTGCGACTGGGGAAGAATGAAAAGTGCATGGGCCTGCCCACTGGCTCAAGCTGAGCCGCACTCGCTGCCACGTGCAGACAGTAGGAGAGTAAGTAGAGTAGTGAGAGGAAATATTGAAAGACAAGACGCGCGTCGCAACAACCGCGTCATGTGAAATGACGACGACGTCTTAGCAACAGATACATCCGGTGACAGGGAGCCCACACCTAATTGGTGAGAGCTCCTAGATCTCAGCCCAGTAAGACCAGGAAGCCACCACCCCTTCCAAGCGGTCTAGCATCACAGGTTCACACGCAGCTATCTTTCTACGACTGCAGCACGGTCCTCTCTCCTGGCTGTGAGTCCTCCTGTAGACCTAAAATTGGTTTTTGAGGAAAGGAAATGGCGCAATAACTGCGTCATATATCTCGTTGGACACCTGAACTGCGCCGTAAGTGAAGGGATAAAGGACGGAGTGAATTAAAGAAGAAAGGAAGAGGCGCCGTAGTGGAGGTCTCCGCAATAATTTCGACCACCTGAGCATCTTCAAAGTGCACTGACATCGCACAGCACACGGGTGGCTCTTTGCGTTTCGCCTCCATCGAAACGCGGCTGGCGCGGCCGGGTTCGATCCCGAGAACTCCGGATCAGTAGCCGAGCGCCCTCACTACTGAGCCACCGTAGCGAGAGGCCTAAGACAATTTTTGTGGCAAGACAAAAGCGCAATGTTCGACGATGACAGCATGTTGCTTGGACGTGCCAATATGTCATTGTTCAGTGCACTCAGAGATATTCAGTGCACTGCAATGAAGCGTGGAGAGCTTTCAAGTGTAAAGCGTAACTCGAGACCCCTGCGAGACGGCGGCGCGTAAGCTTTCTGGCGCACCTGGGAACACGAGGAAGTGAATCATGAACGCAGAAATATGAACGCAAGGCTGGCGGGTGAAAGTCTTGGTCTTTTGCATGTGTTCTTCGGTGCACCTTTGCATTCGGCGTATACATACCGGGTCGACTTAGCTGCAGCGTCGATGTGGTGGCGTCATAGGCGTATTCAAAGGAGCCCCTGAAAGAGCGAATCAAGGATCGTGTGCAACTTATTTCACCGATACGACGCGCGTGCGCATAACTCAAGGCGTAGGTAATCCTGTTTTCCTACGAATGCCGCCGTTTTTGCTGGTTCACCATTTTGCGGCATTTCGCCTTGTTTCTAAACTAACAAACCATTTCAGGTTGCTTATACGTCTGCTTTATGACTCGCCGTGAGTGAGCCAATAGAATCACGAATTCACTAGATACTCGATAAATTTCCAGCTTCAAACCTAGCCCTTTTTTTAATACTTGCAAGGGTCCTTTCAACGTCCTTTCTTTATACATTGCAAGCTTCTCTCACCAAAAATTTGGGAGAGACCATTTCATTCCGAGTGAACAAAGAATTTGGCATTAATTAGATCCTGAACCTACCCCCCCCCCCCCTTCCCGTTTCCCACAAGCTTCTCCTTTGTGGATCATGAGAACCGCTTTGGCAAGGTGTCCTCCAGAAAGAATTTTGCCCGAACGCGCAACGGGGCCTCCATAGCCTTTCCCCTCTAATTGAGTCCTTTGCTCCGCTGCTCTCCTACCGGGGCTTCCGGAGGCGTCGCCTCTCTTATGACTCAAAAGAAGGTCCGCATATGAGAGTAGCCCCTCGTATCTTGTGGTAGTGCTGCATAGGTGGATCTTGCATTGTGCATTCCTGTGTTCTATGCGCCGTTATAGCCAGTATGACCGCATAATCAAGCTGCAGCAGGCACAGGTGCCAATGGCAGCTACTTGTCTCTTAGTGTATGTCGCAATAGAGGAGCCGTGAGAAACGAAGAGGGCACAATTTTGTTCCTAATTCGTGAGTCCAGTGCACTCTGTCGGACAGTAACTTTGTTTAAATGTTTATGATGGTGGTGTCTACCTGTCGGACGGGATAACTTACCAAACTCGAGTAGGATTCAGGGCTTAATTAAACGGTTTGCAATTTTAACGGGAGCATATAATGTTTATTTCACTTAATACGGCCACCTAAATAACATCACTGTTTTACCGAAATGCGTTCAGGAAATAATAAATTCCTCCAAAATTTATTATCGTTGCCCCGTTTCCTTCGTATACTTACACTGTATAACTGCCGGCTTCGCACTTCTGAGCCATCCATGTTTTCCCCTTGCCGTTATCAGCTGACGATTGAGTCGCATCCCACAGCATGGTCATATTTACGGTTCCTTCTGACTCAAGGGTGACGCCCGTGACGTAGCATGCGTACAGCATAAGTGGCCTATGGTGAATTTCCTAGAACAGACGCTGACAGAACGTTAATAGGGCTCTTGAAATGAACGTCGGCGCGAATCATCAAACAAGCAGCGTATGGAGACCTATGGTCAGTGTTTCAAAGCTCCATCACAAAGGGAGATCTGCAAGGAATATCTCACGGATGGCTTATTACTCCTCTCTAGTATAGGTTATACGCGATGCCAGCCGCACTCTTGAAATCTCTCACGCCCAGGCCATGCCCAGCCACACCACACTGCAGAGCTCTTCTCCCGCATTCCCCCTTGAAATACAAAACGAGCCATAGACGTAAGTGCTCGCCATCAAGCACTCTCTCCTTATGAAAATGGTCTATAGACTGTCTATAGGTTTGTTATAGAATATTTCCTTATAGATATTCCCTTGTCTCCGTTCAATCTCTATAGACTGTCTATAGAGAAAAGTGTACTAAAAGTGTATGGCTATTAATCTATGGACTGTCTATCGACAGCCTATAAGATTTGTATTGCATATAGACTAGTCGGTAGGATTTATCTATAGAAAGTTTATAGACTTTATAGACTACAGTCCATGGACAGTCTATAGACTGTCTAAAGAAGTGTTTGTATTGACCCAGAGCATAGGCCTATAAGCTTGCTGTGTCTCGAGTAAAAGTGAGTTTTCTGTCAGGCTCTCTGAACTGCCGGGCACAATCAAGATTTCTGCGAAGCGAAAGCGCGTTCCCCGGACCACTAAATTTCCGTCACGCTTTCTCTTTTCTTTCATGGAAGCCCTGCGGCTGTTTGTTGTTCGGCCCTTAGATGCGGCGCCCACAAGCACAAACTTATCGTTTGAGACACATCCAGGCCGGCGGGCGTCGCGGACTTCGAGTGATCAGAAGATGCAATCGCTGCGCTGTACACTCCAAATGAGCTTCACAGCGTTAGCAGAAGCTTGAAAGGCCTGCACGGTGCCTTCTCACTCGCGGCGCGCTGCTCTCTTCAGTGAGCGCCAAGCTGATAGTGATAGCCGTTTGGATGAAAGCTTTCAGAAAGTTCGCTTCGTGTTCTCCCTCCGGTTTTCCACTGTTCTAGGGCTGCGTTCACGTGAGTTTGCCGAGAATAGAAGATAAAGCATTTCATGCTTTAAAAGAAAGCTAGAAAAACTGGCCCTCGCGTATCGTTAAAGGTTTCGCTCCGAAATAACGCAGAAGCGACTGCATTAATTGCCTTTCTTCTCTTCCAGCTCCTTCGTGAAATTTGCGTCCTCCTCTTATTCATGACATAAAAACTTGCAAGCTTGCACTTGTCGTTGAGTTAACCAAGTGGAACAAATAAATGTTTATACTGGAACGAGGGCTGTGGTACGACAAATGCTAGAAATGTTTACAAGCGTAAAAAATTCAGGGGGGGGGGGGCACTTTCTTGATCTAAAGTGCGGTGAGGCGAAAGCCTTTAGCGCGGTGTCCCTGCTGTGTCACTGATGTGTGGTTAAGATGTTGATTAAGTACACAATTTTGTGTGGATCTTAAATGCTGGAGACACTGGAGGGTGTTTGGGAGGCATCCGTCTGATTCGACACCTTTCCGCACTCACTCTCAAGCGTCGTTACCCTAGACATATATTAGTGTGGGAGAGCTACATATGCACTCGCAGGAAGTAGCGTAGTCGTTAGCACGCTCGGCTGCGGAACGGAAGGATGGTGGCTCGAAACTCGCCGTGCACGTTCTTATCGAGTTAATTTAGCCATTGGTGGGACTCGACTTCAGACCAGACATGACCTGGGACCGCACAAGGTCATGGCCACAAGCATAGCCTCCTCTATTTTTCTGTAGAGCAGGCTATGCCACAGATATGAGCCATTAAAGGCTTTCGCCTTTATAGCGTCCCCTGACTGTAAATGTATTGCATAGCCGCCATAGTCTGCAGCAGTTTGTGGTTCTCCACCGCTTAATAGTTAGAGGTGAAGTTTTACACGACTTGTACGAATTGCAGCGATGAATGGTTTTATTCGATGGTTTATGGGGTTTAACTTCCCAAAGAGCCTCACGCTATAAGAGATGCCGTGTAGTGAAATACTCCTAGTAATTTAGAACACCTACGGTTCTTTAACATGAATTGAAATTGCAGATTACACGGCCTTTCGGCATTTTGCCACCGTCATAATGCGGTCACTTTGGCTGGGATTGAACCCGTGCCTTTGGGGCCAGAAGCCGAGCCATCAGCAACATCAGCCTGACTACGCCCACTGCACGGCTAAAGCCTCTCTCATGTCTCTCCAATTAACCCTGCCCCTGGCCAGCGGCGCCCACTGTATGTCCGCAAACATTTTAATTTTATCCGCTTACCTAACCTTCTGCCGCCCCCAGCTACGCTTGCCTTCTCATGGAGCCCACTCCGTTACCTTTAAGGACCAGAGGTTTTCTTGCCTTCGCATTACATGCAATGCCCAAGCCCATTTCTACCCCTTGATTTCGACTAGGATGTCATTAACGTGCGTTTGTTCCGATACCCACTCTGCCGAGATATGGGTAGAAAACCCCGGTTAGTGTCGGTTTCAACTGCTTCAGGACGACTGGAGGGGCGTAAAGCTTAAGCAGGACAACTTTATTTAGCCCTAGCGCAAGTGCTTTTGTGCGGTTTAGATGAGTCCATCGCCGCAACGGTCGGTTGCCCCTATTTCAGGGCTCCGCTGGATGCTGCCGTCAGCTGAGCTCCCCGTATCAGACCCATCTGGTCATGGCGGCAATCGCTGGAGAGCATACCCTCCCATTGCTCCGCACTTAAAGCTTACAGCTGAATGATTCCTGTGCACGCGCATAGCGGGGTAGGCAGCAGTCGCGGCGCTGGCAGTGGCGGGAGAAAGACGAAGACGGCGTTCCAAAATCAGTTTCAAACGCCCTGCTCTACCTGGATGCCCGTATCCCGGATCTAAATTCCCGCTTTCAAATACTCACGGTGCGCACGTTCTTCAGGTCGTTGGACCCGGCGTGTGATGTCAGTACTCCTATTTTCGTGTGTCAGACGGCCTTATTCTTTTCCCATCATTGGCCACGGTATCAAATGCCACAAATTATGTCAACACGCAACCTTTTAACACCTATTGGTGTTGAACTCAGATCTTTGCAGTGGGTTGATGACACGCCGGCAGCAGTGGAATTCCATTTTGACCAAATCTTCCCATCTCATGCGAAACACATGTCTGCAAATATTTTAAGCGGTTTCCGTTCTGGTCACATGGAGGAATGCCCCCATCATACGGTGCTTTCTACTGATTCCTCCGTCAGCTGCCAAAAAGCTGCAGTTGACATATTTTCACAGGATTTAGCATGGAGCTATTCTGTCGGCATCCGATTTTATATTCCTATACTACTTGCGGAATTTTTGGGTCTTGGAATGGCCCTGCAAAAAGTTCTATGTCATGTGTCACACGTTATCAACCTCGCTGACTGTGTCAGTTTTAGGCTACCTTGAAACTTCACAAAAAGATTTTTGAGCAGTTTCCTGCGATTTTTTGTCCCATGCATTGATGGAGGTCCGTTTTGTCTGGGTTCCTGCCCATATAGGCATTCATTCAAACGAGGTCGCTGATTACTTAAAAAGGTCGGCTCTTGATGGGTCAGTGACACATCCGGCCCCGAATTTCGGACTTCTGGCGATTTACAGGTTTCAGCGGTTCCAACACATATCAGCCAGTTTACGCGATCCCTTACTAAATACCGCTAAATATAATTGGCACGTCCGCTCGTGTAAAACCAGGCTGTGTAAGGTATCAATGACGCTGTCGCGGCGCAGGATTCCCAGTTTGAATTTATATCTACGCATATGTAAGCGGGCATCGAGAAACCTATGTGACTCATGCAGGGAAGTTTTATCAGTAGAACATTTTCTCCTCTATTGTACAAAGTTCCCACTTCGGAGAAAGATTTACCTGGAGGTCTCTCTCTCCAGGTTAGGGCTCCTCTTATCTCTGCCAATGTTATTATTTTTCGGTGCTACCACCAAAGGGTTTACATTGGGTTCAGTTCGTGGGATTGTCCATTATTACATAATTGCAACTGGTAGGTTGATTTGCTAAATATTTTAAAATTCTTTTTTCACCAAAATGCTGGTTGTTATTTTACTTTAAATATTCTTCTGTCGCTTTTCATTGACACATTTTTTCAAAATTCATGCTTGGCGCAAATATTTTGAAGTGATCCCCTATGGAAATTTCTTTTTTCATGCCACTACACCTTGGCCATTGCCCCTATATGGATACGTGCCATATTTTAAGAAGAAGAAGAAGAAGAAACGGTGAGGTTTTTTAGCCATGCTTACTAAGGAGAATAAGAAGACGACGTTTTTGATTTTCCTCCTTAAAGGGAGAATCAGCTTTTGGCCGAGGTACTGCTGTGGCGTCTGCCGCCAGTATTACCGTACTATTCTTCCGCGTCTACCTGCTGGTAAGCTGGTTTTGAACTACGTCTTTCGCCAAGCGGACCTGCCTGTCCGTCTCTATCCTACCCAGGACATCGGGATGCCTTACATGATGTCACCCACTTAGTGAAATCAGTTCTACCGGACAGTTCCAGATGTCCCACGTGTGGATGGTGAGTTGCAAGACTTGCAGAGCTTAGACAAAGCTAAACTTGTGAGCTCCGGAGAGTTAAGATTGAAGAACAGTCGTTACCTGGTCAATAACCCCGACTCAAAGACTATTAAGCTAAAGCTTCTCTGGCTCCTAGAACATCTAGAAGATATTTACATTCTTGACGTCCTTCTAGTCTTCGGAAAGGTGACTTCCATCACAGTGGAGCACTGGAAAGTTTCGGAAATGGAAGGGTTGCGTACTTTGAGTAGAAACGTTGCCAATGGTGTCGCTGTCAACGACGTGCCTCTTCTTTTGACAGTTTGTGGTCGACAATGCCTGGTTTTAGTTCCGGGAAGGACGCCGTTGTGTCTCCACTGCCACAAGGTTGGGCATATGCGCCGTCATTGCCCCACTCTTCGGTGTGATGGCTCGACAAGCGGGCAGAGTGGGTGAGAGAACAAACGCGAGTTAATGACATCCTAGTCAAAATCAAGAGGAAGAAATGGGCTTGGGCAGGGCATGTTATGCGAAGTCAAGATAACCGCTGGTCCTTAAGGGTAACGGAGTGGATTCCAAAGGAAAGTAAGCGTAGCAGGGGGCGACAGAAGGTTAGGTGGACAGATGAGATTAAGAAGTTTGCAGGCAAAGGGTGGATGCAGGTGGCAAAGGACAGGGTTAATTGGAGCGACATGGAAGAGGCCTTTGCCCTGCAGCGGGTGCAGTAAGGCTGGTGATGATGATGATGATGATGATGACAGAGAAGTGTAGTGGCTTGTGCAAATTAGCTCGGCAGTTGAACCCATGCCGATTAGCTCTGCAGTGCCAGCCATGCCATAGACGGCGCTTTGCAGGAGCTTTGATGGATGCAACAGAGGTTTTGAATGGTGCTGGTGGCGTATGTCACCCGCTGCACCCATTGACAATGATACTACTTGCCCAGTGTCTGTTGACGTTCCTGCTGTGCAGAGTGAGCCTACGCAGCCTTATCGAACGGATAAGCTATCTGAAGATGTCAAGCGTCAAGGCCTGGCGGAACGCACATGTGCTTCGCTGTACGTGACCGAAAGGGAAAAAGGTTGGTGGTATGGCTGCGGTGCCGTGTGCTTGCACTGCTTGAATTTCTCATTCCGCTGTGTGGGATGTGTCATACAAGTATCTGATTGCCCGCCTGGCAGTTTGCTCCCTCACGGCACCTGTGGTGCAGAAATATCAAGTCCCAGTGTGACCTTGAAGCATGACGTGCTGCCGAGTTCTTCCTGTTAGGAGGACACCGTTCCTTCCAAGCACAAGTTCCGCAATAGAAATCCGCAGTGCAAGTAATCTGGTTGACTCTCCAAGTTGAGGAGAAAGGTGGAAGCTGTACGGAGGTCTCACATCTCAGAATAATGCCACACGTCGCGGATGCTTGACTGGAGTGCAATTGGTCACCATGGTGAACACGCAGAAATTAATTGTCGCAACGCTCAACTTGTGTGAGCTCCTGTCTGGACAGTGTTATGACTGCTGTCACGACGTTTGCCTGGGTTCCCAAAGGCGTCAGTTGCACAATTAGCCGACGCCTGTCAAGTAATGGGGGACCGCCACCTACACAAAATCCACTGCGACTAGCGCATGGGAGTTCTGTGCACCTGAGCAGCACGACAAAGCGACCAAGAAAGCGCCTTCCCAACCAAGGCGAGTCATCTAGCAGCGCACGCGGCGACGCCCGATGGCCCAGGTGGAGACTATAATTAACTCCTCTACCCCCTCTGCGAAAGCCCGCTGACGCCTGACCTTTGCGCAGCAGTGGACCATCCATGCCGATGAAACGACACTCTCCGTTATCAAGGAACACAGCTCAAAAAACGGGACCGAAGAGAACAGGCACACAGAAGCGCTGACCAACAACTGATAAGGTTGGTCGCCAGCGCTCGTGTGAGTCTGCTCTCTTCAGTGCCTTTCGCAAACACTTATAGCGGTGATTCCCCGTATTTAGCCGCTTTGTTCTTGTCTGTCTGAAGTCGGTTTTATGGCAGACTGCTGACCTGCTCACCGGGTGGAGGACAGCAGCCTACCTAGGTGTGCATGTATATATATATATATATATATATATATATATATATATATATATATATATATATATATATATATATATATATATATATATATATATATATATATATATATATATATATATATATATACATATATGCCGCCGGTGGGATGCGAACCCACGACCTCCGAATATCGCGTCCGGTGCTCTTACCAACTGAGCTACGGCGACGGCTGTCCAATCTGCTGCTCTCGTGGGTGTATATGTTCATTGGGTGTAAGCGAACCTTGAGAGTGTTCACGCTCGCGGTATTACAGGACGTGCTACGTCCGCCGCTATGGTCGAGGGTGGCGCTGGTGAACACTCTCAAGGTTCGCTTACACCCAATGAACATAAATACCCACGAGAGCAGCAGATTGGACAGCCGTCGCCGTAGCTCAGTTGGTAAGAGCACCGGACGCAATATTCAGAGGTCGTGGGTTCGGATCCCACCGGCGGCATGGTTGTTTTTTCTGCTGCTTTATAAGTAATTTTCTTTAAGCGATTTATTAATCTAAGTACTATAATATCCCACTGATAAGCACAACACATAAAAAAAAACATTCCCCTATGCACCTTGGTTTCGGTGACTGTTGGCTCCCTTCATAGGTTTGTCAAACGGGCCCCTCATTTCCTTTAACTTGTCTGCTAATAGCTTAACGAGGGTCTCGGTTCTGGCAGTCTTGATGCCATAGGTAGCATAAGAGGGCTCTCGCACAGTTTCCGCCCTCGCCGTTAGGTGACGTTCCACGTCACGCTCGCGGTATTACAGGACGTGCTACGTCCGCCGCTATGTTCGAGGGTGGCGCTGGTGAACACTCTCAAGGCTCCCTTACACCCAGTAAACTTAAATACCCACGAGAGCAGCAGATTGGACAGCCGTCGCCGTAGCTCAGTTGGTAAGAGCACCGGACGCGATATTCAGAGGTCGTGGGTTCCGATCCCACCGGCGGCATGGTGGTTTTTTTTTTTGCTGCTTTGTAAGTAATTTTCTTTGAGCGATTTATTTATCTAAGTACTATAATATCCCACTCATAAGCACAACACAGAAAAAAAACATTCCCGTATGCACCTTGGTTTCGGTGACTGTTGGCTCCCTTCATAGGTTTGCCAAACGGGTCCCTCATTTCCTTTAACTTATCTGCTATATATATATATATATATATATATATATATATATATATATATATATATGAAATGGCGCTGGTGAACACTCTCAAGGTTCGCTTACACGCATTAAATATATATACCCACGAGAGCAGCAGATTGCACAGCCATCGCCGTAGCTCACTTGGCAGATACAGGACGCGATATTCGGATCCCACCGGCCGCATGGTTATTTTTTCTGCTGCTTTCTAAGCAATTTTCTTAAAGCGAATGATTAATCGAAGTATTATTCTCCCACTAATCAGCACTACAAATAAACAATAGAAACATTCTCCTATGCACCTTGGTTTCGGTGCCTGTATGGCTTCCTTGACACACACACACACACACACACACACACACACACACACACACATACACACACACACACACACACACACACACACACACACACACACACACACACACACACACACACACACACACACACACACACACACACACACACACACACACACACACACACACACACACACACACACACACACACATACACACACACACACATATATATATATATATATATATATATATATATATATATATATATATATATATATATAACATATTTAGGAAGCCAACAGTCACCGAAATCAAGGTGCATAGGAGAATGTTTCTTTTTTTTAATATCTAGTGCCAATCAATTAGTATTTCTTTAAAGAAAATTAATTATAAAGTAGGAGAAAAAACAACCATGCCGCCGTTGGGATCCGAACCCACGACCTCCGAATTAGTATTTCTTTAAAGAAAATTAATTATAAAGCAGCAGAAAAAACAACCATGCCGCCGGTGGAATCCGAACCCACGACCTCCGAATTCGGAGGTCGTGGGTTCGGAAGCCTTGGACCGCCATTTTGGGAATAAACCAGGAGTCTTCTACGTGGACGCCTCCGGCCCGGACCCCGAGGGATGGTACACGGCCGCGGTCGTCCACGAGGGCAAAACAGTAGACGCCCTTACTTTCAAGGCCCAGTCAGCAATTCACGCAGGAGAGGTCGCCATCGCCCTGGCAGCCTCCGACTCCTCCTCCAAATACATAATCACCGACTCGCGAGGGGCTTGTCGAAAGGTCGAGCAAGGGTGGGCTACTCCCCTGGCTTATCACAGCTATCAAAATTGTAGCCGAGACTCCGATCCAGCGCACCGTTCTATTATTTGGGCTCCAGGTCACCAAGGCCTCCACGGAAACGAAGCAGCCGACGCCGCCACCCGCGCGCTCTCTCTCTCCGGGCGTTTCCCTCGGGACCCGACGATGACCAGGACTCCGATTTCAATCCGGTTTATACTTTTAAGGAAATATGCGATTACTACAAATCCACCCACCAAACTCTTCCCACTCCTCTGTGAAGGCTGGCTTCAAGCGGTCGATTGCAATAGTGTCAGTGCGCCCATGAATGTCGACGACGAAGAACTTCGATGTTCTTTCCAGTACACGGAAGGGGCCGTGGTAGGGGCACTGGAGCGGCTTGCGGACGTCTGAACACTTGATACTTTTCTGTAAAGGGCTTCGCCCTGCAGAGGAAAGCAGCGGGTTGATTTATCCAAGGCATTGGGGTTTAGGAATGGTGAAGGGAAAGTAGATTTTAAGCGGGTAGAAGTAACCAAGCGAAGGTTACCTAATTGGTGGCTGAAATCAAGAAAAGAGTAAAATCTCATAAGTCATGGCTAGGTGGCTTGAGCCACCGCCCGATTTAAAGGGTTCAGCCGTATCCATCCATCCATCCATCGACAGAGTCTCGGCGAACAAGGACGGGCGTGCAAGTCGCCAGTTCGGATGGAACATGTGAAGATGGTCGAGACTGGTTTCGGAGCTGTGGCGCTCTGAGATGGCAGCAAAAAAAGCGGAGCTGCGTCAGGTAATCGGTAGGGTCCGGACTTGCAGACGAATCGGTAGATTCGAAAAATTCACCAGGAAGACGCGGGGGTGAGCCGAAGACAAGTTCTGCCGGAGGGCAATGAAGATCTTGTTTCAGTGCAGCACGGAGGCTGAGCAGAACCAGTGGTAGAGAAGAGAGGCAGTACAGCGGGTGGTGTCGAGTTGGGTTTTGAGGCATGTTTTTAGCGAACGATGGAAGCGTTCGATCATACCGTTGGCGATGGGGACGTTAAGCAGTAGTTCTAATTCGGGAAATGGCAAGTACATTCATAAGGTTATTGAAACAGAAGATTCAAACTGGGCGCCTCGGTCAGTGGTGATGGTCGAGAGAACCCCGTACCGGGAGACGCAGCCGGCGACGAAGGTTCTGGCGATGGAGTCACTGGTGGCGTCAGGCAGAGGAAACGCTTCGGGCCAGCGAGTAAACCGATCGATGCAAGTAAGAAGATATGATTGTCCAGCAGAAGGTGGCCAGGGACCCAAAATATCAATTTGGATGAAGGGCGGAGGCGGAAGGCGGAGGGAACGAGTCGAAGGGAGAGATCATGTGTCGGTGAGTTTTAGACTGCTGGCAAGCAAGGCAGGCACGGGCCCAGGCGCGCACGTCCTTGTTGATGCCGGGCCAGACGTAACGTCTTGTGAGCAGATGCTGCGTGGCGCGAATTCCGGGATGGGACAGGTCGAAGGCAAGACGACGAAAGGCAGAGGGCACCAAAGGGCGCGGAGTGCCGACCTAAGTGTCGCAAATGATGGGGACGGGGCACAAAGGGAGGAGAATTTCACGGAGAACCAGTGAACGAGGGTTCTGGCAAAGGTCCATAACTTCCGGTTCATGTTGCTGGGCTTTTTCGAGGGCGGCAAAGTCGAGGTTCAGTGGTGGAGCAGCAGGGACGAGGGAAGCAGTAACACGTGACAGAGTAACCGCCGGGGCTTTGTCAAGACTTTGCACAATCCTGATGTCGGTCGTGAATTCTGCAACGTACGAAAGGGGACGAATTTCACCGGGCGAGTATTTACCGCTCGCCGATTTGATGGAAAAAATAAGTGGCTTGTTGTCGGTGACGATGTGGAATTGCCGACCTTCAAGGAGGTGCTTGAAATGCCGCACGGACATGTACATGGCAAGAAACTAGTTCACGGCGGAAATTACTGTAGCGGCTTTCGGCAGCGTAAAACTTGCGGGAGAAAAAATATAAAGGGCTCCAAGAACCATCCATGAGCTGGTGTAGCACGGCTTTAACGCCGGAGTCGGAGGCGTCGGTCATTAGGCGTAGGGGTGCATCAGGGCGCGGATGAGCAAGGAGAACGAGGTCGGATAGTTTCGCTTTGGCGGCCTGGAAAGAATCAATAGCAGCTGAAAACCATGCCAGTTGTGCGGAGTTTTCTTGCCTTGAAGCATGTCAGTTAGTGGATTGAGGATTGCATCACAGTGAAGGATGATACGGCGATAAAAATTGATAAGGCCGAGAAATTCGAACTCGTTGTGGGCGATATAAAAATGGTACAGAGCAAGGCGACGGGCTCGAGCGTGCGTGGGCGGGCCAGTGGTCACAATGTGATGCGTGACCTGGTGTTTGACGAGCAGTAAGAAGTTGGAAGGACGGAGAAGAGAAGGATATTCATCCAGGAGGATCTCGTAGGCCGACTGGTGTGGGCTGGGTATACTGGCAAGCGGCTCTCGAAGACGGAGGCCCTGAACAGAGAGGTTCGTCGTGCCGTCCACGAGACACTTGCTGTGCATGTTGACCAGCAGATTGTAGTGGCGCAGGAAATCAGGTCCGAGGATTGGGTAACGGACGTTCGCGACGAGGAAAACCCATCGGAACGCACGTCGGAGGCCCAAATTTAGTGTGCAAGCATGTTCGCCGTACGTAGCGATGGGGGTGAGGTTTGCGGCTTGTAGCGATGGGCCAGTGCGGCGAGAAAATGATGATGTAATGCTGCTGGATGGGGGAGGATGCTCACCTCTGCTCCGGTGTCGACGAGAAAACGGAGGCCCGAGATGTGGTCGCGAATGAAAAATAAGCGGCTGCTCAAAGGGGTGAAACCACTTGCCGCGTCTAGTGGTGTCGTGGGAAGTTTCCCTGGAAGCGACAGGGAAGGGTACACCTACGCGCTGCTTCACCAAAGGTGCGGTGATACCAGCACTCGCTGGTTTGAAGAGGTAGGGTAGCACTACGTCCGCCAGGTGAGGCCTGGCGACGGGAGGGCGAAAGAGAGCGGGAGGTTGACAGTGTGGCGATTTGCTCGGAGAGACATGTGATCTGGGCGTGGAAGTCGTCACGGAGGCTCTGTAGGTCCACGCGGGAGGGAAGATATGATGGCGGGGTGGGAGGCTGGGATGCTGCGCCGAGAGAAAAGGTAAAGTAGGAAACGTCCATGACGGAATTTTCCAGCTCAGCGAGCTTCTCGAAAGACAACCGCCGGGCGGGCACAAGCACCAGGCGAACCGACGACGGCAAGCGCTGAAGGAAAAACTCACGCAGGAAGGCTTGGTCGTAGGCGGCAGCCTTGTCGCCCAGGAGCTGCTGGAGCCGCCGCAGCAACAGTGTTGGTTTGCGGTCCCCCAGTTCTTCGAAGGAGATAAGCTGCTGCAAGCGGCGATGTCCTGAGACGGCTTTTCGCTTGATGAGCTTTTCGCTTGATGAGGCGGGCGTAGTTATGAGGATGTCACGGACTTCGGCGGCAATCTCAGGTGGTAGCGACGCAGCGACGTGATGAAACTTCTGCGCCTAGGTGGTGATGAGCCCAATAGTGAACTGGCTGTTGACTTGAGCGAGCCAGAGTTGAGTATCAGCCGGCGAGAACTGGGGAAGGCGAAGATACATCGCAGAGCGTGCAGTGGAGTGCCTGTCACCGGACATGGCGGAGGCGGTGTCGTCGGTGTTGGCCATGGTGGGAGCTGGTGTTCGAGCGGACGTCCGGAGTCACCAGTTTGTCGCGCCAATCGGTATGAGGCCGGCACGATGAAGGAAATGCATGACTTTCTGGCTGAAGTGCTAGAACGTCTGATGGCGTGGAGCCAAACGGCGCGTGGCCCTGGCCCGAGGACCGAGCTCAATTCGACCGCACTTCGGCGTCATCCTCTTCGACGGCTGGGGCTGCTCCTGCTGCTTAAAGCCGCTGCTGCTGCTACACCTTTTCTCCCCGTGTCAGGCAGCACCTCATTTATTCATGACAGGCTACTCGGGAAGAGATACCTTGGTCGCAATCCAATCTAAGCACACCAAGCACCACCGATGGCACCACCTACCATAGAAGAGCAGTGACGCAACGCTTGACCGCTGCACCACTGCGGCAGCTGTGGTATGAAAACTCCCAGGGATCCATGAATTTAAAAGGTCAAGAATTACCAATTCCGCATATACGAACATTAACCCATTAATTCCATCCGAGAAACTGCCATCCGTGAACTGCTAGCGCACCTAATTCGCATTTGGCCTGAACTACGCAGATCAACCATAACTTTTTTTTTGCGCTGTGTTCCTTCTTAATGTTCAGCCACCAACTATCCCAACAACGTACCCTTAGACATTCTCCGTGCTGGCGTTTCCTGGAGGCTCGAGGCGGCTTCAAGCACCAGCCTGTGTTCGCGCAGGATTAACGCATTTGTTCGCGGGGGACACTGCACCGTCACTGCACATCTGGTGGTGCAGTGGCGCGCCAGGGCAGTGATGCATCGCTTAACCGTTGCACCACTTCGCCCTGAGGCGTATCGGACTCCCAGCGATCTACGAACGTAGAAAATGAACACATTCACGATATATATGGGCATTAACCACTACCCTATCGCGCAATAAACTTAAGGCGGAGCTTAAATGTTCCTTCCATTTTTTTCAGTCGCTAATTACCAAGCCCGGGACAAGCCCAACGTTTATATCGCCAGCATTAACCTTAGTGCTTAATACGATCCCGAGATTTGGAAACAGTGTCTCTCTTTGCCTTTTAATGTTGATATCACGCCAGCTTCTACGAAGTGTACTGTTTATTCCTCTTCTAGCATGGGCATACGCGACGGCACTTTATTTGTAGCCGGCAAATAATGCAGCGGCACTGGATGAGCCGATCACGATTTTAAAAAAGCCGCCACGGTGGCTCTGTGGTTATGGTGCTCGGCTGCTGACCCGAAAGACGCGGGTTTGACTCCGGTCGGAGCGTTCGAATTTCGATGGAGGCGAAATTCTAGAGGCCCGTGTACTATGTGATGTCAGCACACGTTAAAGAACCCCAGATGGTCGAAATTTCCGGAGACCTTCACTACGGCGTCCCTCATAGCCTGAGTCGCTTTTTGGGATGTTAAACGCACATAAAATATAAACCATAAAACGATTTTAATCGATCGGTTGGCCGGTCGATCAATCAATCAATCAATCGATCGGTTAATCAACCGAACACCAACAATCACGTGAAGTACTTCCGTGGCATTCATGATATGCGAAGCGTTGTCAGAAAGCGGCACGCAATGCCATATGTTTATCATCCGGACGAGCGACATCCGCAATTGTCCATAAGAACTAATTCGTTCCAGATTGTCAATTTTTTGCACAGTATCCCTTCTCCGTCGAAAGACGAGGTTGAGCAATGCGATACTCAAAACTGCTGCCGGATGCGCCTGAGCAGTACCTCAGCCAGTTGTCTACTGATCCTTAATAGTTGAAGCCGCCGTGGTGGCTCAGTGGTTATGGCACTTGGCTGCTGAACAAGAAAGACGTGGTTTCGATCCCGGCCCTGGCTGCTGCATTTCCATGGAGGCGAAATTCTAGAGGCCCGTGCACTGCGTGATGTCAGCGCATGTCAAAGAACTCCAGGTGGTCGAAATTTCCGGTGCCCTTAACTACGGCGTCCTTAATAGCCTGAGTCGCTTTGGGACGTTAAACCCCCATAAACCAAACCAAACCAAACCTTGATAGTTGGGAAAACGAAATAATGTGAACGCTCGGAATATCTTGTTACGTCTTCGTGCACTCGACCATCAATCAGTGCATGAGTGAACAGTGCGTTTAATTTGAGCAGTAAAGTTCAGCGGAGAAAATGTTCGAGTTACACCAATGTTGAATTATAGGGGGGTCTAAAAAATACCCACAAAGCGTTCGGCATCCACATTAGCTTATATTTGAAAAAAAAATGAGCGACCATTGATTGCTTTGCGTGTCAAAAGCTATATTTCAGCAGCTTCGTGAGGCTGCACATAGACTGGCTAAGGCGGCGGTAAAGGGCTGAAGAAGAGGCTGAATTGAAAGAAAAAAGCTGCCGAACTTTGCTCTACTCCATGGTGCACCGAGTTTTTTAAGGCATTTCACGTTGGCACCTAATCATGGCGACGACATGCGAATTTTTTTCGCCCAAACACTTAGCAAGGGCTGGCTATTAGCCGCCATCTCTGCTTAATTACTAAGAACTCATTCAGGGGTAAGACTGCGTGCGCATTTTGGATAGCCACCGATTAACCCTGAACAGGAGAGCACACTGTCAACAAGAAACTGGAAATTCCTGAATAAGTTCATACTTTGCTCTGGAGGCTCAACTGAGCTTCCTATACGCATCACGCTCGTTGAGCCTTTTCTCGTCCATGGTGTGCGAGCGCTGTTTTTCTCAGAACGTACCTCAAGCAACTCACACAAAAACGCACCTCTTGCATTTTACCACACATGAAATATACTGGTGCACAACACCCGATCGCATGTAAAAAAAAATCAATCAGCTGCATTCTACACCTTCAGGAAGTTTGTTGTAGGGTCTGCTGAAGTGGCGGCCATGACAGTCAACACGACGTAGACCGCGCTGCCAACAGCGATGTCTGCTGAGCATGGCATGGCTGGGGCCTGCAAATATCACGTTAGCAATCAGCGACGGAAATACGTTAGACGATAACATTTCCCTCATTCTGACTCCAATGAAGGCACAGTTGTCGTTATTCCGAGGCGTCTACTTAAGAAACAAACCCAACGCAATGCGCATTTTAGAGCGCAGCTCATAGGCCGCCGTCACTGCAGTCTGTCGGCGTCGGCGCAGTCAGCGTAACACGCCATCTGACAACCGTGGCTTGTAGTTGCAAAGCAAAACGCCACCTTCCACGGCGAGAGCGGTGGAATGGACAACCGGAATGTGGCTGCCACGGTGGCTAGTGGCACAGGACAGGACATAAATTTGAGGTTAGGACAGCAATTTTGGAAAAAATCATTGCATATATGTATCTGTATGCTCATCTGGGATACCTGGCGGTTATTCCTGCTCACTAAATTGAGCGCGCTAGCACTTATGTTGGCCATTCCCCGCATTGAGCCGTTCTTGTTTGTCTGAAGCAGTTGCCGTGTAAGGCGGATGCTCAGTTAATCATGAGAGGGTGCTCGGGAAGATCAACCTGGGTCGCAACCCAACCCAAACAAGCCAAGGGCCCCGGTGGCACCACCCGCCGTAGAAGGGCAGTGGCCCATCGCTTGACCGATGCACCACTGCGCCGGGAGTTATAGGAAGACTACCAGGAATCTATGAACGTAGAGAATGACTAATTCCGCATATAGGAACATTAACGCATTATCGCTACCCGAACAACTGCCATCTAGGAACACCTCCTCTGAGCACCGGAATCGAAGTGAGAACCGGACTGCTGGCGCATCGAATTCGCATTTGGGCTGACTAGGCAATTCAACGATCATTTTTTTCTGCACTATTGTGGGCAAGTGAGTTTGGATTTCACACGGAGGCGCGGTTTTCACGGAAAATTGATATTGAGCGCCAATTACTACGTCGTCTGTACGATGAATAAACTCTCTTTTATTGAACCCAGCATCAGACCATGGCTAAACCAGATGTGCCACATGCCTGCAGTGCTTAGGGGAAAAATTAACAAATTTCCGAGCATAGTTCTGCTTAACGGGAAGAGTAACTGTTCAGCATTTGCAGCTGCTTCTCTCTGTTTTAAGAGCGGTTGGTTTCGTAAAAGGCTTGAAATCATGAGTATCTGCCGTGATACCTCTGCCTTCGTGCTGCATAGAATCCAGACAAATTCTAGGTATCTAAATGGGCCACTGAAGCGATTACTTTGCAATCTTTCTAAACATTCTTTAACATTTTCTATCTTAACTGAGTCTGGGAGCTGTAATTGAGTGCGTAATTGCTGAGCGGCCAGCAGTTGCTGAAATAGCTGTGCTTACCTTGCGTACTTCGTGTGTGCTCTGCTCAGTGTAGCCTAACATCGCCGACTCGTCTCAACAGTCCGCACATATACGCCAAAGATAACGTCAGAAACAAGCATCTTGTTTATAGTATGGTTCTCTCCATCATTTTTCCAGACTATAAAATGTCGAGTTGCTGGGGTCTTTGATGCACGATCCGTCAAAGCAGTCGACACACTCTCGCGAGGTTTGTTCCTTTACGATGGGTTTATATGTGTCGCCTCTATGCGTTTGGTGGAAGTCTCAAATTTATTTTTCATGCCGTAGACGGGTCAGCCGCCTCGGGAAATGACTTGTGATAGCTTGTACTTTATTTCATTGTATTGCTGGGCTGTGAATAACTGCCTACTGAGCTTCGCTTTCTTTCGGTGCAACGCTTTGACAAAAGTTTGCAAAAAAAACTGCGCAAAACAACTTGATACTTCATCTGGAGATAAAAACAGCGCTGCGCGCTAGCACTCAAGGCCTGTGTATGAGTGCGCAGAATGCATAAACCGCCCGCGGTCAGTATCACACCGCGACCGGAAGAAGTCGCCAGTAAAAGCGACTGACACGTGGACAGGATATGTTCTCGCGGGAAACGGGGCGGGTAATATTTTGGTCTGTTATGGAAGGCGAGGATGCACTTTTTACTAGTGCATATGTGAGTTAGATATGGCGGATGCTTCCCTGACGAGCAAACCTGCAAAGGGAAAATAAAAAAAGCACGCCAATGTGCTACACCGTTCTACTATAGCTGGCAGACAATACATCATATCAAATGGACCCGTTATTGAAGGAGACCAAGATAGCCATTTTTTAGGCAGTGGAAAAAGCTCAACCCAAGGTATAAGATATTTGAACTGCGGCTTGAAATTACGCTCGGTCTGTAATATTCCTTTCATTTAATGACCAAATGCACAAAAAATTACCACACAACCGTGAGAGGTACTAGCAGCTTTAGCAGGGAGTCTCGTTTCTGGCCACCCATGTTCTGTGGCACAGTAACAAGGGACTCTGTGAAGGGACGCTCACAGTCCGGCCTGCGATCGACTTACGGGACACGGCATAACAGGGGTATTGTAAGGAACACTCCCGCAGCTCTAGCTCAGGGGATAGCATTACCCATGTGGGGGGCTCAAAGGTCTATTCAAACACGCTGTTCACCTGCTCTTATCCTATCGCCAACCTCCACGCTTGCAACTGTGCCGATAATCGCGAAACCCACCCACATCTTTCACATAAGTAGCGCTGTAAATGCACGCCGCCGTAGGCTTGGAACGAGACCCCTTCTTTCGGAATTCGCTTTCGCGTGCAGTCCTCTACAACGACAGCCTTTTTAATGCAGGAATTCATTTAACGCAGAAGATGTAGTTAATCTTGATTAGCATTCTGCGAACACGCTTACAGTTATGTAGAAGCGACAGTAGCCCCTACACTCAGAAACTCAAGCCGCTGACAGCCTCAAACAGCGCCCAGAAAAAAAAGCCCGATGACAACAGAAGATTTCATATACAATGCTGGGGGAGAAGGTGCACATGAGGATGCGTTGCTTCAGCAAGAGTGTACTTAAAACCGAACAAACAAGAGGTGGTGGGTAATATATGGCAGCGTTGGCATTACCAGCGCGTCCTCCCGTACTGCAAAAAATTGTTCTGCCAGCGCTTCAGGAGCCGCGCCTTCTTACCTGGGTCTTGCCTGTTAGGCAGGTTCCGCAGAGCTGGGTGCTTTTTAACACGACAGCGTTGAGTCCCGCTCAGCGAAGATTCCGGCGTTGTAACTGGCGTTGTTATGTCGAGAAAATCCAGGTTGCTTGAGAGGGTCGTGACGTCATACGTGGAGTGGCGGAATTGAAGACTGATTAAAGCATTGCGACCCGCCGCGGTGGCTCAGTGGTTAGGGCGCTCGACTACTTATCTGGAGTTCCCGGGTTCGAACCTGACCGCGGCGGCTGCGTTTTTATGGAGGAAAAACGCTAAGGCGCCCGTGTGCTGTGCGATGTCAGTGCACGTTAAAGATCCCCAGGTGGTCGAAATTATTCCGGAGCCCTCCACTACGGCACCTCTCTCTTCCTTTCTTCTTTCACTCCCTCCTTTATTCCTTCCCTTACGGCGCGGAGCAGGTGTCCAACGATATATGAGACAGATACTGTGCCATTTCCTTTCCCCCAAAACCAATTATCATTATTATTATTATTAAAGCATTGCATAAATTGTGAATATAAGGTCGCAACATGACTCAAACGTCATCTATTGTAAGAAGGTAAAGTAAATTAATTGAGCTGAAAATAAAGTTTGGGCAATTAGCTGAAAATCGAACCAGTTACTTCAACGTCGCAAGTCAGACGCTCTTCCTTTAGACCATCGAGGCACATTCAGTCGACTTGGCTAAAATGCAGGCCTTGTTTGTGCTGTCGGAGAGCGTCCATGTCTTCTAAGTGATATGCAAAGAGGACTCAGCGGCACTGCCGGGACCGATTCACACTATCGTGCCATAGCCTTAAGGAGGAGTTGAAGAGTCGTTCAAATTTCTCTCGTCGCCAGATTGCGGGGTTAGGCAATGCAGTGATGGTGCCACAAAAGAAATGAAAAAGAGGAGGAGAAAGAGGAAAGGCAGGGAGGTTAACCAGAAGAATAGCCGGTTTGCTACCCTGCACGGGGGAAGGTGGTGAGGGGAGAAAAAGATTAAGGAGAAAAGACAGTTGCAGGGAAATAAAGTCACTATGCAAAGTCAAAAAGAAACGAAAAAAAACTCACAACAAGAAGCGCAAAAAACCGCGCGGGAGCATAGCGCCTGGTCCGTAGCGAGCTAACAACATGTGTGTGCGTGTGCGTGTGTGTGTGTGTGTGTGTGTGTGTGTGTGTGTGTGTGTGTGTGTGTGTGTGTGTGTGTGTGTGTGTGTGTGTGTGTGTGTGTGTGTGTGTGTGTGTGTGTGTGTGTGTGTGTGTGTGTGTGTGTGTGTGTGTGTGTGTGTGTGTGTGTGTGTGCCGCAGAGAGAGAGAGAGGAAGAGAGAAAGGACATAGGACATTGGACATGTTGGACATGGGGGTTTAGTAAGTGCTGGTTGTAAGACACAGTTGTCGGAGCACATCGTATGATCGCGTGTGGATTTCTTCCTGGGATTTCATTTTGAATAACAAAATTATTTCATCCAGAGGCTTATTTCAAGGGACGTTTGGAAAAAGTAACATATTCGCGTACTCGGCGCACTATAGTTTCAACACGAAATCATAGAAGCACAGAATCGGTCTCCCAACCAGGCCATGCGATATCGGACTTGTGGCTATTTCCAAGTTTCTAAAGAAATAATGTTCTTGGAGTTCGATGGAGACTTTACCGCTGCGGTCCTGCGTAGATGATGTCACCAGCGGTCCTAAGTTTTCCGCAGTGGCCTGCAGACATCGGCACTGGGTGGGAACACATAAAAAAGTGACGCGAGTTTGGGAAAAGGGACATTCCATGCTTTCATTAAAATGCAACATCGTTCATTTCTATCGTTTAAAAAAAATTACGATCCGATAGGAAAAATCTACAACACTATCGTATAAATGTTGAATTCATCTCTTTCACAATAAAATAAGTATTTTAGGTGCATAGGTTAGGGCACAAAGTTTTGTTTTAGCCCCAAGACCGCCAAAAGTTGGCATCCCCGCAAGAACAATTCTCCCTGACAACTATGCCGGTGCTCAAGTGGTCGTAATTCGACATCTTTCAAGCTTTCTTCAGCCGCTTTTGTGGCTGACACGCATCTCACACAATTAGTGAGAATGGCTGTACATTCTTTGCCAAATTAACCAGGTGTCATATTTTATAAGCTGTCTATTTTCCGTTGTCTATTTCACTTCCATTTGGTCTTCTGTCCGTGACCATTAATATGTACCCGCGGCTTTCAAGCGTCTGTGGCAAGCGGCTCTGACAAGCGATGCTTGGCGACCGCACCTTAGCATTGGCTGATACTGGATGCACTATGCAGCTAATAGGGAGGTGCATCGCAGCGGTCTGTCAACAGCAGGTGACTGGACCTGACCACTGGCTGCCATTGTCTGCGGACCGCAGCCAATGGTGATGTCTGGTCGCCAACCGCCCAGTGGCCGAGTTGCTTGCCACAGACGCTTGAAAGCTGCACACTGATAGAGGACGGAATGGACGCGAAATGGAGAACGGAAAATGGACAGCTTCTATATTATGGCCCCACTTAACGCGGTTTGCTTCCCAGCCATCTAGCAGCAGCCCTCACAGCGCCCATAGAGACCAAAAGGACTTGAGAGGTGAAGACAGGGTTTCTTCTTACTTTAGACAGATTGAGATCTTAAGGGGTGCCACATGTGCTTCAGTGCACTGCTTAGAAGCGAACCTCGTTGCCGGTTACTTTTGGCAAAGAAGGTGCATTCTTATTCTCCAGTTGTCTAGCTGCGGGACGGACAGTGATGGCGCACTGGAGGCCTCTGTTCTCTGTGGCAACCGACCTCACCGTTCAAAAAAGGTCTAAGCGAAATGAATGGCGCCGAGTTGCGAAGCCAGCGCTAGATGAGCGATGACGCACATTGCCAAATCAATTTGGAGCTAGCTTTGCGAAACGCTTCGTGCGACAGTGGCTTACACTCAAATGAATACAAAGCTGAAAGACGGCTGCTCATGCAGGGTGAAGCGTGATGCAAGGCCGACCCATGAAAGCAGTCCCTAGTGTGACGCGATAGTGCAGTAGATAGTGGTATGCATAAGGGAAGTTTTCTAGCCATGCCACGATGCGATAACCAGTTACTTCAAAGCCACCGTTCAATCGACGATTGCATGTATGCGTCATGAAAGGTAGTAGTATACATTGAGGAAACCAGGCAGTTAAAAGTATTTGCATTATTAACGCGTTAGCGTTAAAGAGCTCGTGACGCTGAAAAGCCGGTATTGTTGCTAAGTAATTACAATTAACAGCCTCGTAAAGTCATACCCGGCGTGTTATATAATTAAAAAGAAAGTGCATAAGCCTTTAATGCCAGCATGTTTGCGAAACCAATTTTTGTGAATAAAACCATTATTTATTTTTACATAACCACTACTGATGGAAATAAAATTCAAATTCGAGCATGCATAATTACATAGGAACGTTTTTTAATTACGTTTTTTTAATGTTGCACTTTATTATCCGCTGCGCTGTCTTCCTTCACACCTCGGTTTTCTCACACATTAGCTTTCCGCTTCTCGTGCTCGCCATACTCTTTGTCGCCGTTGCCTCGCACACACCCTTCGCACGCGCACACTCGCAACGCTGGGCTGGCACGCGCAGCGCTCCGCTGTCCGTTGCACCACTGTCGACGCACTGCGTTCAAACATCCCCCGATGATTTTGTGTGCACATCACAATCATCACCATCATCAGCCTAACTACGCCCACTGCAGGGAAAAGGCTTCTCCCATATCTCTGCAATTAACCCTGTCCTTTGACAGCTGCGCCAACCCTATGCCTGCAAACTTCCTAATCTCATCCGCCCACCTAACCTTCTGCCGCCCCTGATGCGCTTGCCTTCTCTTAGAATTCACTCCGTTACCCTCAAGGACCAGCAGTTATCCTGTCTTCTCATCACATGACCTGACCAAGCCCATTTCTTCCTCTTGATTTCGACAAAAATGTCAATAACCCGCTTTTGTTGCCTGACCCGCTCTGCCCGCTTCCGGTCCCTTAACGTTATACCTATCATCTTTATTTCCATAGGCCGCTTCGTTGTCCTTAAGCTGAACCCTTTTCGTTAGCCTCCAGGTTTCTGCCCCGTATGTGAGTACCGGTGAGATACAACGTTTGTATACTTTGCTCTTAAGGGATATCGGGTAATTGCCATTCGTGATCTGAGAGAATCTGCCGTATGTTCTATGCGCCTATCTCTCTCCTACGTGCAGATTAGCCAAGCGAGCACTTCCTGGTTAACCTCGCTGCCTTTCCATTATTGTCTCTCTTTCTCACACTCTTTACTCCAGTGAGGCAAGTACCCAGCAATTCTGTACAGTAGAATGTTTAACCTTGGAATAGTTTATGAGCGCAAGTTTTTTTTTTTTTGTAGTGGAAGATTTATCTGTAACAACCAATATATCCGCAGATCTCCCCTCTGCACTCTAGTATTTTAATAATAATAATTGGCTTTTGGGGAAAGGAGATGGCCCAGTATCTGTCTCATATATCGTTGGCTGTTAACGTTTTTCCTATCATGAAAAGCGTTCCCCATCTGTTTTCTATGGCAATCTTAACTACTCCATGCGACCAATAAAAAATTTTAATTGAAAGATTTTGCTATGTATCGGAAGAATGAACCACCACCTTAAGTTTTTTTCATTGCAGAGCCTTACGGTATTCCAATATTCAAATTTTTTCCCCAAGAACACTGGACTTGCGTATCCAACGGGGCATGAGGGAGCCTCCTAACCTCAACGCTCCCCTTCCCACCGACAGAAGAAAATACCTTGAGTTCTTCGCGAAGAAAAATCCAGGCTACGTCCGTGGCTGTTATGGTGGTTGGTTTAGGGTACGCTGTTGTGGTAGCAGAACAACTAAAATACCCTTTTGCATGCCAATGTTCCGAAATTGAAACATGAGAAACTCAATTGTTTATTTCGTTTCAAAGTATTATATTTCCTTTTATTTCCTTTCATCTCAGAAACTTTTATTTTCACATGCTTTGCTATGATTGTGCAAAACATCACAAGTATAAAATTTATTATCAAGTTAATTAAAAACTGAGTCATTACAAGCAACCGGAGATGTTTTGGGATTTGTCAAAGGCTAGTGTGGCTCTCTCGGAAGGAAACAAAAATAGAAATTAAGAAAACTAAGCAAAAGTAATGACAAATATTGAGTTGATGAAAAAGAAATCAATAGCTAAAGCCAGCGTGTTTTTCAATAGCAGTGGGTCTTACACAAATGTTCCTTTTTGCAACATTGGAGTTAGCAGTAGCAAAATTCATAGATAGACTACTCTTTTCTTCAAGTGCCGCGCATTACGCCTGCTGACGTAAGCCCCATCCCATTCTGTCTGTGAAATGTGTGGCCAAAGTTTGAGGATGTTACCGGGGAACGCGTTCGTGGGTAGCGTCACAAGCGCATCCTAGTATGTTGGACCCGCCGCATGTCTTCGTGCTCCCAGCGCCCGTCTACGTACGGCGTCTGAAAGGCGGTTCGAATCGTCGTTTGGGGTCCCAAAGATGACGGCAAAGATAGGATGAAGCGGAACGCGAGGTATATGCAAGGTGTGGTCACTCCCCCCCCCCCCCCCCCCCCATTGCGCATATGCACATGAAGACGAAAGAAAGCAGCGCGAGGCACGTGCAGAAAGTGGTCAAGTGATCACGGATGGAGCAACGCTTGGGTCATCGTGGGACGTGCGTATCAAAGCTATGCTGTCAAAGCCACAGCTCGAGCAATGCTCTCATGCCTACCACGGCTTCTGAAGCGCTGAATACGATGCAGCTCGCATGGAACACGTCATTCAAGCCTAGCGGTTTTCCCCACAGTTCGCTCTATAATATGCGAAGCCGTTGCACGTAGCTGATAAAGTCGTCTTCAGAGAGCAAGATATTCGCACTGCAGAGGCCATCAAATATGTTTCAGATGCCACAAGCATTCTGTATGTGGGAAAAGCCAATGTTCCAAAAATGGGACATGGACAAAGACAATAGATGTGGCTACAGTTTCATTTGAGGGCTATTATAGAAATCACCCGTGAATTGTCAGTTGGAATTTGTCTTTGAAGCATTGCTTCATAGAGTGGCGTTTAAAAGATTAAATTAAAATGCTTATGGTCATGGCAAGATCTTTAACCCTATGACTGAGCTCACGAATTTCGACGCCAATTTGAGTTGCAGAACATGCAGGAGCCACAACTATATTCTTGCTGTGCGGAACGAACAAAAAAAAAGATTGACACCGCCGCACATATATGACCCCTTGTCCCATTCAATGAGGCAAACGTGCAACTGCAGCTAGAAGTCACAGTGTCGAGACTGCATCGACGACGCTGTCAAGACTGCAACGGATGATTCCGGCACCACTTTATTTCGAGTGATACAGATAAGCGGTCTGAGGTTTTTCAACCTCGAAATAACATTCAGGCATCAAAGGAAGCTGCCTCGTTTGTAAGCCTGAAAGCGAAGCCTAACTTTAAAGACACAGGAGGGGTTTTCCTTCACGACCATTCTAGCTACATATCGTCACACTGGCGACTCGACTGAGTCGGGACAAAGAAGGGTTCAGTAATGAGCGACGTGGATGCGTCAGCCTCTAGGCAGCGCAGAGCAATTGCTTGTTGCAGACCCGGGTCGGCTCGGGCACATCGCGGACGGACTGGAAGCCTTGCTGCCCGTCTTGATCGATGGCTTGCAGCAGAGCAGCAGCGTTGCCGCAGCAAGAGTCAGCGTCGTACAGCTTGTACACCACCTTGTTGTCCTGGCTCGTGACGGCTGCGCAGTGGCGGTGGAGGTACACACGGATTAGAAGCAAAATATGCATTAATGTATAGGTTAGGTTAGGTTAGGTCAGGCTAGCCTCTCTATAGTCATGTTCAGTAATACTGAACATGACTATAGAGAGGCTAGCCTGGCTGTGTCCCTCACACGCTGCTCGATATAGAAATGATGCGAATGAGATGCGTTCTCACTAGTGGCTAGAAAAAAAAAGTTCACGATTATTTGAATTTTCAGTTGCGTAAGGCAGCTCCGCCAAAGAGAGCAATGGCTAATGTGAGTGGTTAGAACGAATTAGGGACAGGTAACCATTGTTTTTCGGAAGAATGGAACATGACCAGGCCAAGAGAGAAAGGGGGGGGGGCGACTTTAAATCCCAGCCTCCCTAGGGAGAGGCACTCGAGGGCACTGGGGACTCAGCCCCTCATCTCTCGCACTCGAGGCGGAGGCGGAGAAACCAAAATAAAATCGTTCATTTATCTCACATATGGTGGGAATAGAATCGTTGTTATTTACACGCCGTAGCACAGGCCACGCCTTCAGGTCATTTAAGCCATCCATCGGGAGAGCCCTGCGTCTGGTACTGAATTACCCCGTGCAGGTTTTGAGAACCTTTGGCGCGTAATTACTCCTGTGCCGTCTACTGCTGAGCACTTCGGGTCATTCAGAATGGAGTACTCACTGCGCTCTTATTGGATCTCAGCTGTTATTAACAACAGTGTGCAGCTTGGCTAGTTGAGGCAGATTTGAGATAACCTGTGTCCCAGGTCAACGCGCTGCGTTCTCATTGTGTTCTTGAAGCTGTGAAGCCTTAGAATCCGCTGTCCTTACGAGGATGGTCTACACAAGTCTACACGATCACGTTTCCGGCCTCGCCATAGCAGAAGAGTAAAATGCTCCACTTTATTTCTTAGGCGGACCTTCTTCGTGGTCCGGCAACCATATTTTCCCGCTGGCTCTTTATTTTGAAATGTTTGAAGGTCAGTTGCAATATCCTACCCTTGTTCCCAAACAAAGCCTTATTGCACGGGAAAAGTAAAACCATACTTCAGATCTATGGGGGCACTTTTGTTTTTGAGCAGAGAGGTTCACCGAGCCACACTATTCCACATAGCGGCGATTCTAAAACGGTTTTCTACTGAGTTCGCTCTTGCTTTTTCCCTTTTGGACCATGGCAGCCTTCAAGGTAAACTTGTGCGTTTATGGTGCTGGCTGTTTGCAACGAGTATGCCGGCCAATATGCAGACGACGCGAGCAGCCTACGAGAAAGAAGTCCCTCGGAGGCCTCTAGCGCTTTGAAGTCGTTCATGGTAAGACTGAAAGAATCCCTTCACTCTTGAAGCCATCGGAAACAAGTGTATACACAGTCCTAAATTTTTAAAGCCGCCCACGCACGCTACACGGCCAGAACTCAGGTAAAGGGAAGGGCATTTCCGCCGATGTGTTATAAATGACGTGTACGGTGCATGTCTCTGCAATCGTATTGTGCAGCACTTTGCCTCAAAGTAATAAAGTTTTCCATTTCTTAGGGACCTACCTCATCGACTACGTTCTCTGCAAGATGCAGTTCCTGTACACGGGCTGGTATGACAGAGCTGCGAGCACAGTATTAGAGCGCTGGCTGGACGCAAGCACTTGAACTGATTAAGGCGTACAAACAATCATGGAATTGGCCCTATCAGTATCAAAAAATTGGCTCACAAAATTAATTATGGCCCTTTCATCTGCGCCGAAAAACGGTTGTGTGAACCGCATTACCTGTTGCGAAACTTAACTACGGCCCATTATTTCAGCTGGCGCAAGGAGTAGTTAGAATATAAAACGAAGCTTGTGCACACTTACTTATTCGGAAATAGTAGGCGAGCCCATTGGTAGGTTCTACTAGTTCCATGGCTTGTTCTGCAAGGCCTGCAAGTATAAGACAGGTTCGTCAGAGAAAACCTCGGTTAGTATTTACGCGAAAGTGAGGCCAATATATTTTGTGTCGCCTCAGCAACCTGAGGAAAAAGAAAGACAGGGTATTTACTGCTGTGAGAGACAACTTGGGAGAACGCGCAAAATTAGTTATTGGCTGCCTCAGCTCCGAACATCTTGATTTCTTTTAGTTTTCTTGAATTTTCTTTCCTTAGCCAGTTCTTGGAGAACAGTTGCATTCGTCGGAGAGACAAAGTAAACTTACGACTTCGACAAGCAAGATTGTTCATCTGAAATCTGAGGGCGTGAACGGCCACTTTCTATATTTCCTTGGCTGGTTCCTATGGGCCCCAAGGTAAGCGTACGAGTCGAGTTCCGCAAAGCGCTACATAGGACCGTTCCAAGTACGCGTCACGCGGAGTATCGTCAAATGTTGCGACAGCACCTAGGCACCTGATCGGATTCCTTAACGGCTGAGCCCCACTCGACCTTGTCCGTCCCTGCATTCAGTAGAGTGGAGAGGGCCCACGAGAAGGACGGAGGTGGAAGATGAAGAACGCAAGGGTGTAACAATCAAGATTGTTGCTAATAGTAACCTATGAATGCTGACTATTTCTATGACGTTGCCGTCAGAAGAGTGATAGCTGCGTAATCGCAACATCGGACAAACTGGTAATTTTTAATGCGGCAGCCTTTGAAGCCGTATGGGGCCAAAATGCTTCATCGGTCATAAAATTCCCCATTTGCTTTATTTCGCCATTCATCCTATCTTTGTCTCTTTTCCTCTTTTTCATCCTCCTCTTCTCTAATCTTCTTCGCTTGTACTCACCTGGCGTAGCATGGCAGGTCAACAACCAGACAGACCTCTCCTGTTTCATTAAAGTCTCTCCTCCTCCTCCATGCCCTCTGTGGCTTGTGAGATTAAGTGCGCCTCAAAAAAATACGAGACCTTAACCGTCAGATGACACCGAAAACTGTAAAGATGGGCATATTCCTTGGTGGGCACTATATGCAGCTGGAATTTGGCTCTGGAGCCGCAGCGCGTGAAAAATTCGCGTACCATCGCCCACGAAGCGAGGCCACTGGTTTTCGGCAGACACTGTAGTACGATTAAGGCCCCCTATACATATACTACCATACTGAAGATTTACTCAGCAATATTGCTTTCATCAGCCTCTCCTCAGAAACTATGCTAATGCGAGAAATTCGGGTACATTTCTTTGTCTCTGGGACATCATTATTTTTAACACTAGGCCCTTCTTTCAGCCGTGCTTGGTGCTTTCTCTTATTTTATGTTACTTCTTTATTTTGGCGGGAAACCACAAATTCGGAGGAGCATAGCGTAGCAAAATCGTCTAGCGTGTGTCCGTCCGAAAGCATTCTGGGTCACACAAATTCCACCGGTGGCAGCACCTGCCATGGGAGGGCAATGGCGCACCGATTAGCCGCTGCACCACTGCGCCAGGAGTGGTATAAGTACTCCCAGTGATATATGAACGTTAAGTAGAGAAAGACCAATTCTTCATTTCTATATAAGCCACGCTTTCGCAGTGTGTACGAATGCTGAAAACATTCTATCTCATTTTTCTTTATGATTCTCTACACTGTTCTCCAAGAAACACATTTAGTTTTCTCGAGTAAAATGTAAGCCTAGTACCGCCTGTCCAAGTCGTACATGTGCCGTAATCTTATCTCAATGCGTGAGCATTATAACCACCGTGTAGTGAAAATCTATGCGTTGGTCCCTCTGAAGTATCGGTTATCAGGCGGAAAAGCGGAGGGAGATAAATTCCTTCCCCAAATTCAGGCACTAGAAGGGAAAGGGAAAGTGCGCGAAGGGAAACGGAGATAGGGTGGAAGGCGCTGGGCGGAGGGTGGGGGATAGTGGGAAGGGAGTAGGGCGTGTCACACTGTGATTAACAACAGACTGTATCACTTCACCCAGTTGCAGGTGCTGAACAAGTCAGGGCCAGCGGCTGCTCCGTGCGGGAACTCTAATGATAACGCATACTCTGGGGCACCAATCGCGTTCATAGTACATGATTTTTTGTAGTATTGCACCAGAGTGTTATTATTCCAATATGCAAACCAGCCTGCTTTTGATGTTTACTACGGGTGGACCAGGTACTTCAGAGAGCAAATAAAAGTTTGATTTCATTCGTTGCCTAAGTTCTATACAACAACGAAAACAACCTGCTTTCTTTGTAGCCTTTACGCGAACATACTTCAGACGCGCCGCGGTCTAACACAAGAGCAGGCAGCTAGCTAACAGATAGTGCTTGGACAGAGTAGGCTTTGAAAGTCACCGTTAAAAAACGGCAAGCCTTATCTAAGCGCAGAAGGCGCACTAGGCACTTATCCAAAATAGGGGGAGGGGGGAAGGCGAGGGCCTCCCCTCCCCGAGATCGCGCTCACCTCCCCCCGCAGCAGTGTTCTTGTTAGGCACTTGCCCTGCACCCACCCCCCCTGCCCACGGGGCCCTTACTACCGCCCCGGGCCCCTCCCGAAAAAAAAATTCTGGCTACGTGCCTGAGGCGCACTGTCTCGGTATAACACCAGAAGGCGCCACTGCGATTGAGCCGCCAATGCAGAACATTCTAATGCAAAGTAGCCGCAGCGTTGCGGTCGTGTTATACGGGGTACGTACCTGGCGCAGTTATCACCAGAGATGAAGTGGAGTAATCGAAACTGAATGTAAAGTAGCCCCTAAAAAAGTGAAGTGAAAGAAAGAGAGCAATTTAGCAGATCATCCCTGCGGCAGTGGACGTCAATTTTTTAGCAGGCGGACAGAGTTCGGCAAAAATGCACAGTGGTATAATACATGAGTGGTATAATGGGTGTCTTACAGAACCTGCGGAGGTTTTAAGCTTGGAAAGACTGAACACGAGAGTTCTTTTCCCTTTCAAGGTAACTGGAACGCTGGTGACGCAAAAGAAGCTGCACACTATGGACCAGAAGCAAACCAGATTGGCTGAACTCTTTTTACAAAGTGCGCTTTCAGTTAGTGCGAAACCAGTGATGGTCGTCTCGGCAAGTCTTTGCGGATGAGTCTGAAGCGCATTTACTTCGCTTAGACCTGCGGCGTCTGCAGGGGTTACCCCATCATGCAAAACATCATTAGGTGACACTCAGTGGCATTCGTGCCTGTTTCGAAGTATATCTTTCGCTGACGTTCTGTCCGCACCGCGACTTTACGCGGGTCACGCCGACCAGGTAAATGTGTGTGGAAAAAGATAAGAAAGGATATAGCCGAGTATTCGCTGGCCGTATGAAGCTGAAGTTGTGTTGCAGCTCATTTCTATGCGGTGCGTGGGCGTTCTCTTCGGCTATCGGCTAACCTATAGGCGCCTGGAAGGAGGAGCAGTAAGGCACTGGTTTCACCGTCATGGCTGGAAAGGAGAAAGCGGGGAACTCTGCTTTTGAAGGCCAAACCACACATGTAGGAGACTCGTTTAACACAGGAAGCGCTTTTTCCGTAAATGTCGGGATAGTCATGAGTAGTTGGGTTGCCTAATTTGCGGATCGAAGGCATAAACAAGTAGCAGTTCAGTTGGCTAAATCTTATGTCATCAGGTAGTGTGTCCTTGAGTACATTCATCGTAAAGCCTTAAATTGGTTCTCTAACAAAAACTTCCAAGAACTACTGCTATCAGTTGATGGGACTATTGCTGTAAAATAAAAAACTGAAAATTATGATATCACCTTGCAGTCATCGCGAAGATGCCGATTAACTAACATAAAATTAGTGACTGCAGTGTGGGTAAAATATTCGGTCTCACTTCTCAAAACAATTTTGTTTCAGGTTTCCCTACATACGTTCAAATATTTTTTTAAATATGTATCCATCGCATAGAAGGTGCAAGACATCAATGGCTCCAGACTGACTTGAAAGATTTCGCATCACTTAGGTGCGTATGCGGACGAAGGGCTATTTCTGCTGCCCGCAAGAAACGGCAAGATCGACGAGCTTCACAAAACTTGTCGGTCCCGTAACTTACGCGAAGTATCAATTTGTTACAAATTGTAGCTATTGCCTGGCGCCGTGCATAGCATGCTTGTTCTCAATTTAAGCGGGCACCATGTTTATGACATAGGCCTTCTTATCGACTTTGGGAAGTTTGGGCAGAAGTAGCCTCGAGCTCTGCTGCTTACTTGACTTAGCTGTCGGTCGAGCCGCTCTCAGCCCTCCACGTTAGTGCGTAGCCGTCGTTGTTCCCCGGTTGAGTGCCGTCCCAGAGCACAGTGAAGTTTACGGTGTTTTCCGGTTCGATGGTGACACCGGTGCGGTAGCACTCGTAGACCAAAATCGGCCTCTCTTGGCCGTCCTGAGGAAATGGATTGCAAAACGTTTATTGCCATAACTGAACCCTAGTGGGCACTATACTAGACGCCTTCGAGCCCGTGGCGCTCGGCAACGTTGTGAGCCCACTCAGTGGCCCGGTATTGCGTCAACGGGTCCGAGCTGACCAGTATAGCCTCCCACCGCTCTAGAGAAGGGACTGGTAGTAGGCCCGCCAGTGGTGTCGCCTTTTTGCAGCTCCATAGATTGTGACTGTATCCGGCTATCTCGCGAGGTCTGAGGAAGAGAACTCTAAGCTTGAGAGCTGGTCTTGAAAAGCAGGTAGGCGCAATTCATGTAACAAACATGCCTTAAGTGGAGACAGTTGGCCAGCATAAATGCACTCCGAGTGCAAATTGAAGTCCGCATGAATCGATAGATTTCCGCATTCTAACGACAGGTACGCTACTTGCATTGAATATGGCGCATTCATCAGCTAGACATAGGCAAAAATGAAGCATAAAATACAGGTGTCGTTGCACACTTTCGTGGGCTTGGTTCACAGAGGCTCAGCTACGCCTCTTTTTACTTTTTACTTCAAAATGATGGTCACGGAGTTCTTTTCCGTATGTATATTACGAGTTTTGGTCCAGAAGCTGTAAAACTTCTAAATGTACTTTTTTCAACAATAAATATGGCTACAGACACAGCAGTGCACAAAAGACGGAGGCTGAGTAGACAGGCAAGGACGAGCGCTGAACGTCTAACAATTCTTTATTGGGAACGTTTCCATATTCATATGCATGCCGATAGAGCCGTGGTCATCGTATACGCATGCGCAGACAGGCGAGTTATTATTCGGAGAGGAAGTAGAGGCGGAGCTTACGCAGGCCTCCCCCAGACTGCAAATCAGTTCTGATTCTATGCTTTCACGTGTGATGCGATCTGTGCTTCTCGTGATAACAGCAGTGCGCTCAAGCACCAGGGAATAATCCTTGAAAGTCGGGCAATGACTTGCCAGAAAACTTTCAAAATCATTTCTTTCCCGCGCATTTTTGACGTTGATTGCCTGCTCTCTTAACCTATCGTTCAAGCGTCTCCGTGTCTTACCAACGCGCATGTTTCCGCAACTCAAGGGGATTTGATAAACTATGCCTTCTGCGAATTCAACGAAAGGCCGCCTGTGCTTCTTACCGCACTCAGGTTGCTTGACCACGCAACATGACGCAGTTTCCTCTTTATTATTTATTTATTTATCCAGAACGCACAGCGCCAAGGCATTACAGCTGGGGGGGGGGGGGGGGGGCACAATAAGAAATACATACGCAAACTACACAAATTATGACACCTTTGCTAACATTACTACACATTTTAAACGTAATGCATTCATCGCAAAAAAAAACACGGTTTATTGATTACAACAAATCCTTTAGGCACGTTCGGCTGAAAGAAGCTTCCATAGATGGCGCCAGTTAAAATCGCCGACTGAGGCATCCTACCGCCGACGCAGCGAAGGAACAGTGCAGCGAGAAATGCGCCAGGCGGCCGTTCTGAGGCTGAACTACTGCCAGACGGAAGCTGTTACACAAGCTCAAGCTCTGTCCCTGTACCGTTGTCACCGAGTATAAATGCGCGCAATCCCATGTCAGAGCAATCTAAAGCAAGAACTAGGTGTAGTCCTGCGTGTGGCACTGGTCCGAAAACCATTGTCTCCTTGCATGCCCTAGATGTGCTTTGAGGCTCAAGTCTCGCTTTAGGCCAGAGAATTAGCAGTTTGGTCCGCGGAGGACTGCGCCAATGTCATTTACCGCGAAGAAAATACTTCGCATTGCTATCCTTGCAAAAACAGTGTCAAAACAGGGCCCTAGGGTACCTTGTAGAAGTCCGCAGTCAGATCTGCCGAAGCTGTCACGACAAGGAGTGCCAAAGCGACGAACGGGCTGGCGACGGCACGAACCAGAGAACGGGCCATTTTCACGGATGGTAGAGCTGGACGAATGGCAGCGAATGATCATTTATTCTAGGCGATACACAGCAACCATACAAGTTATATGAAAAAGGAAATAAAGCGAAAGCTTCGCCAGAAAGCGGCTTTCAAGGTCTAATATGTGACTGCTTCACTACAACAGAGTTTAAAAACTGAATGCTCTGGTTTGTACTTGACTTCACCGAGAGACGAACAGGGGGATCTTTAACAAAACGTAAGGGTCAAGTTTAAGCACAAAATAGATGCAGTGTACATGGTTTGCCGAAAGGTTTCGGAGGCGATACCTTTTCACATTTCTTGAGAAAAGGAACAGGCCTCAACGTCCACACCTACTGTGAGGGAATTTTCCCAAGCAGGACCCCACCGCAACCAGCCTGTGGCACTGTGCGCTAGGGGCATCCTCCACACATAAAGAGTTAAGATCTCGGGGCCTTCTTAACCGAATTCTTAAAGAAGAAAGGATAGGATAAGGTGGATAAGAGGGAAGCAGCGTGTGGGTCAAGGTGAATTAATGCGGATTAGTTGGTGGGCTAAGACTGAAAAATGGGTCGGGCTAGTATAATCTCATATGATCTAATAGGAGGAGGAACAACTTTATACGAAAAGGACAAAAGGTCCTCAAGAGTGGGCTCCTACTTATCCAAGAGTCAACGGGCCTCACGGATCGCTCTCTTGACCTGCCATGTTTTGGCAGTTGGCAAAGCAACTCGCAGAGCTGCTTCCCATGAGAAGGCGGATGGGTTGGGTATGGGGAGAACTGCCATGTGTTGAGGGCATTCCCACAGGTAGTGCATGAGGATGGACTTGGTGGCCTCACATGTTGAGCATATTGGGAGGTACCCGGGCATTCTAGTCCTCAGACTTTCAAATTTGGCAGTGCTGATGGCGCTATGATCCTGTCGATCAATCACCTAATTGCGTTATAGAGAATCCTCATTCCTTTTGCAAGACGACAACCTAACTATAATCGCATTAATATAATATGCGCAATTGTTCTTTGCCGCCAAGCTGCACCTCTACATTGTTCATTTTTCGCAGCCGCATAATTAACGCAATGATGCACCTTTCGACCAGCCATCCGAGTAATAGCTGCCAGGTTAGAAGGCGCAGTGGACTGCGGCTTTGTCGCCGTCATTCACGTATACACCGCCTGACGACAATTGAGCAGAGTCCTCGGCGCTCCTGCACTGGTGTGGAAGTTTTTGCGTACTGCTCTTACACACAGAGATTGATAGTAACGAGAAGATAGCCATTACCTACTACAGTGAGCGCGAGTTCTCCAGCTTTCGTGTGCACCGAAGAAAACAAATCTTTTTACAAGAGAGCTATTGACCGAAGGGACCTTTGCTTCTCATGTGCGCAAAATGGTGTTCGTTCTATGTCTCTGGCAATGTCGGCTGCTGTGTAAAACTGTTCCTCCTCAGCTCCATGCGTCTGTAGCATGGACAAAACGATTATCACTGGGAGCCTACTCTTCTTTCCTTCTGCATGTTATCACATTTACTGATAACTTAGTGTTCCTAATTCTTGTTTTTTTCTTCAAATATGCATTGCGCCAGTCAATTAAGTTATGCAGGATGGGCTATGTGTACTGCTGATGTAAGAACACAGGAGTGAACAATGGCGTGAACAAAAGAACTTGAAAAAATGGTACTCATATTGTATCCGCTTGATGCGGCAAAATCATTCGGCAAAGAATGATGGCGAGAAATAAAAGTTAACCCGAATACTCAGAAGCAAACTGGCGGAAGTTCTCAATTGAAGCTGCCATATTTTCCGAGGTAATGGGGCAAGTGAGTGATAACGGTTATGCCCAGTCTTTTAATTTTACTAGCTCTTTGCAACATGTAGTATTGTTTAGTTTTCCCCCGTAAGCTCCTAGACAGACCGACCAGAAAGCTACCTTTCTTTCGAGTCGTGTAATCTTGCCGAACTCACCTACTGGCTTTCATAGGAGCGGTTAGTGTTCTTTTGCATGTATGTTACAAAGGAAGCGTTGACGATACTCTATGATTTATGGGGTTTCAACATCCCAAAGCGACTCTGGACATGACTGGCGCCGTAGTGAAGGGCTCCGGAAAATTCAACCACCTGGTGCTCTTTAACGTGCGCTGACATCGCACATTACACGGGCCTGTAGAATTTCACCTCCATCGGAATTGGAAGCGTTGGACAGGTAGGGGGCGTGAACACTGGAGTACACGAGTCGTTCCCTTATCACGTTTGCTACTCGCGGCATGTACGTCGAATATGATCCTTCTCGCTTTGTGCTTAGCATGCTTCAGCAGTGCCTCGTGCATTTTAGTACGCGAATCCCAGATAACTGCGGTGCATTATGAAGTTTTGATCCAACACAAGTTCTGTAAACTGACTCGTGTTTTCAAGTAAGCCACCGACGTACCACATTCGGTCGATTGAACAAGACAGATGTCCGCTGCGACCCGTGCAAACGGTCAAAAAAGTGAACAACACTCGCCTTTTTTCCTCTGATGTGCTGAGCCCGAGTCAAGCTGAGCCGTCGAGCCACCATCGAGCTTAGGTCTGCTTTTATGCACAAGAAATTGCGGCTGCGTCGAAGGATCGTATATTTGGCTTTCTTTCTTTGTGCGGTTGTTTCCGACAGGGCACTTGATCGTAGATCGTTCTCCCAAGGAAGCTGCGGTCCATTTACTGTCCCACGCATGGCATCCTGCCGTTGCTTTACGACTTTCTATACTTCGCCCAGCTTGTATAAATCACTTCTGTGCCTTCGATGGAAAGCCGGAACTTATGTTTCGTGCAGTGCCGGCCGGACAACACAGCATCATGACCTCAGTCGGCTCAAGTTACAGATTTTGAAACATGAAGACTACGGGTTATTGAACTCGACTGGATTCCACCTTAAGCCATGGCTATGCGCAGTGTCACAGACCATGCGTACCTACATCGATAACCGATATAAACATGATTTGCTACCCGAGTGATGGCAACCATTCGTCCCGCTCTGTGCAGAACCGCGCGTGATTTAAAATCGGCCGCTGCTAGAAAAAAAAGTGTTGGTGTAGAACCTACGTCCTCGCAAAGAAATTTTTGCCGAAGAACAAAAGATTATTAGTTTCCTTTTATATTCTTTTTTTCATCCTCTGTAAACTTTTCCGTGACATGTAGATGGTGGTGCTAAGCCCTTTTATGAATTACGTTTTTTCCAGTCGTTGTATATGGCTCCGATTTCAGTTCCGTAACGGACAGCACGATGGTGTCTTCCCCGAACGTGACTTCTATTAGGTGTTAAAACGGGGTATGCCAGACGTTACAACATTTCGCTTACATGTACATGTACGTCCATTGTGTAAGATGGAAAGTGGTCAGTGACATAATGAGTGAAGTTTCATTAGCTGGCACTTGATGAGGTAACTGAGCATCGACAGCAACAGCCATTTGGGGCTTTGCGGGCAGAGCGAAGCAGGGTCCCAAGCTCGTTATTCAGTCACACCCTTATATTTATTTACTTTATTCATTTAGACGCACCCTCAATTCACTAGGAACGTAACAGGAGGGCATTTGGCACAAAGCACACCAATGTTAAGTAGCTCAAAAACGTTGAAAAATTACCTATGCAAGAAATGTACACCAGGAATGAACAAAAAGATAATATACAGCGAGTATAGTGAGGCACTTAACAAAGCATTATTGGCGCGCTAATGCAGAGCAGACATCGTTTATCTCAAAACACAAGCACATTCGATGCGTTCAGCAGACAAGGGAACGCCAAGTGGTGCTCGTTTTGACGTAAATGACAGAAGCGAGTAGTCACCGAAACCATCGGGCAGAGAGGGTGTCTTTTTTATTTCACTTATGCTTAACGAGCACCTCTTTCCATTCCCTTGTCTGCTGAAGAGTTCATCGAGTTCATCTGCTGAAAAGGTCATCGAGGCCGTGCTGAAGAGCGCCTCGAATCGGGCAGTATTGATGCCGTAGGTAGGATAAGAGGGTTCTCGCACAGCTTCCGCCCTCATCGTTCAACCTCGTTCTTACGTGACACACGCAGTAATACAGGACGTACTGTACTACGTCTGCTGCTATGGACGAGCGTGGCGCTGGTGGAACACCCTCAAGGTTAGGTTGCACTACACATAAATACCTCCTAAAGCGGAAGATAGGACAGCCGCCGCTGTAGCTCTGTTGGTAGAGCACCGGAAGTGAAATTCGGAGGTCGTAGGTTCGGACCCCACCGGCGGCTTGTGGTTGCTTTTTCTTCGGTTTTTATTAATTTCCATTGATAAAAACTGTAAAAATAAGACATACCCTACGCTCCTTGGTCTCGGTGATTGTTCGCTTCTGTCATTCTCATTCCATATTGCTATATTAGCATTATTTGAAAAGAATCAAACAATGACAAAAGCACACGGCATTCAAATGAATCTACTAGTATAGGTTGACACTCGGAATCAGTAATTATTAACGTAGGTGATGCTCTACTAGTTCTGCGAAAATATCGAGTGATGTCCTTATGGTAATGTAATGACCAAGACTGTTTTATTCTCTTAATGTAAGTGCAAAACAGAAATTGAGACGATCAGTGTGGAATGAATACTCCTTTCGAGTCCCCAAATGCTTATAGTGCATCGGTCCTGACTTTGAAACTGCCATGTACCTATTTTTAGCAATGTTATCGTGGTTGTGTAGTAATTGATGCGGTAAATGTAGTCTTGCAAGATAGCTCTATTTTCCGGAGTGAGGATCCCGGCTTCATTGAATTATTTGGCGGGTTGAGTCACTGCACCTGTACTTGTGAAAGATCAGTCTAACGGTCTTGCTTTCATTATCTTCAATGTTAAGGGGTTTGGAAAGCAACTAACGTACGCATATTCTAAGAGAGGTCGTAAAATAATGCATGGAATTCCAAATGTTTAGCTGTTGTTGGACTTCTCGGAGATGTCTCGTGCAGAACATCGGGAGTTTTAATGCGGCTGATGTGTCGCAGTTGACGCGCAACTCCGATACTAGGGGTGTGATATCAATAAACTGAGGTGTTATAACAGTTACCCAGTCGAAAAGCGATATTATTAACGGAGTAATGAAAGAAGACCAATATATTTTTACGCTTATTGCGATACGAAAGTGAACCGGGGTTTGCGCTACGTCCAGTGAGAGTGCTGGACAATGAGATTATTGAATATGTGGAAATGTCTTTAAGCGTGCACTAAAAAAAAGGCAGTAGGTGTTGATATCAGTATCACTGACTCGGATATCTTGCTTTACGTTGCATGTTGCATGCACGTGTTTCAGGGAAGCGCGCCACTGATTTTTAAAAACAGGCTTTTAGGGTTAAGAAGTTGCTTCTCCGGCCAAATAATACCAGTGCTGGGGGACATCAGGAACCAGGTCATTGATTTTAACTAGTAACATGGTTAAGTAAGTTGTAATAGTTAGCTTGTTATCTATTTTAGGTAGGTACATGGTTGTATCTATAAATAGGTTTGTAGCTAACATTAGTATTAGCAATATCTGTTTTCAGAATTTCGAAAACGCGATTGCCCTAGGTGCTGCTGTGCAACAAATTTTGGCCATTTCTCGCGCAATTCGCAAATCGCCTCCATGATGGGTGCTCACTGCGCCTTCCATCAAATTGCGTCAGTCAGTGGCACGCCTGTCTCGTCACCTTCTCTGTACGGCCCACGCTGCGCTGACCGCCGCTGGGCAGACCACCGCTGCGCAGTGCTGCTACCAATGCGCGCTGCTTTGCGCGCAACGCCGGCGAGCTGCTTTCGAATTCCAAAATGGTTGTGCCATTGCACCGATTGTAATAACTTGTTCCAAATTGCAAAAGCTGATATGGCTATTACTATTGGTCATATATATATATATATATATATATATATATATATATATATATATATATATATATATATATATATATATATATATATATATATATATATATATATATATATAATTTATCAGCCGCCTACCCACCTACCTACCGCTGACCTGTAATGATTAAAAAGCTAGTTATTCAGATCTTCTTAACCCACCAGCTTGTTAACGTGATCCTCCTCTTTTCTTATGTCTGCCAACACTGGGTTTACTATGCCGCAAAAGCCGTCCTTTTATCTTAAAAGCTTATTTTAAAAAAATTAGCGGCCTGGATCCCTTAAAACACCCGGTACACTTTTCAAGAAATCACAGCTAGCAAAAATGTATGCGATAGCATTGCATGTAGAGCGGCGCGAAGAAATGCTGGCCATATACGCTAGAATCAACTTCCGACCAGTGCTTCACATTGCTATAGGTACTGCAGCCTACGTTCGCCGTTTTGGCACGTAGAGCAAGCTTGTGTCGCGACTATGGATGTTTGCCGTTTTGAGGTGCTTGAACAAAGTTAAAAAAGCCAGGAAGTGTAGGCGAGGAACTGCTGGTGACTCGGCACTTGAAAAATTAGTCACATCGCAATTGGTCTTCTCGAGAAGAAAAAATTCTGTTGCCGCTCAGTGGCGGCAGAGAAGTAGGGCTAAGAAAGGTTTCCAGCAAGCTCAAAGAGCTACGGCCAAGGGCATACCTGCGGGTGCTGATTGTACACACTTCCTTTGCAGCCGCTCACACGGTCAGCATCACCGATCATTTAGTTCCTGGAGTTCAGAGGCTAAACCTGACTTTACTGCTCTGATCTGGCAGAAAGCGGGTATTTCATGCATCGTGAACTTCAAAGTCCCATACGCGGTTGGCGCTAAGAAGCTCTTGGTATGGACAATAATCAGCTTTCAGTATGAAAACAAAATCAGCTCAAATCTGTACAGGGTAGAAGTATCGTTCAAACCTCTGAGAAACCTGATTGCTGTATTGGCATCTTAAGCGCCAGGATATTCCGATGAAAATCAGGCCCTGTGGCCTGGAACTTTTGACTAATCCTGTACGTCTGGAGAAGCAGCGGCACAGGAAACAATGGTATCTCAAGCGGAAAAGGCTGCGCATGCTCAACGGCTCCGTGTCGACATCGGCCATTGGTTCGGTTGCTTTCGCTCCGGGTAACCTGGCTGACCCGAGTTGAGCCACAGCCATTTTTTTTCTTTTGATAAGAAGCCTTACTATCAGCGTTTTTTCAGTCACCACGCTGTACATATAGGCTTAGAGCAAATACTCTTGTTATATTTTTTTGTTATAACCAATGGAATTTCTTATCTAGACGGCCGACTGACAAGGCGAATCGTTAGAGGAAAAGAGCCACCCTTATTGTCATCTGAGTGGAATGGCTGAGTATCCAGGCTGTGACGACTGTAAAGGCAAGAAAATTAGAGTACACATAATTAGCAATTGCCCCGCTTTAGCAAAGCAGAAGTGTCTTCTGCGCCGCTTGTACGCACGCCGCCTAACAGAGCGAAACACACTTCTACCGTGGCTTCAACCTGCAGCATGCAGCTAAAAACAGCGTTTGACAACATTACTTTCGAAGCATTATTCAGGGAACTCTCCGCAACCAATTGCGTAAGAAAAATAATCGAGTTCGTGAAGGCGCTCCTACACGACAGAACAGTCATTATCAGGATTGAAAAATCCGATCAGAAACGAGAAGGACCTCTAAAGGGCACACCGAAAGTGCCTGTTGTCTCTCCACTACTCTTTAATATTGCCATGATGAAAGTAGCGAGAATACTCAGGAATATACGAAGTATAGAGTAGTATATGTTGATGTATTTTATGGTGCAAGGGCATCTGTGAACAAAGAGCGCCATGAAACAGGGTATTTTTCTTCTCCTCAAGGTGGGGTCAAAGACCCATTTTTCAAGCATTGCACTCTTAAGAACCCAAGCACAAGGCAGGGGAAAGCTTGTACCCATTTTATCACCGGTGGGTACCCAGAGGCACTGGGGATCGAACCCCGCACCTCCCGCATGCGAGCCGGATGTTGAAACCACTGGGCCACCGTTGCGGTCAGACGATATAAGAAGTCGACCCAGCATGGTTCTACCGGGGAAAAAGAAGAATGGTAATAACTAGCTGCGCAAGAAGTTAGAAAATTCGCCCGCTCTAGCGATATGCTATGCCCATAGGAAAATTCGTAATACATACGACCACACTCACCCAGATACAAACTAGCGGACATTAACATAGTCATGGATGTGCATTCAATCCGAAAGATAGACAAAATGAAAGTACTAGGTCTGTAGTTACAAATAGGAGGAAAACGCGAAGACACAATCAAAACTCTCACCAATGTAACAAAAAGTGTGCAGAACGATAAGCAGGATAACAAACAAAAATATGGCTGACTTTAGCTCTGGTTAACTCTAGGTGAATTGCGAAAGTATACTTCACGGAACTGAACAAACAAAGCGTACGAACATTTTTTAGACATCGTCAAGAGTGTTTACTAAGAAACCTTTCCTGTAAGAACGACAGAGCGCAGTCATCGCACCCGTAAACCATGGATCACACCTGCCCTGATAAATAAAATTAATAAGAAGCGTGAACTCTATCACAAATTTATCAAATCAACACAGATCACTGAACTGAAGACTTTCAAAATGTACCGAAACCGCCTGAACAAAGAACTTGTGCGAGCAAAAAAGACTTACTACACTAGCCAGTTGGGTTCTTCTGGAGGTAGGACGGAGATAAAGTAGAAAAAATTAAGCAATCTTTTCTCTTTTAGTAATACTCACAATGAGCTTAATGTTATCAGGCAAAATGGGGTTGAGATATTGGGACAATTAGTAAACAAATTCAATCAGCATTTCGTTAATCTTTCAATCCCGCCATACACGCATAACGACCTTTGCAACATCTCTTTGAGCAGTCAAACAATATTTCTCGACGCTGTTGAAGAACATGAAGTACTGCACGTTTTCCAGGAGTTGAACAATGCCACAAGTATCGACATTGACGGGATGCAATTAAAACCTATTAAGTTTGTCCTTGACGTCTTGCTTCCAAACCTCACGCATATTTTTAATCTGTGCATTGCTAATGCTATCTTTCTATCTAAAATGCAGATTGCACGTGTCTCTGTCATATACAAAAAAGGCGACAAAAATGACTTCGGCAATTATAGACCCATCTCTGTGCTACCAGTATTTTCTATGTCATTCACTCTTTAGTTCTCGCCTGAGAGTAATTTAGTGTGGGGGAAAGCACCGCAAGAAAACATCAATAAGCTACACGAATTACAGAAAATTTTTATGAAAATAGTTGAAAATGTTCCTAGAACATTCCATACGCAAGAAAATTTTTGAAATATAAAATACTTCCGCTAACTAAACTGTAAACCTTCGCTTAAGCCGCGCTCTGAAACGCGAAATTATTAATCATACGTCCTTCCTTCATGAACTGCCCAACAATGAAGAAAGCTATAAAGTACACAACACGAGAAACGTCGATCAGCGGCATATTAAAACATACAGTACAACATATGGCTGCCAAACACTTGAAAACATATTACCGCGTCAACTAAATGCACTTCGTCTTAGTAACATTGACCTCAACACCAGCTCACACAGAAAGCTTTTGGAATATTTTTTTTTATTTACAGACACTGCATTGAATTTGTGAAACAAATTTACTGTATTGTACTATTTATTGCTTTGTTTGTGATTTTGTTTTCCTTACGGGAAGCACCTGTCGCGGCAATTTGCAACATTGTATTGCAATTGTATTGTATTGTAATTTCAAAGTGTTCCACTGTTTTGTTCGCAGCTGGGTGTCCATGGCCAAGTCAAGCGGTCCAAGAGGCCGCTTTTACTATGAGCACCCTGTCAGTATATATATTGTGGTGGTAAATAAATAAATAAATGAAAAAAGCTTAGTTTCCTCGGCACTTCGTCTACGCAGCGTTTCATTCCGACGCTCTCGAGAACTCAAACCGGTCTCTTCCGCAGTTGAAGGGTCACTCCGGGAAGTGGCACGACTTCAAGCTGCATCTTCGTTACAACACTTATCCGAGTCGTGCGGCGCGTTCTTCTGCCGTCTCTAGAGTGCGTTGTCTCTTCCTGGCTTCTTTCTTTCGTTGTTGCCTCTCTTTCGCGCTCTGCATAACGACTAGAATCCACTGAGGCGAAGCGCATATATATATATATATATATATATATATATATATATATATATATATATATATATATATATATATATATATATATATATATATATATATATATATATATATATATATATATATATATATATATATATATATATATATATATATACTTATGAAGGTAGTCAACAGTCGCCGAAACCAAGGTGCATATGTGAATGTTTAATTTTTTTTAAATGTAGTGCTGATGAGTGCGATAATAATACTTAGATTAATCTATCGCTTAAAGAAACTTACTTATAAAGCAGCAGAAAAAACAACCATGCCGCCGGTGGGATCCGAACCCACAACCTCCGAATATCGCGTCCGGTGCTCTAGCAACTGAGCTACGGCGACAGCTGTCCAATCTGCTTCTTTCGTGGGTATTTATGTTTATTTGGTGTACACGAACCTTGAGAGTGTTCACCAGCGCCACCCTCGTCCATAGCGACCAACGTAGCACGTCCTGTATAACCGCGAGTGTGACGTGGAATGTCATCTAACGGCGAGGGCGGAAACTGCTGCTTTATAAGTTATTTTCACTAAGTGATAGATTAACCTAAGTATTATTATCGCGCTGATCAGCACTACACATTAAAAAAATATTAAACATTCCCCTATGCATTTTGGTTTCGGTGACTCTTGGCTCCCTTCATAAGTTTGTCAAACGAGCCCCTCATTTTCCTTTACCTTGTCTGCTAATATATAACCCACACTTGGTACACGCCTGTGTAACGAAACAATAAAGGAAAAGGCGGAATGGAAGAGGAGTGCTGTTATTAATTATATTTTTAACCAGTAATAATGCCGGGAGGGTCTACATTAAATCAAAAGATGATGTTGTGTTCTATGCGCGCTTCAAAAATTGAAGCTGTCCGTACAGCTTTCCTTGTGAAAATAAAATATCAGGGATGAATCGAACGCTGCCTTCCTAAATGTGCTCGCTCCCATGCCTAGAGAGAGACTCAAGACTGTGCATATGTATATAGGAAATATGACAATAAAACTCCTCCTCCCCCCCCCCCCCTCTCCCCCACGTTTTACCCACCACAGGTGTACTTTAAGTTTCAAGCCGCTTCTGGCCGACGGAAGTAGGGAGGGCCTTTTATTGCACGAAATACTAAGCCAGCGTCGTATGCAAAGCAAGAAGTGCTTCGTATATCTGTCGTAAAGTACGTGAAAAAAAAAGTGTCGTCGGGTACCTTGTAGAAGTCTGCAGTGGGATCTCCTGACTCCGTGATGACAAAGGCTGTCAAGGCGACGAACGCGGAGGCAACAGCAGGAACCACAGAGCGTGTCATTCTGACCGAAGGCCGAGCTGAACAAACGACAGCAAATGGGATAATTTATTGCATGGTATACGTAACAACCGCGCAAGTTAGATGATAAAGCAAAAGAAACCGCAGTTATCATGCCTATTGTTGGACATGTTTGAGAGCTTTGCGTCCTGCTGAAGAGCTTGAGTGTTCGAGGTTTGGGAATGACTGATATTATGGAGGCGAGTGGTGAAGACTACTAAGACTGTTATGTATAAGAAATCTGCCAGGCAATGTGCCCACGAACGATGAAATGATAGAGAGCCGCCGCGGTTGATTAGCGGCTTTGGCGTTCGGCTGCTGATACCAAATCATGGGCTCGAATCCCAGCCATGCCGGCCGCACCTCGATGGAAGCGAAATGCGAAAAGGCTTGCGCGCTGTGCGATGCTAGCGCCCGTTAATGAACCCGAGATGCTTTATATTAATTCAAAGCTCTTCACTAGAGCGTCTCTCATAGATCATGTGTCCTTTCTGGATGGTAAACACTACTATACTCCGTTTCATACATCAGGTGCAACGCTGTGAAAGGTACGGAAATAGTCCGTATGGAAACATAAAGGGAGGCGTGTTACTCCAGCTTGTTCTGTAGCCGAGTGGTCTAAGGCACGAGAAAGTGACGACTTGTCGTCAGCAGTAAGAGTGGATTTAATCAAGCTGATGACAGATGTCTCATGTAATAGGCCTGCAAAAGCCCTTAATATTTTTCGCTCGCCACAAGGAGCGCATAAATTTTTGATCGCGGATTCAGGCAGCTCAAACAAAAGCGCTAACTGTGACAGCGTTACACATGATGTAAGAAACGAAGTATAGGAAACGCAGTCGCTGACGTACACATACATGGATCGCGTTCCTCTCGTACTTCTTCCCTGATTTCAATCATGCGCGGTCGGATATTCATTCTGTTCTGCTGAGGTCAAGCTGAATGCTCTATTCTGCATTTTACATGATGAAGCAAAAAGCAAAATTCAGAAAAACGGCCGCTTTGGCGCATTCACGTCACTAAAATCTGCAGCCAAGTCTGAGAAGTTGGTCAGAGAGGGAAGGTCAGAGAATTCTTCCGTAGATGACACTATTAATCATGCAACTGGAAGGTCAACAGCCTTTGACAATGCATCACATTGCTCTTGAAAGGAGTGAATGTATTATCTTGCGCAGCTCTTGAAGGCGCTGTAGTCACACGCCTGAAGCGCTTTATGCTCATTTGCTGGCAGTCATTCTGTATCGTTCGCGAAAGCAGGCTGTGGGTTGCTATATTTTGTTTCGTGCGCCTTCAGCACAGCATATGTGCTACCTAAGCAAACCTGCTCTCTCCGTTGCGTGTGGAATTCCGCCGCGCTCCTTTCCCCGAAAACTGAAAGCTGCGTACCTCGTCTGGTACCTGACGCCACTGCCTACTGAGTCTTCAGCTGAATGCGCTCAGCGACTCTGGCTCTTGGGAGTTGTGTGCTCCTGAAATAGTGCCGTCATTTAAGGAGCCCATCTGGTTTATGAGGGTTTAACGTCCCAAAGCGACTCAGGCTATGAGGGACGCCGTAGTGAATTACTCCGGAAATTTCGACCACCTGGGGTTCTTTAACGCGCACTGACATCGCACAGTACATAGAATTTTGCCTCCATCGAAATTCGACCGCTGCGGCTGGGATCGAGCCCGCGTCTTTCGGGCCAGCAGTCGAGCGCCATGACCACTCAGCCACCGCGGCGGCTATAAGGAGCCCTTCTGGTGTTTCCTTACATTTAGTTTTTTTTATTTTAATAGCCATTTTCAACAGAGCGCCTGAATGCACATATCCCGATGATAGGCTACTCAATGTACTCAATAAAAATAAAACACCAACTTCCTGTCAAAGTTCGCTGCGTTGATGTATTTGTATCTTAGTAATTTCTCGCGTCTTTTGGTTGCTTCTTCTTGAAGGCACTCAGATTTTTTTGTTTTTTTATACAAAGCGGAGCAACATCCAGGGGCATGAACCCTACAGCCTGATGTTTTATTTATTTTTATACCCTTTAAGTGATCGTCAATGCCAGCTGCCAATCGCCCACAGGACTTTCGAACTCGGCTCGTTTCCGCCTTCCAAAAGTATCGCACACAACAAAGCCAAGGGCCGAAGTTTCCGTTAGTCGCTGCCTTATCCGGGATCGACCGGATATTGGCTTTTATGCGTTGTCCGAAGGCAATGAAAAAATAATACTATAACGACGACAGAGCTTTAACTTTCGAAAATTTTGACTCCAGCGGATGTAAACAGAATGGTGCAGATTTAGTACGCTGCCACGTAGTGTCATTAAACTCATTTCCTTCTCCAGGCATGTGTCTGTGAGTGCTCGATTTTTGTTTCCGTCGTCAAAGCTCGTATTTCAGGGTTCATACCGGTGACCATTTATTATTGTTTATGTTTTTCTCTTCTCCGTCTCCGTACAGCGGGCTGAAATGTCGCGGGGGTGCTGATGGCGCTGAAAGCCGCTTCATCAACAAGTACCTCATTGTTTGAAATGCTGGATCAGCCAAAATACATTTTACTCGCCCCTATGCAAAAACGTTCGCAACAGCTGCCAGGTCGTTGTTGGCGAAGGATGTTCGTTTCCTAATGTTTGCATTCTACGTTTTGTGGTCTTCGCGTTCGAGTATTCATTTATTCAACCACTAGCGCAGAGGGGAAATCTATTTGGCGTATTCCATTCGTCGCGCGTGATTTCTCACTTTCTCTAGAAGCTTGTTGAACTACGGCCAATCCGTGCCCAGGGTCTCACCCTGGATATTCGCAACTTGCAGGACTGGATCCTGTCCTGATGTCTGCCTTGCGCCAAGGACCCGCCTCAATCATTGTGGGCTTTTGCGAGCGTCACCAGCGCCGATCGCGGCATGTGATGTTTCCTCCCCAGTTTCCCCTCCAAGTAAATAAGTATCCTAATTCGAATAAGGGGATCCAATAAATTGGCAATTACGAAGAAATATCCGACGTACGCATGGCGCTCTCACTGAGAAATCCTTCACGCGAAGAACTGTTCCGGGACATGGAATGATGCTTAAAGACGGTACTAGCGAGTGGACAGGAAAGGGCCTTGCCTGTCCACTTGCTCGTCCCGTCATTTAGCGCGGTTGCATGGTTGTTTTGTTTTTTTTCGCAAAAAAAGAATACAGTCAATCTCGTCGTCGAATGCAGACGTAAGCATAAAATGCATTGCAGAAAAAGTGTAGCGCATTCGACGACGGCTGATAGATGGCGGTAGCAACACTGAAGTCTTGCCGCCTCCATCATCAGGCACTTTTCTTAGCTCTTCAGCAAGCTCGGCTACCTTTACTGCTTTTGGTGGATGGTGACCACGTTGGCCAGCGCAGGCCTCCGAAGTCGCGATGACGTCAGCACGCGTTGCAGTCGCAGTTGACTCCGGGACCGCGGCGCCTTTATTCCAGTTGCGTTTACGATGCGTCGACGGAGAGACGACGGCGACGTCCGTCCGAGGCGAAGGGCGAGTGGCAGAGGTTACATGAACGTCTTGGTAGAACATTTCGAAGTATTTCCGATAAGTTCACCCCATTTGCGGCCTCAGGATCTCCCTCATGTCCGGTATCAGGCAGATGTCCTTCGTGTCGGGCTTCCAGTTCGGACGATGTGCGCCTTAATTTACGCAGAACGGGAGTTAAAATGATTTTGGTGCTTAATATATGCGAAGTGGCCCAAGCAAGCCCCGCCTTCAAATGTTAGAGGTTAGCGCGAGGTTCAGGACATTTACGGTAAGAAGGTGAGGTGTCTTTTTCTTGCTGGGCAGCTCCCTCCCCATCTGCCTCCAACCGGCAATATGGCCAGCTGGCCCTGGTAACACAAACCCATGACACCATCTTCGGGGCAAGAGCGATGTGCTGAATACAGAATGCTCCCTCTCCCACCGCGATAACAATTTAATTAGTGTATTCATTTAACTAATATAGGCTGGAGAAATCACCTGTTTGCTATCTGAATCATGTGCGGGAGCAACCTAAACAGTAACATGACGCAAGTGTGTTCTGCGGCGCAGAATGTTTTTTTTTAATTTGTGGTATGCACTTGAGGTGTCGCTGGAGTTGTGTTCGCCCTTTTGGAGGTTTTCATCAACGTCGGTACCGCAGCTGAGTGCACTTTTAAATTCCTATATACAGCTTATAAGGCCTCCGCGGAGAGGTCTACGGCGCTGATCTCGGGTTAATTCTCGAGCTACGTGAAAGCAGTTACTTAAACTGCCAGTCGTCGGTAAATGACACTCTGCTATGAATCCCACTCCGTCACCCGTGTATTCAAACCAATATTTTACTATTCCATATTCCCATAGCCCGAGTCGATTTGGGAGGTTCCATATGCCCACTATCTTGCCATGTAACCTTCTGCCAATTACACCAAGATTGACGGATGTTGTATTCTGTCATTTTTGAGGGCTATTCTTGCTTTTCAGGGCCGCTGAGAAGTTCGTCTTGAAGCCTTAAGTGGCGGGACAGTGTGCTCACCTCTGTGTTGTGGCAAAATCAGACACCTGCCGCGGTGGCTTAGTGATAAGCCCAATCGGCTTCTGAGCCCAGGATTGCTGGTTCGAATTCCTTTCACAGCGGCTCCGTTTCAATGGAGGCTGGTCGAATATCAGTGCCCGTCAAAGAGCCCCATGTGGCCGAAATTATTCCGCAGTCTTCCACTACGTCGACTGTTTCTATGCCCTTCCTTGATTCCTTCCTTCACCTCTTAATTCCCCCAAGGTGCTTTCAGAGGTCCACCAAGAGTGAGAAAGCTACTGCGCTTTGCCTTTCCTCTATGAATTTTCAGTATTCTAATCAGAACGCTATATTTGGGTACATGAACCCTATGAGAAATGTTTCAGTTAGTAACCCCAAAGGGCCCTGGCGCATCACCCCCAACCCCTCTCCTGCCCTTGCCTTCTTAGTGCACTCACTCAAAGGAGTTTAGCCTGCGTGACCATAGATGACACACCCTCTCTTCCTGACGGCTCACTCGCCCATGGTCGCTACGCACAACTGGAAAACAATTCCTGCGTGGCAGGTGAAAGCGGGGATCGCCACATAATACTTCACCTTTTATTTGGAAGAAAGCATTCACACAGCTATGACCGAAACAACAAACTCTGGCCTCATTTTTTTTAAACACGAAGCGACAGAGCGGTAGCTGCACCGCGTGAAAACTTCTCTCTGTCTCCCTTTACAAATGATACCACCCTCCGAACAGTCTGGGTCAGTGGACTAGAGGTTACAGATTTTCGAGAGCCGCTACTCCAGTGGCCACATGTACATGGTGCAGCTGGATTGAAGGGAACATATTTGTGCGTTAAACTGATCAATATAGAAGGCACGCTGCGGAGATCCACGACCACAGACGCTAGTGCTAGGCTTAGGTACGACGATACAGGCAGTTGGGTGACTATGAACTGCTTTAGAGCTTCAACCAAAAAACCGTTTCCCTATGTAGCATTCAATCAATCGTTAAAAAGGAAGCATGACAGAGCAGTGCATACCCTTTTTTCCCTCTCTCTCTAGTTCTACTTTCTTTTCTTGTTCTTGTGTGCAAACTGGGTTTTTGTTTTCATATTGGAGCTATACCCGCACCTTGCAGCCTGAACTATAGTGAGCCGTGGCGATGCAGCCATCCGCCATTGCCTGCTCTGCTTCCCTCTTTCTATTTCTGTTGATTCCAAAATCGTACGCTGCTGACACTGAAAGCGTTGGTAACAGCTGATTGGCGATGCGCTGTCGTCGGCTGACGTTTCAAGGTCAACGCCCTTTTCAACGAGGCGTCCAATGTGAGGGCTTTAAAGCGCCACCGCGTGCGTGTTTGTATTGGTTGGCCGAGTACGACTTGGGCAAAATGACGAAGAGCGCCTTGACTAAAACTGTCCGTTTCGCCGGCGTTTTCCAAAGGCCGGCTAAATCCATACCAATTATTCGAGTGTCCATGCGCCAACCTCTCCTATATTTATTTTCTTGCAAAATGCTCCAGCGACGAGTATCCACGCCACCCGTGGTTGTTGAGTTGTAAACGGTCGCACATTAATCATCTGTACTGTTCCCGAGAAAAAATTACTCGACTGCTGAGGCGGAAAACAAAAAAAAAATGGTATGGCTTGCATTCAAAACTATTTTGATGCGTCTAGGAAATAATTTGAGCCGCGCTGGTACAGCTTAACACGCCGTGAATCCTATGATTTTTAATACGTTGCATGATGAGCCATTCTGTGCTGCACGTCCAATCACCGGATCGAATCGTAATGCTGGACGGGAACGCGGAACGCGACTATATGAAGCTGCTGGAGGTGGGAAATTCTAATGCGTCGCCATATAGATGCTAAGGGGTGTAAGCACAGAGTCACTGAAGTCGCCAGCACTTGAAACGTGCTTTGAAACACTTCTTCCTTCACGGTTTCTTTCCTGCCTCTTCAGTTTTTGGTTGCACCTATCTGCAATGTAAGGAGTTATGTGCAATTGATAGTGCCAATCAGCGTCTGTGGTATTTAAAACAGTGCTGTTCTCACTGGCATAGACGCCGTGCAGGTGGACTTCTTAGGACATCAAATGAGGGCACAAAGTAACTTCTCTAGATCTCCCTGGGCTCTATAGAGTTCCGCCCTTATTCCGTAGCACAAGGCTGCTTTTGCAAAGAGCTTCTAAGCAGAGCAATGTGATCTTATCTCCGTCTTTGACACTGGTGTAATTTTCAGTATGGAATTACACCAGCAACATGCTCTCGTAACCTTTGTGTCACGAACAAAAGTGTTCCTCTAATACGTCGGCCACTACTTTTGTCCTGCACATGAAGCTGCTATGGTCGCTGCGTCGTCGTATTTCAGTTCTATGAACGAAGCAATTAAACAAGTATGTGGGCCAAATGTTCGTTCGCGCATTTTCATTTTTGAAATTGTACGTATACTTGAGGAATGTTAAACGCGGACCACCGCGTGAAATTCCCCTAGCCTCTGTAAATATTTCGCCCCGTTGTTTCAGCTTCAGTTTCAACAGCCCATGAGTGGCTGTGACGGCAACGTTCAGTTCACGGCATTAAAAACTCGCAGGTAATCGCTGCCTTGTCGTTTTAAATCAGTATAGCTCTTACTGCCGGTGTGACAGCGAATGACGGCGCAGCTATAATAGCACTTTTCTGGCGGGCTCCACGTGACCTGAAGTAAATTGGAGTTCATAGCCATAACTTAGTTTTGAAACCGCGACCAAAACTTAATTGGAGAAAAGTTTCATCAAAAACTTGCTTGGAGGACGTAGGAAGAAAATATTGTTTCGATTTATTTTGCCTATGTTCAGGGCATCATTACAAGGAATCCTCCCCCAAAACTTGGTGTCTTCTTTTTTAACATGTCACTAGAAAAACGGTTGGTATTCACCCTTTTTGGGCGTGCTAATTTAAGGCGATGGCAGAAATCTCTCCTTCAACGTCTTTAGACAGCCCATTCATAGAGAATCGTACGTGAACTTCGGATCTGTTCACCTGGCCTCTCTCAAGTATAGTGTATTGTGACTCCTAGTCTGCTGCACAGAGCGGAGGGAATTTGCAACTCTTCAGAATGGCATCAAGACTGCGCTACGGGTTCATGTTCCGACATTAAACAGGGACGCGCTAGTTAACTTGAAACAGATTGAAAAATACTCAGACGACGTCTACAGCATTCCATGAGCAAGTTGCGCCTACGCATACAGTGCCAAAATTAGTCACATGTATAAAAAGCGAAAAGTGGCATCGAGGCTTAGCGCTTACCACCCCGTGTCAACAGGCCATGACATTACACGGGGCAAAGTGCCCGTGTTGGCCCCCGGAAGTCTGTTCCTTGCCTTCGCTTTGAGTCATTGCTCATTCAAAATCTCAAAATAATTCTCGTAAATGCAGCGATGAAACTGCTACATTTGTCTAACATACATCTGTGCCGTATATTCAGCATTTATTCTTTTTTCACGGGGTCCTGTTTTCACTCTGTCGTCACTTTTACAGCGCAGCTGTTAATGGCCCGTTTTTAGGTCGAGCGGCAGCGACAACGGTGCAGGCTGTGTAACTGATCACGTGTCCGGCGAGAAGAATACACTCACGACTGGCGCCGAACAAAGCGCTAGGTTATAGAGAAGAGCAAGACCAAAACTATGGAGGCTAGCCACTCAGGCCAAAACACTCACACATCCACGCATTCACATCACACATTCGTTCCTGCTGCATATATCTTTATGACCACTGTCGCGGATCTCCCCGGAGGACGCTCGGACCGAAACAATGGACTAGGCGACAGGTGTACCCACACAGACGCACATTTAATACACCCTACGTGACACACACACTAGCAAACAAAACTAACACAAAGCACAAAGACTATAAATACACACGACCCGGTAACACTGCTACCGGCGTCTACTACTAGCGTTCTACTGTTAGTGGTCGGTGTTTGTGCTCACGGTTGGTTCGCTGCGGCTGCGGCGTTGTATGGGTCAAGCAGCCGGCGTCGAGATGGCGTTCGACGTGCTGCGGCTGGCGTCGCTGGCAGCGTAGCTGGCTGCAACCGCTCAACGCGGCTCTAGAGAGTGTCTTATTCCTTCCTCCGCTGTAACACCCTGCCGTTACAGCCGACCGTGCTGATATGGCCAATAACTTGGCTGTCCTAACGTGCAGACTAGAGCGTGCCAAACAGAGGAGCCGTGCGTGACTTACGGCCGTTACACCACCCGGTTACCTTGATACCTCAGCTGCTATCACGCGGCATGAGCATATCTTCATTAATAACATCATCGCCGATGCCGCCAACACGCCTAACATCATCCGTAAATGGCTTAGCGGCCCTGGCTGGCATCAAGGGGGCAATACTGACGTTATGGAGTGCCCGTACTGTGACTGCATGGGTCGTGCTGATTTGTACCACCTAGTTTGGCATTGTTCAGAGTTCCGCAAGGGACGCGACGACCTCGTCGCCAAGCATGGTTTTCCCACCGATGGCGGGGAATTTCGTGCATTGGCAAGAGCCGGAGCGAACGGCATCAGGCAAATATTGGAAAATATGCTAAGGTAAGTGGCCTCTACAAAGCAGTGTAAAGCATGGCTTGACCACCCATGCCGTCCCTTCATGTATCAATAGACCGCCACTTTTCCCTTCCTCAACAACCCAACGGCCTTGAGCCTCCCTTTCTAAATAAACAGCTCATTCATTCATCTATCCAAAATATAACACCATTCTGTCATGCGACGCCAGCGCTTTTGGCATTGGCGCGGTTCTTTTGCAAGAGCAGGCCACTGGGGAGCTACGTCCCATAGCATTCGCATCTCGTTCCCAGTCAGAGACAGAAAAGCGCTACAGCCAGACTGAGAAACATACTCTGGCAGTGAAGTGGCCTTTTTACGGGTTTAACCAGTCCCCCCCCCCCCCCCCCCTATCCGTGGTATCGCATTTACTGTGAAAACCGATCATCAGCCTCTAGTCACTCTCCTGGTGAAATCGGATCTTGACACAATGCCTCCCAGGATTCAGAGATTTCGTATTAAACTGATGCTGTATCAGTTACGGGTTGTCTATGCTCCTGAAAAGCAGCTTGCGACCGCAGACACGACACACTGTCTAGCACTCCAATAGCTTCGCCTCCCCAGCAAGGGGATGTGGTCGAGAAATTCTTAAAGCTCCATATTTTAACTGTTACTGAAACTCGTCTCATAAATCTTGACGTTGTTCGCAGCCATCAACAGGATGGAGAGTGCACCCTCCTAGCTCAATATTGTATTCAAAGTTGGCCACGAAAGGAAATACTTCCACAGTATATGAAAAAGTAGTGGGAGTACAGGGGTGATCTGTCCAACTAAGATTCTATTCTCTTCAAAAACCATAGACTTGTAATCTCTGTTTCACTTCAAAAGGCGACTTTAGACATTCTCCATGAGTAAACCAGGGTATAAATAAAACGCCCCAACGGGCGCAAGAAGCTGCTTGGTGGCTCGGCATGTCCCAACGAATACAGGACAGGGTAATCAACTGCCGACAATGTGCATTAACACTAATCCCTCGTCAAGAGCCACTTATGCTTATTTATGCTTAAAAGAACCGAGTCACTTTGACGTGACGCTGAAAGGGACCTAGCAACGTGACTGATTACGTCACCATCCTTTCTCTTCATAAACCCGTTTCCTATCGGCAACAAAGGCTGTTCTTGACTGACTGCCGGCCTGCTCCCTTGGTGGATGCTCATCACAGAGCATAAGACGACGAACTGAAAGGTGGCGCGGCACGCAGGGCTCGCGCCAGACTCGCAGCCAAAAAACCATGCCATCGTCATCTGCCATGGTGTTCTGTATTCAACGGTTTGCCGTCAGGCAACATTTGGTTTGAGGTGCGGATACTCTCATCATACCTGTCTCAGAGCTTCAGAGTCTGCTCTCCGTTGAGGCCTTTTGTGGAGTGCTCTTGGTTCGAACCTCTCCAACAGCATTGCCCCAGTTTGCAACATATGCCAAGCAGTCACCGCTCTCCTCCGTCCCGGACGCAGGTCTGAGCAGATGACACGACGGCATGAGTACGAGAACACTGCTCCGAGACCGTCGCGTCTGGCTTGAGACCCCACAGACGGTCCACACATGACAACCGAAGAGAAACCATGAACTCACAACGAAGTGGGCAGCGGCGCGGCACAGAGCGTTCGCGCCAAGACCGCAGCCATTCAGTCCTGCGTTCTGTATTCATCCGCTTGCCGTCACGTAACAATATATATGCAAATTTTCTTAACAAATGTTTCAAGGTTTCTCGACTGCTTTGTTTTCTTGCGTGTTCGCGAGAACATGCAGAAAACATAGTACTCGTGCGTGACATTTTCCGTGTCCGGTGGGAATGTTGGCTCGCTTGCGCCCCCATGTCTCGCTTCAGTGTGAATTTCAGGTAAAATTAATCGAGGAGCATTCTTCATGGTGAAGCCATCACGTAGGATTAATCAGCACGTCACGAATGTGCACAGCTGAGGCAAGAGTTTGTCGAAAAGTTTTAACGTTGAGGGCCTTGCAGACCGCCGAACAATCACAGAATTTCTAGAAAAAGAGACATGCAAGGCGCTGCACGACGCGGCGTTTGTAAACTCCAAAACAGCTGAGACCAGCTACCGCGCTTTCCTCTCCTGTCTTCTCTAAACAGGCGCATGTGGTCAAAATTTTAGGGGCACCGGAGGCAGTCCCTTGACGCACCTCGGAGGCTGCATCCTTGATTTAGTGGGCCACTCAATTGACTTCGGGGAGCGCACCTTGCTTTACGGAGGAGGAAGACAGGTGACTCATACAGGTATACACTTGACGCTTGTGCTTGCGTTCATATGTCACAGGAGCTCAGATTTTCTCACCCTTGTACATGTATTTTACAAGTATTATAGCGTCGCACGCGTTGATGTTGGTCATTCGACTCCGGGAAGTCATCCGTAGCTGGCATGTAGCTCACTGCTTTTCACAATGCTCAGATTAGCGCAGGAGTTCATGACTGGAATCACGTTGTGCAGGATGATGATACAGCACCAAATGTAATGCAGTAGCTAGCCCCCATGGTCCCTGCCGTCGCCAAATCCTAATTGCTGCCGACCCTTAGCAAACTGCCTGCCGCCCCTTGCGAGACTGCCTCAGGTTAAAGGCGACCCTATCTGGGCGTGAGTAACCTGGGAGCGTTTCTGTAGGCGACCAACATGGCACAAGCAGACTGTCCCGTAAGTTTTACCATTTTGTAATTGTTGCAAGCTGCTGAAATGCCTACGTAGACTTGGTTGTGATGTGCAGAGCCCATGTGAGAATTACAAAGAATCATTTGAAAAAAGTAACGTGAACAACACAAACACACTGAGGAAAAAACACAGGAGACAAGCGCAGACCAGCAACAAAATGCTGTGATCAGCCAGAAGATGTATGCGCTTTGCACTTATCAGAAATTATACATGCCCAAGGAGATAATTAAAGAATACAATAAATAATAATGAACAAAAATCACCTTACGCAGATAAAACAAAAGAACAAAAGTATGTGAAATCATAAAGCAAAATAAAAGTAAAATGCCAGCATAGCTGTCAAAACTATTATGCCGAGAGGTCAGCTACCTTTTAACGTTTTTCCACTAGTATCATTATCATCATTATCATCATCGTCATCAGCCTTACTAAGTTCATTTCAGAGGAGAGGCCTCTCCCACATCTTTCCAATTATCCCCGTCCTGTGCTACCTGCGACCACCCCATCCCCGCAAACTTGTCAATCTCATCCGCTAACCTGTCACCCCCTGCTACGCTTTGCTTCACTTAAAATCCGGTCTAACGCCCTTAAGAACCATATGTTATCTTGCCTTCGTATTATTTGTCCTGACTAAGCTCATTTCTTGCTCTTGATTTCGACTAGGATGTCATTAACCCGTCTTTTGCCCCTGACCCACTCGTCGCTCTTCATGTCTCTTAACGTTACACCCATGATTTTGCTATCCACAGCTCGCAGCGTAGTCCTCAATGCAAGTTGAATCCTTTTCGTTAGCCTCCACGTTTCTGCCTATAGGTGAGCACGGACAACATACAGCTGTTATATCTTTTGCTTGCGAGATATTGGTAAACTGCCACTCATGGACCTGAGAGCACCTGTCAAATGCGCTCCATCCCATCCTTATTCTTCCAGTTATTTCACTCTCGCGATCCGGATCTGCAGCCACTACCTCCCTAAGCAGACGTATTCGCTTACCACTTCCAGCACCTCGCTACCACTTGCAAGCTCCTGTTTCCTTCCGTGATTGTAGAACCTTACCTCGGTTTTCTGCATATTACTTTTCAGACCCCCTAGAAATGCTCCGCCTGTCTAACTGACTGATCACGTTTTGCAGTTCCTCTTCTGAGTGACTTAGAAATGCTGAAAAGGGCTCACTGAGCCAAACTCACAAAATGTAGTTAATCTAGGATTCGAACAGATGTGCTCTCTCATTGACTCACAGATGTGCTCAATAAAAAGTGACTCACTGTCTTCACGCCTTACCTTGGCATACTTGCTCAACTCGACTCACGACTCATCTCTACAGGCAGTCTGCGACCAGATCATTAATAGCAAAGGAAGATTTGCAGGTCCTGTAGCAACATAAGCAGGATAAAAATCCTAGCCACAGCTAATGCTTGAATTAATAAAGATTTTAATCATGTAGCAGTGTTATGGAGCATTACTTTCCACAAAAATGTTATACCACAACAACAATGTCGCCGTACATAATTATCTTGGCCACGAGTGCACATGGAAACTCAAGTTCACTGAAGGTTATGGTATCACAACTGGATTGGACTCATATATCAAATCAACATTAAAGGTTCAATCAGAAGCATGGTCTCATTCAAGCTGGCGTCGTAGAATCATTTGATACAGGCGCTTACTTAAGCTGAATAATCACCGACACAGATCACGACCTGAATGCGACCCAGACTAGGACAGAGTGGGACAACTTACGGGGGACTCCATTTACGGGCGACGCCGAACAATGCCCGAGGATCATCGCCCAGACATCGCAGCCGATTACGAGAAGAAGCTTGAGATAGCTACAAAAAAGTCTCTTTGTGCATATCTTATGTTATTACATCTCTTACAGATTACATTGGTGTGCATACATCTTGGTGTGAATGTTTTAAAATTGTATAATTCATGACAACCCGAGAAAGGTACACACAGTCACTGCTTGGCTGTTTCTCCAACAGTATAATTATATACGAGAGAGGTGCAGAGGAGCCAGTGACACAAAAATTGCACCGCATGACAGGAAAAGGTGCACACTATATTATTTGACTGAGAAAAATTTCTGCTGATTTGTGCTCATGAGCGGCAACTGATGTGTTGTTCTTCATGCGTATGCCACTTGTGCAGGGCAGGGAGCAGGAGCCACAGGCAGCTTCTGCGAAACCTGCACATACGGAGAAACTGGCACGCGAAGCATCACACCACAGTGCTGCTTTGGAGGAAACTGCTGCATCCTTACAAGTAGAGGCAGCTGCACAGACACGAGTGGCTTCTGCATTAGAAAGCACTGCAGAGCGCCAGGTTGTAGCCCTGGAACAGAGCAGCTGTTCAGGAGCAAGTGGCTGCCGGGCGTCATGAACTCCTCGCAGAATTGCGCGTGCTGACCACTACTGTCTCTTCTCTTGGCACTTCTGCAGCAACACAGTGGGCAGCATGCAGGGTTTTTTATTTTATTTGGTGCATACTGCAGACCCTTCTCAGGGTCCAAACAGGTTATGCATGTATTGATAAGAGTGTTTCAGAAAGATCCAAAACAAAATCAAGAGAAATACGCATAAGAAAAAGTGAGAAGTGTTACTAAAGTAAAACAACACCACGGCATTATTCCAATCGTATACTGTCGGCAGAAAAAACGAATACATAACACAGCTAGTTTTCGCAAAACACGGTGTTAGTGAATGAATGTGCTGACGCTGATTATGTAGGGTGGACATCGGGGTTAACTACTGAGCAGGATCCACAGCTAACGTCTGATTAAGCAAATTATTATTTCATTAACCAGACCTTAGTTGAAATTCAAGCCGGTGTTTCATTCTTCGCGTTTCAAGTAATTTAATATTATTAGCCACCATAATAGGAGTCAGAGAGTCGGTGATATTAAACTGAATAAATGAATCCAAAAGTTTTTCTTTGAACCCTCTTTATTTTGTTAATGTTAAGTTTAGCAAATGGGTCCCATACTATCGAAGCATATTCGACCTTTCGCCTGATGGATGCGTTGGATGTCAATAGTTTTACGCTGGGAGGAGGATTTCTAAATTTATGCCTCAGGAAATATAGCGTTCTAAACGCGGAAGAACATAAGTTATGTGTGTGCGAATTCCAGGAGAGATGATTATGGTTAGAAAGTTATGGTTAGACCTAGATGTTTGTAGCTATTAAACTGCTGTAATGGTGATCCAAGAGTCTACACGTGGATTAGTGGATTCTTTTTATGTGTTCTTTGGAGCGAAACTGTTTTTCGTTTTCAGTGTTAACAACCATGGCAATCTCACTGCACCAATGAAGCACATTTTATAGACTCAGATGAAGATCATTTTGATCACCAGTACACAAAATTTGACAACATTCTACGCAACAATTAGCAAGCAGGCGTATATATGTTCATGGGGTAACCACATTAACAATACCATTTATATAAAGCTGAAAAATCAAATTCCTTATGACACTTCCTCGTGGCATACCAGTGCTCACTGGGAGACAAGAGGAGCTTTGATAAAATTCATAAAGGTAACTGCCTATCTCACCATTTATGTATAATGTTTAGAAAACGTATGCAATTGTAACTGTGTCACTGTCGAATAGCTCTTTCTAGATACATGCGCCAAATCGCTTAATGCAGAGTGTTTTGCAAGAAAATTATTAATATGTTTTGCAATACTTTGTTAAAACATATTACAGCATGCGCAAGTCAAAGAAATCGAACGGCAATCTTGTATTAAAGAACAGTCCCCTTTCTTAAATGCTTGGCAACAAGATGAGCCACCTTGGTCACATCATCTTGTGACGTCATCACAACTTGTCCAAAGGATGGCGATGAAACTGCCCGCTATGACAGGTCGCTGCTGAGTGAATGATTGGTCGCGAGAGGTTCGTCGGGGGCAGCAACATAGGTCTCACAAGCCCCACTGATGACAACAAATGCCATCGCAAGGCAGTGGCGCATCGCTTAACTGCTAAACCACTGCGCCAAATGTGGTATGAGGACTCCAGCGATCTACGAATCTTAAGTACAGAAGAATATTTCCGCATATATGGGCACGAAGCTAATTAACTCTATCGCGTCACACCCTTGAGACATAGCTTAAGTCCAAATTCGCAGAAAATTCCCTTACGCCTGCTTGACCTCGCAAACTATGCCTCGAAGCACGTTGAAAGTGTTAGCGCCCCTAATTCTATTTGGCCACGTTAAATCACCCGTTGTCTTTTACTGCTCGGTACCCGGAGGTGCACCCACTGGAGGGTGCTCCAATGTAGGCAGCTTCCTTGTCTGGTGGGTGCCCGGAAAGTGTCACGATCAGCTATGGGCTCTGGAGCGGAGGCTTAACACGTACATATACTTTGGCTTTTTCGCCAACTCATGATATTTTGTTAACGCAGACAAAGGTTCTAGAAACAGAAGCATCTATATGTGCGCTTCCGCGTACCGATAAGACCGATGTGCAACTGCACCTAGAGCTCACATACAGTGTCAATACGGTTCTGCGATGAAGCTCTCACGACTGCATAAAAGACTCCAACACCATTTTATTTCTATCGATACAGGTGTGTATTCTGACTTCCTTGCTCGCTAAAAACCGTTCAGGCAGTACAGGAAGCTTTCACCTTCGTCAGCTTGAAATAAAACGCTAACACCGAGAACAGTCCAAGGCATTCCCTTCGCGCCGACGCTGGTTACCTCTCCGCGCGCTAGCAACTCAATGGAATCCTGGTGGGTAACAGGAGTGCAGTAGTATACCGCGAAAGGGCTTTTTCGGCTTAGGAGCGCAGAGCGACTCCTTGCAGCACACCTGGCGTGGCTCGGGTATTTCACGGACGAATTCGAAGCCTTGTTGTCGGTCTTGGTCGATGACGCTCAACAGGGCAGCGGCATTGCCACAGGTAGGGTCCAGGTCGTAAAGCTTGTAGACCACCGGGTTCTCCTGTCTCTCGATACCTGAGCATTGGCCGAGGGAAGGGAAAGCACGTGCACCGGATTAGAACTGAAAGAGACGTTCGTCGGTTTGGCTAGACACACTTTCATGACCGTGTGTCTCACAGTAAAGCTGGAAAACTGTCCAATTAATCTATATTGCACAGTTAATACCTATCTCGATTAAACTTTCTGTATGTTATCCTTTTTTTCTATTCATGCCGTTCTTACTGCATTTCAGTCTGGGGAACCACGACAAGCGCCACATCGAAAAATTTCACTTGCTTCAAAAAAAAAAAAGCACTGCAAAAGGGTATTGTGGGATCCTGTTAAATTTGCCGAGCCATTAATTCTTCGGAAAACATAGCTAGTTAAAACGTACGTACTAAATTTACAGCTTTCGTCATGCATCATGTGCATAAAAATTGACCACATGACGCCAATAAATCTACCCCGAGTGTGAGATATCCGCTCCGCAAAACTAAGAGACCAGCTCCAAGAAATCGTACTAACCGCCGCTGCAACGGTCGCCACCGCCCTCACCATAAGAATGAGTGACAACCAATCCAACAGCGCTCATATATTCAGACTCTCAAGCGGCCCGTCGAGTGCATACAAGCGGCCGTGTCACACGACGCGCGCTACGCATCCTGGGACGCACTCTCTATCAAGACTGCGTCATCACCAGAGTCGCCGGTCCTCAGTGCCTTGTTGTCAACGTCAGGGCGGACGCCTTAGCTCGAGAATATACTCACCGAGCGGGGCCATCCTCTCCTGCCCTATACCTCCTATCGTCCTACTTCACCACACGGCTCGAAACTTAAAGCCTTAATAGTCATCTCTACCCTCTCCCTCATCCCTCCCTCTCCTCTGAAGACTCCTGACTCTTACAGCGCCTGCAAGCAAACACCTATCACAAGCTTTACATTATTTACATCACCTACACACAAAACTTTGCGAAGACAAATCTCCATGGTGCGGCCACACCTCAACCCTAACACATATCACATCGACATGTGCCCAAAAACCCCACCGTCGAAGCCGCGTAATGCACCCCTGTAGCCGTGGGAGGTGAAGCTGACCAGCGCACGCCTCGACGACCAGGCGGCGCTCCTTCTCATCGCCGTAAGGTCGGCAGAAGCCACCGGAGCCCTCGACTGAGGGTCCACCCACATGCGCGCCAGCCACAACCCTTTTCAGTAAACATTTACTCACGCACTCGTTCAATCACTCACTGTAAAGAGTGCTCGAAATATTGGGCATCAGTCAGTTTGAATGCGCTTAGTTTTGAAACTGAATTTAACCTCTCTGTGAATTGTTTTTGAAAACAAATAAATAATTATCTCATAGATACTGATCAGATCTGTCCTCACCATTTCTTAACATTTTGTTGTCCTTTGCATATATTTGTAATTATTCTTTAATGCCATTTTGTCTCATTTTTCTACAGTGGACGCTAGGCTATTATCAAATATTTATATGTTTTGCATTTGCAGTGCAATGTGTCGTTTTTTTATATATAGGTACTGTCAACACATTATGTTTTTGGCGGATGTTGTGTTACGCTGATATTGTTTCTAATGAAGCGCTTGTCCCCTTGCCAATGAACACTGAATCTCCCTTGGACGTTCTGGAAATATTCGGGACGTCCTGTGGACGTCCATAGGAGTTTTAGTGCCCATTCTTTTATTAGTATGCATTCTCTCCCTAGGAGCACTTCAATTGATGAACGCAAAAAATTATGCAAATGGCCCTACCAGTATAACAAACTTGGTTCAAAAACTAATGACGCCTCACGCGGACGTCACGGAGTTCCCCAAAAATAGCTCCATGGAATCCTGAGGCACGAAGCTCGCGTTTGCTTTCCCTTGCCCTCCGCGCCATAAAACGGTCGAGTCGGTTACGTTTCTTGTGGCGCGACTTGAAAGACGCGCCACATTGGTTGACCAATTAGCAGAAGTGCTTCAAACACAAAACGAAGGTCATGCAAACTTACTTAGTCGAAAGTAATATGCGAAGCCGTTGAAAGGTTGCACGAGAGACAGGCTTTGTTCATTAAGGCCTGGAAGTAGAAGACAGCTTCGTCAGAGAACACGCCGGCAAGTATTTATGCAAAAATCATGGACCTTTTTCGCGTCGTCCAAGCCGTCGAAGTTAAAGTAAAATAAAAAGCATCGATCACTGTTTTGTGATGACAGACCATTTGACATAACCCGAAAAAATTAGTTCTTAGCCTGCTCGGCCCTGCACGTGCTCAGTGTTTGTTCTCTTAATATCCTCGTATCAGGCAATTTTTACTCTGTTACTTGACTGCTCTGAGTGATGACAACGGCCCAACTACCCTCTTTAGTCGCCTTGCTAAGTCACTTTTTGCCGCACAATTATATTACCTGAGAGACAAAGTTCAACTCCGTGTAGCAAGTTCGGTAAATTAGAATTTGAGGACTGGAACTGCAGTTTCCCAGAATTTCTTGGCCTGTACTAATCGGTCAAAAGACACACAAACGACTTGAAGGCTCGCAAAATGCTGCATATGGCAGTTCCAATTGAGCTTACACGGAGTATTGTAAATGTGGCAAAAGCACCTGGGCACCTGTTCGGCATCCTTACTACCTGGGCATTTTAACCTGGAGCCATAACGCCCGTAAGCCTAGTGTGATCGCCCACCAAATTCAGCCGTTGCTTTGCGGTACTACCGAACTGAGGACAGCCAGTAGCCCATATCTTGCCATGGTGATATTTTACTCAACAATCATGCGTTCATGGCCCTCTGCCCGAACAATTGGTCGAGACAGGCATTCCATGCGCATTACATTCTTTTGGCACACTATAATTACTCCTCTATGCTGAATGTACGTATTTTTAGCATTTTTGGTTAGATTTCTTAATAACGCGTTAGCGCTATGGTCCCGTTCTGCAGGAAATCCGGTGTCGTCCGAGGCGGCGGTGGAGCTGTGAGCGAAAAGGCACATGGCCCACCCGCCACCAAGCTGACATGACCGTGTGATGTCATTACAACCGCCTATCGTGGCAGATTGAAACCTGCCCACCGTAATGTGAGCAAGTTGCTTTCCATGGCTGGTGGAAGTTAATTATTAGCCGTGAGGGCTTGCTCAGGAGGAGCAACATAGGTCTTACAAGCCCCACCGGTGGCTGTATTTGAAACAATCGCCTGCCGGGCACTGGTGCATCGCTCATTCTCATATTTACGCTCATAGATCACCAGGAGTAGAACGAGGACTCCGAGTGATCTATGAGCGTATAATAGAGAATGAGCAATTCCGCATATATGATCATTAGGTCTCGTCATATATTAATCTCGAGCATTAATCACATCATACACTTAAGGTAGAACTCGTCACCCTTCTATTTTGTCTGTTCCTTGTTTATTTATTTTTTTGTTGCTGCCGAACAAAAGGCCAACTCCTGCCTTTTTTTTTCATCACTTTCCGGGTGTACTCTCATTTGAAATATATTCTGCCAGAGACCTGTTTTTATAGCTCTTGCCGTCTGCACTTCCAGCTTTACTAAGGAAGACCGGATGTCGACAGTTTGCTCTGGCAAGACTATTTGCCGTTACCGGCTTGCTTGTTGAGAGGCAGAATACACGTTTTTTGGATCTGTTTGGGTCCTCCTACTTCAATCTAGAAACGGAAAACAAACCATCTGCTTTCGTCGGTGCCTTATCGAATCGATATTTCAGGTGATCCAGAAACAGCCAAAGTAGACTGCAACAAGCTCTCACAGATCGTACTTGGGTAGAGTGAGTGTTGGAAGCACACAGTTCTAAAATGTCAATTGCTACCTTACCGGAGGGCACCCGACGTCCCTGTATAGCACCAGCAGGCGCCAATGTGAAGGCGCCAACGAAGCATCACATTCGAAAGCAAGGTCGCCGCAGTGTCGGTGTTGTGTCATATCTGATACGTACCTGGTTCCGTTGACCGAAATGATGAAGTGGCATTGTCGAAGCGGAATACAAAGGAGCCCCTGAAAATGCACCGTGAACGAATGCGTTCAGCTTAGCACGCTGCCCCTGCGGCAGCGGCAGTCAGTTATTGATCACGTGGGCCGAAACACATTGTCAATATCCACAGTTCAAGGTGGTTGGTTATGAATATATAATGGGTGCCTTGTTGCACCTGCAAAGGGTTTAAGCTTTCGAAGGGCGAGGTCCGGAGTTCTTTTAGCTTTCAAGATACCGCGAACGCTGGCGATATACAAACAGCTCCATAGAGTGGACCATAATAAAACCGGGTCAGCTCCATGATTTAAGGAAGCCATACCGTGGTGCGTTTTAGTTCGCAGGAAACATGTGAAGCCTGTCTTGGAAAGTCCCTGCGGTTAATTAGGAACTGCAGTCAGTTAGGTTGTACGTACGTCCTCAGCATGTGATACCCTAAAGCGCAAAAACTTAATAGCTAAAACACCGTGCATTCTTTATCTGTTCAAAAGAATATATTTAGCTTATGTTCTGAGAGCACCCCGAGGGACGCTACACGTGCCGACCTATTAAATTTGTACGGAAATCCGTTCCGCTACGTGTTCGTTCATCTAGGTCATAGGCTGTGGTTGACAGCTGGAGACAAAAGGCACTGGTTCCATCGCGTATGGTGAGTGCAACGGTCGAAAAGGGTGAGCTATGTTTTTTCACGGCACGAGCGCAGAAGCATGAGACCCCGTTAAACCGAAAGTGCGCTTTCCGCAATTGTTCAAGCAGTCATGAGTACATGAGTGCAAATTACATTGTCTAAGGTGTGAAATACCATGCATTCATTAGTGTCTTCTTATCACAGCGCAATTTTCTGATCACAGCAGTTAGTGCACTGCAAATAAACATAAATGTATCACTGCAGCTATTCAGTTGGCTCATGTCATCATATGCCGGTGTCCTCAAGTACACTGATCGTAAAAGCAGATTTTCGTTCGCTGTCAAAAGTTTCGAAGCATTATTGTGATCTACTGACACGACTGTTGGTCTACAGAATGTACATATTGGTATACAGGTAGAAAATTCGAAATCTGAAGTATGAAAAAGAATTATGCTGAATTCTTTCATATCCACCACCTGTCATACTAAATGTATAACATCTAATGGTAACAAATTCTGCTAAAGATAATTTATTTTCTATTTGCAGATCTTAAAACTATTCCCCGCGAATTTTGGTGCTTTGTTTTACCAAATGAGCTTGTATCTTCTTCTCTCATGATCAGTAATGAAACGGTTAACGACCCATTCAAGATAGCTAGCGCTTTTAGCTTACTTTGAATCTGTATTTTATCTTGACAACGAAAAACTTCCAGCTTTCAACGCTTCCAATGTGGCAACCTCGATTACTGGCTTGAGGATTAGTGCACATGGTGTGCTTAACCTAATAGTGAAGTTGGACGCGCAAAAATTGACCGACCCTAATGGAACACCCAATTCCTCTGTCTTTTAATGCTTACCATGGACTGCTCGATATTTAACCGTCATCTTTCAAGAATCGCTCATAACTGACACGGTACCATCTAATGGGAGCTGGCCAATGTGCACATATTACAAAAATCGCGTAAAACACAGCCTTTATATATACCTGCAAACCTATTTCCTTAATATCATAGTTATGCAAATGTTGGAACACATAATGTACAACTATATAATGAAAGTTCTGGAATCTAACTCAGTTCTTTGTCAGTTGCAGCACGGGGTTTGAAAAAACTGTAGCACTGTAACACAATTCGTTGAGTTCGAACATCACATTTCCTACATCCTTGACATCAATGCAGAAGTGGACGCAATTTTTATAGATTTTTTAAAGCTTTTAGCATTTTATTGCATTCTAATTTATAATTCGAACTTAACGTCAACTAAAAAAAATCTCATTTGTTCATTCCATTACCAGTTTTCTTTCGGACCTGTCACAATTCGTGTTTTGTAATTCATCGAACACTTGTTCTATCACAGTGTCAACTCGTGCCTCTAAAGAGTCAGTTCTTGGTCCTTCGTTATTCTTAATATTGTCACCGGCGAAAATACAGAGAACAAAGCTGTTCACTCGGGCGAGGTTTGCCAACACCGCCGCGCTCGTTCTGGACAAAGAAGACGTTCGGCCACGCGCTCGGGAACACAGTTCGACCTCCAGGTGACGCCGGCAGAAAGTCAGCAGCGTGGCATTGCCCCTCCCATCTAAGAGGCATCGACTCGATGCCGCACGCGAGTTGAAGAAAGAAAAAAAAATAAGGCGAAAGGTAATGGCGGGGTTGGGTCCGGGGCTAACGGGAATAAAACGGCTTCATTCGCGCCACGTGGACGACCTCGGACGTCGGGTGTCGAGAGGACCGGACAGTTCCTTGAGGGAGCACCTCGTAGGTCACCGCGCTGAGGCGGCGTAACACCTGGTACGGACCAAAGTAACGGCGAAGAAGCTTCTCGGAGCGCCCTCGCAAACGGAGTGGGCTCCACACCCAGACTTGGTCACCGGGTGTGTAAATCACCTCCCTGCGGCGGAGGTTGTAACGCTCGGCGTCGCGTTGTTGTTGGCACCGGATTCGCTGTCGAGCAACTTGGCGAGCAACTTCGGCGTCACGGACAAATTGGTCGGCATCCACGACAGAAGAGGGAGTAGGATCCGGAAGAAGCATGGCGTCCAGCATGGTCAAGGCTTCGCGACCGTGCACCAAATGGAAAGGAGTGAAGCGCGTCGTTTCGTGAAGCGCAGTGTTGTACGCGAACGTTATGTAAGGAAGTATCCGGTCCCAGTTCGCGTGGTCATCGTCGACATACATAGAAAGCATATCGGCAATTGTCTTGTTAAGCCGCTCAGTCAGTCCGTTGGTTTGCGGATGGTAAGCTGTTGTCTTTCGATGGCTGGTGCCACTGAGTCGAAGTACCTCGTTCGTAAGTGCCGACGTAAACGGGGTTCCCCTGTCAGTTAATACGACCGTTGGAGCTCCGTGACGAAGCACAATGTTATGAATGAAAAAACTTGCGACTTCGGCGGCGGTACCACGGGGAAGAGCCTTGGTCTCACAGTAGCGGCTGAGATAGTCAGTGGCCACAGCAATGTACCGGTTACCCATGGAAGACGCCGGAAACGGACCGAGTAAGTCCATGCCGACCTGTTGAAATGGGAGGCGCGGGGGATCGATAGGCTGCAGGAGCCCGGCTGGTTTAGTCGGTGGCGTCTTCCGGCGCTGACATTCTCGGCAGGTTCGGACGTAACGGCGGACAACCGCAGCAAGCTTGGGCCAGTAGTACTTGGTGCGTATGCGCGCCAACGTGCGGGAAAACCCGAGATGGCCCGAAGAAAGGTCGTCGTAGCACGCGCGCAGAACTTCGTCACGAAGCGCAGCTGGCACTGCAAGCAGATAGACAGTGTCCGTTGGGCCGTAGTTCTTTTTGTAGAGTACCCCATCGCGCAAGCAAAACGATGACAGTCCGCGCTTGAAGAGCCGAGGTGGAGATGGGGCGATTCGTTCAAGGTATTCTATGAGGGGCAGCAGGTCAGAATCGGCCCTTTGTTTTTGGGCAAGGGTGGACGTGGTGAGAGCACCAAGAAAAGCGGAATCATCGTCGGACTCGTCAGTGGGGCACAGGATTGGGGCGCGGGATAGACAGTCAGCATCGCTGTGTTTCTGGCCAGACTGGTGCACGATGGTGACATCAAATTCTTGTAACCGAAGACTCCATCGAGCAAGCCGCCCCGAGGGATCCTTCAGGTTCGCCAACCAACAGAGTGAATGGTGGTCGCTCACGACCCGAAACGGGCGGCCATACAAGTACGGACGAAATTTCGTAACGGCCCACAGCACAGCTAGACATTCCTTTTCCGTTGTGGAATAATTGACCTCTGAACGGGACAAAGTGCGACTGGCGTAAGCAATCACGCGTTCTAGACCATCCTGCCGCTGAACAAGGACCGCGCCGAGGCCAACGTTACTAGCATCAGTGTGCAGTTCAGTGTCGGCCTCTTCGTCGAAGTGGCCAAGCACAGGCGTACACTGCAGACGGGACTTGAGTTCTGTGAAGGCGCTGTCCTGGTCTTGGCCCCAGATGAAGGGTTCAGAATCCTTCGTCAGGCGGGTCAAAGGCTCTGCTAGCCGGGAGAAATTGGGAACAAACCGGCGATAGTACGCGCAGAGGCCCAAGAAACGACGCAGGCTCCGTTTGTCGGTTGGCTTAGGGAAGGCAGCTACGGCGGCCGTCTTTTCGGGATCTGGACTAACACCTCGTGCGCTGACAATGTGACCAAGAAACTTCAGCTCTTGAAATGCAAAGTGACATTTCTCTGGCTTGAGAGAGAGACCAGCGGAACGTATGGCCTCGAAAACAGCATGCAAGCGTTTCAGGTGCTCATCAAACGTGTCAGAGAAGATCACGACATCGTCAAGATATACGAGGCATGTCTGCCACTTCAGACCGGACAGCACGGTGTCCATCATTCGTTGGAACGTGGCAGGTGCCGAGCACAAGCCAAAAGGGAGTACCTTAAACTCGTATAAACCGTCAGGCGTAATAAAGGCGGTCTTCTCTCGGTCGCGTTCGTCGACCTCTATTTGCCAATACCCACTGCGGAGGTCAAGGGATGAAAAGAAGGTGGCATGGCGCAGGCGGTCTAGGGAATCATCAATGCGGGGCAGAGGGTACACATCTTTTTTCGTGACGGTATTCAGGCGCCTGTAATCGACGCAGAACCTGAGGGTGCCATCTTTCTTCGTGACGAGAACAACAGGCGATGCCCAGGGGCTCGTGGAGGGTTGGATGACGTCGTCCTGGAGCATCTGTGTAACTTGGCGGCGGATGGCATCGCGTTCTTTGGAAGACACGCGATAAGGGCGCTGGCAAATTGGTCTTTGGTCGTCAGCAACGACAATTCGATGCTTGGTAAGCGGCGTCTGTCGGACCTTGGAAGTTTCCGCAAAACAGTCGCGGAAGGAATAGATTAGGCTTTGCACGCAGTTTTTCTGACTGGCCGAGAGGTGCGGGTTCACGTCAGTCGGAATGGCTGTAGCCGTCGCGTCGGCGAGGTCTGACGTGGTGGATAAAGAGCACTGCCTCGTACACTCAAGCTCGTCAAAATAAGCGACGACTTCTGACTTCGTCAAATGTTGCGGTTCACGAGTAAAGTTCGTGACTAAGATTTCGGTACGACCATTGGCAAGGTCTACTAGGCCTCGGGCGACACAAACTTGCCGAGCGAGTAGCAGGGACATGTTCGCTTCAGCAATGCCAAGAGCGCCGGTGCTGTCAGTACACTCGACTGTGACGAACTTGCTGGCTCGCGGAGGGATTGTTATGTGGTCGTCACATATGCGCAACATTACTTTACAGGGCTCGGTGGTTGTGTTAACGGCTCGCTGGGCGGAAAAAGATACCATGAGTTCCTGAAGGTTTATGATCGCACCATACTCGTGGAAATCCATGCCCAGTATGAGGTCCTTTGAACAGTCAGCTAACACGGCAAAGGAGCCGGTGAAAGTAAGACCACGGATTTGGATGCGGCAAGTGCAGACGCCGATTGGTGTCACGACATGGCCACCGGCAGTGCGGATCACGGGTCCACACCAAGGCGTCAGAACCTTACGGAGTGTCATGGCTAGCTCCCTGCTCATCACAGAAAAATCAGCGCCGGTATCGACGAGTGCGGTCAGTTCATAACTGTCGACGGTTACTAAAATTTCAGCGGAAACTAATCGTTCGCAGCACGTCGGTGAGGTCGTCGGATCGGGTCGTTGACGCTCGGGCCGTCGCGTCCAATCGTCGGGTGGAGGCTGTTGACTTCGTGCAGCGGCGGCGGCCCTACCCCCGGAGGACGCCGTCTTCAGTTTTCCCGCCGAGGGGACGCGCCTCCGAACTGACCGGAGGTTGAGGGCCGACTGGGCATAGCAAAGCGCCTCGGGGATGGCGATCGCGACTGTCGCCGCTGTGAGGTCGGGGGCGGCACTTGAGAGTTCAGGTACTCCTCTATGTCCCGCGGTCTTTCACCATAGCGCGGTCGAGGCGCGTCCGGTGGGAATCCTCTCAGACCCATCCGCCGGTACGGGCAATTCCGCAGAACATGGCCGGGCTCCCCGCAGTGGTAGCGGAGCGGACGATCGTTGGACGTTCGCCACACGTACGCTTTGCGGAATGGAGGGCACGGGTCCTGCTGCTGCTCGATGGGACGCACGTAACGATGGGGTGGTGGTTGTTCGGCAACGGGGCGAAACGCTTGCGGCGCCGAGGCAGGTCGGCGCAGGGCATCGCTGTAGGACATTACGTGCGGCTCCGAAAGGGGTGCGGGGGGTGGCTGCACCGCTCACCGGATTTCGTCACGGTGAACATCGCCTGTCGAAGGTACGCTTTCTGACGGAGCACTCAAGTGGAGGTGTCGCAGTTCTTCGCGGACAATGCTCCGCACAAGCGCTCGCAGCGCCTCATCCCCTGGGGCCTGGCAAGGACGTGCAGTACTGAGCGGCCGCTACATTTGCCTGACGGCCGTATTGGGCACTCCGTTCCTGCAAGGAACGTTCTATGGTCGTCGCTTCCTTGGCAAAGGCGGCGACAGTTCTCGGAGGGTCACGCATGAGGCCAGCGAACAGCTGCTCCTTTACCCCACGCATAAGGTGCCTCACCTTTGTAGCTTCGGGCATGGCTGGGTCGGCCCGATTGAAGAGGCGGGTCATGTCCTCAATAAACATGGCCACGCTCTCGTTGGACTGCTGTGACCTGGAGCGAAGGGCAAGTTCGGCATTCTCCTTTCGCTCGCTCGAACTGAACGTGGCGAGCACCTCGCGGCGAAAAGCTGCCCAGTTAGAGAAGGACGCCTCGTGGTTCTCGAACCACGTTTTCGCCGAATCTTGCAGTGCGAAGTACACGTTCAGCAGCTTTCGCTCGTCGTCCCATTGGTTGAACGCGGCCACACGGCCAAAACCGGCCAACCAATCTTCTACATCCTCGAACCGGTCGCCGTGGAAGGATGGTGGCGACCGAGGTGCAAGAAAGACGAACGGCGGGGCACTGCCGAAGGACTGACCTGTCTGGCTGCCAGTGGCGGAAGTCATGGCCCGAGCAGGAATCGTGAGTGGCTCAAATTCAGGTTGCAGGCCTCGCAGGCGACGGCTCGCTTTGTGGACAGGTGTGGCGTCTGCTCGTCGGGGAGAAGCGTCAGGGCTATCGTCCCGGTCAGCGTACATGGGATGATACCCAGCACGGCTCCACCAAAAATGTCACCGGCGAAAATACAGAGAACAAAGCTGTTCACTCGGGCGAGGTTTGCCAACACCGCCGCGCTCGTTCTGGACAAAGAAGACGTTCGGCCACGCGCTCGGGAACACAGTTCGACCTCCAGGTGGCGCCGGCAGAAAGTCAGCAGCGTGGCAATATACATTAATGACTTGCCTGTAGCTAGAAAACTAAACTGCGAGTTTTTGTTCCCGGTTAAACACCTGACAAATCAAAAACAAATTTTACTATGACTGTGGTTATTTCTTTCACGGAAAGCCCATTTCGCGTACTATTCAACTAAACATTCAATGACTTCAGTGGACAGGTTTTTAGAATGCATCATGACATCATATTTGCCACTGACATGTCCTGACCGCAACATACTATTTTATTTGCACTAATGCGCTTAAAACGCTAGGGTACTTGAGGCCCCACTTCATTAGTGCTCCAGAAGAAGCTAAGCTATAAATGTGTTAATCTTTAATTCGTCGAGTACTAGATAATGCATCTCCTATCTGCAACCCCCAGATATACTGAAGAATTGCTCTAGCATATGCTATATAGAACTACTATATAGAATGCTCTAGCATATACTAAAACATTCAAAAAGAATCAATCAGGTTCATATATATTCGTATCATGAACTTTTCTCACCCTCTTACGTTTTTTCTTCTATAAACCTCACCCCCTTCCTATGCACTTTGACATCGAGTCACACGCATTGCATCAAATTGTCTAATCGTTTTTGACGTATTCTCTACATTTTACCGATGCATCCTATCAACCACAAGTCACCGTAACATTAACATTAGGCCATCTTCACTGGCACTGATATTTTCAAATAGTTTTTTTTACGTGTATAATGAAATACAACTTAATCCCTGGAATAATAAGATCTTTCCATTAAACGCTGTCTATCTTTCTTCGATTCTCTTTGTCTCTCCCCGTAAACTCACTCATAGTAAATATATTGCTACATTATTTGTTTTTTTTTCAGTTTACTGTGTATTCCTTCCATTTCATTCATGTTACTTCAACTTTTCTACATTCTGCATTAACATTTTATATTCATTTATTGGGGTCTTCCGTGTTTTGAGTAAAATCTGCTTTATTGTTCGTTGTTTCTACATAAAGTCTATCAAATATTCCTTAATCCACTCCTGCCATAGCCCCTTGCGAGAGCTGCAAGTATATAAAAATGCATTATTAATTAACTGAAAAACATATACCAGTCTGAAAACAGCTCCAGACGAATGTACCAGATTTCATGCCGCTTGATACGCGTGAGAACGAAGAACTATTTCTGCTATCGGCAAGCAATGGAGAAGCTCCAAAGCTGGTCTAAATCTGCCGCCGTAATAGGTTACGCGCAATATCAATTTAATACGTGTATTAAGAAATGGAACGCAGACCAAAAGTTGTTAATACGAAGACATTTCGGCTGCCATATGGAAGCCTTGATCACTCCGTGATCGGGTGATGAATCCTTGATCACTCTGTGATCGGGTGATCAAGGCTTCGGTACGGAAGCCGACACGTCTTCGTATTAACAACGACCTTTGGTCGGCGTTCCTTTTCTTAATACATGAATCTTCTACCCGACCAGAGGAGTTCGTAAACGTTACATTTCATCAATTTAATACAAATTATTAGCGTTTGTTTCGGTGCATAGTGGGGTAAGCTGACCTTCCATAGGAATCTATTTCATCACATAGCAACGTTTCGTCGTGTTTGGGCACACAGCCCGAATGCACCTCAACGAAAGGAATAAATCCAATGTTGCTTACTTGACAGTGCTGTCGGGAGAGCCGCGCGTAGCCGTCCAAATTGTGGCGTTTCCAAAGTCGCCGTTCAGCGAACCAGTGCTGTCCCAGAGCACAGTGAAGTTGACGGTGCTTTCCGCTTCGAGGGTGACGCCGGTGCGGTAGCACTCGTGGAACAAAATGGGCCTCTCTCGGCTGCTCTGAGGACGAGAAAGCTGCGCTTCAGTCCTGGTATGAAAAACCAGGTGGAAGAAGTCCATCCAACATGTGCGGCCTATGGGGAGGCCAATGGCCTAAATTTATTATGAGGGCAAATAAGCTGGCCGGCATCAGTAGATTACCGCACTGAAAAGGACAAGTGTGCTACTTTCAAACAAAGCGGAACTTTGTTAGTATAGATTAAGTAAAAAAAGAAAATACCGGTGTCGCCGCCACCGGCCGGCTTTGCAAGCAAACTGCGATGCGTGAGCATAGGATTGAAGCTCGGATAACAGAGGCAAAGCTGCACCTGTATTCAGTTGAATGTGGCGGTTGAGATTCCTATCCGGTGTAGATATTGCCAGTTCAATTCAAGTGGCGGTAAAAAATATCTATGAAATCTCCTCACCAATAGAATTATCCTGTGCTGCTGGACAAACACCAATATAGCCAGATATAGCCGTAAAATCGGTTTTTGTTAAGAACGAACAATGTATGGAGTTACCCTTACTTTGCCTTTCAGCGTTATTCATACTGACCGTTTTTCTTTATGCGGGGATACGGTGGCCACAGCCTGCAAAGGACAGGGTTAATTGGAGAGACATGGGAGAGGCCTGTGCCCTGCAGTGGACGTAGTCAGGCTGATGATGATGATGTTTCCGATAACAAGATAACCGCGCTTCCAGTTCAGTGGACATTGCACATGACATATTTATGCCCTGCCGCTACTCCTATTTCGCAGGAGCATCACCTAAAAACAACGCTGTAATTTCGTTTTCCCCTAAAAGGAATTGAACACTCTTCTTTGATTTTTCTTATAAGTTTGCCACAACTTTTTCGTCTCCGCCATTAGCTTTTGCTAACGGCTACAACACCACTAGTGCCCGGCTCTTAAAGTTTTACACGCCTGTCTAACGGAACGATAAAGGAAAAGGCGGAATGGAAGAGTACTACTGTTAATAATGATATTTTTAACCAATAATAATGCCGGGAGGGTCTACATTAAATCAAAAGATGGTGTCCTGTTGTATGCGCGCTTCAAAAAATGAAGCATTCCTCACAGCTTTCCTTGCGAAAAGAAAATATCAGGGATGAGTCGAACGCTGCCTTCCTAAATGTGCGCGATCCCATGCCTAGGGAGTGACTCAACACTGTGTATATGTATATAGGGCATATGACAATAAAACTTCCCCCTTCCCCCCCTACACGTTTTGCCCACCACAGATGTACTTTAAGTCTCAAGGCGCTTCTGGCCGACGGAAGCAGGAGGGCGTTTTATTGCACAAAATACTAAGCCAGCGTCGTTTGCAAAGGACGAAGTGCATCGTATATCTGTCGTAAAGTGCGTGAAAAAAAAAAGTGTCGTCGGGTACCTTGTAGAAGTCTGCAGTGGGATCTCCTGATTCCGTGATGACAAAGGCTGTCAAGGCGATGAACGCGGAGGCAACGGCAGGAACCACAGAACGTGTCATTCTGACGGATGGCCGAGCTGAAGAAACGACAGCAAATGGGATAATTCAATTCATGGTATACGTAACAACCGTGCAAGTTAGGTGACAAAGCAAAAGAAACTGCAGTTATCATGCCTATTCAGCGTATGGTCCAGCGGAAGTGTTTAAAACCTACATGTCGTATTTTATATTTGACTTCACCACGAGAAGAATTGGGGGCTCTAAATGAAACACGAGAGTTCCCTTCAAACAATACAAGTATGGACTGTGCCGGGTTTGCAGAAAGTTTTGGAATGTGGTAGCGTTCCACTTTTGCCCAAGAAGCAACAGGCACAATTCCCGTACATCGACGTCGACAAAACCTCGATATCCCATAGCATGGACTCCACCATCTCCAGCCTGCGGCGGTCTGCGTTGCAGGCTTCCTCCCTATAAAGGGTTAAACGAAATATGCGGAATAGTGCTTTCTGCCACGTAGTTGCACCTTGATATCGGTGACAAACGCAGCCGCATAATACACGTAGAGATGATGCGCGTGCCGATCGGGCTCCCGAAAAAAATGTCCAATCAAATTAACCACTTGAGGGGTGCTTCGACTGCGACTGTAACGTACATCCCGCGTACGACGCCTGACAGAATGGTCGGTCATAGCCCACCACTCTAAAATTTTACATACAGAGCACGCAATGCGATTGATAACGGAGAGACGTTAGCGAGCAGCTGCTACAGTCAGCGGGATTCTTTCACCTTCCATTTACCTCGAAGATGTAGCATGAGCTGGATAAGGCCAAGAGCAAAATTTACTGCGACTCGTGTAGATGGCGGCAAAATTAAGAACAGACCAATTTTATTATGAAAAGAAATGCGTGCAGGAAAGACAGAGGAAAAGCGACAGAGAGAGTTGGAAGCAAGAGGCTGAGAGAGAGTGGTCTTTCTGCTATTGCGCTGTGCAGCCCTTTGGAGAAGAAAGGTGCGTATCTCCCTTGCTATTTTTCTAATCTCGGCGTTATCATTAAAAGAAGCAGTCCACCTTTCTTTCTCTCTACGCCGAATAGGACCCTTCCCGCTTCATGTTTACCATGCCCTCCTAGTGGTCCGCCTGTTTCGTGGTGTAAATTCCTGAGAATCGCAGAGAATTTTTTAGCTTTGACCGAACTCGCTGGTGCGTGCTTTGGATGAAACCAACAAGTTCCCCCATGGGCTCGCTTAAACATTACGTATAGGCGCTAATCTACCCATGTAAGTTAAAAAGAGATCAAAGAGCGCTCACCTTATGTTCCTCCGACGATTTGAATCCTAGCCAGACTGATCAGGAGAACCGCAGCTGCTCTGGGGTCTGCTTTTATGCGCGCGAGAGTGCGGCGGTGCTGAAGGACGCTTTATTTGTGTTTCTTGTTTTCCGGCGCTCTTCCCGGCTTTGAGCGCTCGACGTTTTTAGGACATATATAGTTCCAAACATAGCGTGCTGCTGTTGCTATGCGAGTTCTTGTTTCGTCAAGCTTGTATGCTTCATATTTGGGACATTTATGGAAATCCTAAACCTACGCTTCGAGCTACGGCATCCTGACGGCAGGGCTTCATGGTCTCGGTGAGCTCATGTTTTTAATGCTAAAGCTATACATGGCTCATCACTCAGAAAATTCGGCGTTTACCATCCACGCGAAACGGACGCAGAACCCGCGTGACCTCATCAAGTCATGGAAAGTGCCTACATCAGCAGGAAAGAAAGAAAAAAAATTTCTTCCCAACTGGGTTTCGAACCCAGGCCAGCGCGAACAGATCACCTTCGCTTGCCGCGTCCCTTCTAAAAATGGCCTGTAGACAGATGGACTCGTCATAGACTCTACTGCCTTCCTATAGACATTTCGTTCCCTCTAATAATGGTCTATAGTCTAGAGACGCAAGTCTACTAAAAGTGTATGGCCATAAATCTGCAGACAGTTTGTAACTATCTGTAGGTTTTGTATTTCCTACAGTGTTGTTGGCGTTACCGAAAAAAAGTAACTAAATACGTTACTCGTTACGTTAAAAAAAGGAACGCGTTACCGCCCTACGTTACCTACAAAAAGAGCTAACGCATTACCTTTACCATTACCCAAATAAAGGGCCGCATGTCACTTTGCTGTTACTCCATGGCCATAAATTTTTAATCAGTTCGTCTTCGCTGCAAGAAATGACGATAACAATTTTATAAATCTCATATTTCACATAAAACTTATAGCCGAAACGATGATTTTAGCAGAAATCCAGATTTAACGAGAATATTTTGCACAAATGGGCAGGAGCTTAGCAATGTTGTCTGTAGAGTTGTCTGTTAGAGTTGTCTAAAGTTGTCTGTAGACTTACATGTATTGGCTTCTAACTCTGTGGAACATGGTGAAGCCATTTCCTAGATGTGACATTAAACACAAAATGACACCTCGCCAACAATGCTAACTTCAAAAAGAAAACATCGCTGAACTCGCAACAAATTTACAGTAATTCTAAGAAATGTGATATTCCAAAACGTTCGGTATGCTTCCACTATTTAAAGAGTTGTGTGCCTGAGTGGTTTGGGAAGGCGAGGCAGGTTTCGAATGCGTGTTCGAGCACGTGTTTCGTGCTTTATGAGCACTTTTTTCTGTTGGGTGCGTCGTCAAGAGCAGGTGTTTTCTGGCATGCATGCGAGCCGCAGCGGGGGTCGCCGACAGCACCTGTGCAGTTTGTTCATTTGTAACATCACTGTAGGTGCTCTGCGTTGTTTTTTTTTCTAAATAGAGGGCGGAGAGGGGGGAGGGGGCAGGTAATTGGAATAAAAAGTAACTAGTAACGTGACACCTCACGTCGCTGAAAAATATTGATGTAAGTACGTAACACGTTACAGTTCGAAAATGGTAACGAGTACGTTAATAGGTTACCGAAAAAACTAACGCGTTACCGGTAATGCCGTCACTTGTAACGCATTAACGACAACACTGATTGCCTATAGACTATTCTCTAGGAGTTGTCTTTGGACAATATAGGGACTTTGTAGACTCTATGGACTGTCTGCAGAATGTCTAAAGAATTTTTTGCTAACGTTCATTAGAGGACTATTACATTATCATTATTAGGGCGCGGGATGCATTACAGCATCCCGCGCCCTAAGCTGCCTTCTCTCGCGCTGGGTTTGGGAATAAAAAGAGAAATAAATAAATGAATAAAAATAAACAGCAAAAATTAAACTGCTTAAATAAAGTTTCTTCTCGAGTGACTTTCGAACTCAGGCCGGCGCGAACACGTCAGCGTCGTGGTCCACTTCATTAGAGCACTACGCCATCGACGCTTGTTTTCTTTTTTTCTGTTCACAGTAAAGAAAAAAACCCTGAAGCAGAGCAAAGTCACAATACCAAATTGATACCCGCAATTGCGGCTGTGCGGCGATTCAAAAACATTTTAAGTTCGCTGCTAGCTCAACACTGGCATCCGTTCAGGTTCAATCTAAAGTTCATTTTGATCAGCCACAACCTCAATGAAATGCTCCCTGGCTGGGTGAGCATCCACATCAGCGTGTCTCACAGCCGTTCTCGCCTTTCATATCCTGTGGAGGCAGAGAAACGGGAATATGTCGTTTTGCACAGCCTCTTAATTATCGACAGGAAGAAACCTTATACCCCACGGCGTCACTAGCAGGTTTCTTTTAATGTCCGCTGCAAGAGGTCCCACAGAAATGGCACGTTCCGGTAGTCATGGAACATGTGTTATATGGTGTCCGGTGTGCGGCGTATTAGGCAGTCAACCGGTCATGGACAAAGAAGCCTTTTTTTCTTAACCAAGGTTTAACAATGTACCGCTATGTAAAAGGAAGAAGGAACTTATCGCTGACGATCGAACTGGCATACTTTTAACCCTTTTTTAAGACCTCCTTACCTTCCCTTCACAGTATAAGGAACGATAAACAGCAGTCGGTTCCATGCGAACAAGTGAACGTTTACTTAGTTGTTCTCTGGTCACATAATTTAGGTACTCCAACGAGAACTTAGCCATTAACGTATTAAACACCGTCACAACTTCGCGCAAAAACCCGCTCAGTCTTCTGCGTTTGATGTTCCTGGACGACGTCAGCACAACACCCCGAGGCTAAACTGCCAGTCTCTCGCGCTACGTTTGGCTATCTTATCCACCAACTTTTATGCGGGCGGCGAGAACAGATAAGCATCACTGGCCACTCCAATAGAGCAGTGCGCCATTGCCGCAGCCGAACACCCCGCGTGCACGCTCCTCCGTAATGTTTCTAGGTTTTGAGACGTGAATACTACGACTTCCTTGGCTCGTTTCTACCTGAACCACTAAGCAAGCGCGCGGTCTCGGAAACCGTGGGCATCCGTCTCTAGAATCGACAAACAATTTCCTGCTGGGACAAAGCCAACCACTTGTCCGGCACGGCACACATGTATAATCCAGCGCTTAGGTAAACCTTCTGCGGCTCGAAAAAAGAATGCTGCTGCAATATCATTTTTTTTCGGAAACAAATTTGCGCTAAATAACAGAAGCGCATTATCTTTGCATTGAATTGATTTTTCAACTTGTGTACACTGTCCTTTGGCATGTCTATGCAAAGATTGGAAACTGAACCCTTCCACCTCTCTGCTTTTTACATGAACGGAGAAAAATAACAACGTGGTCCTACTACCATCTGTGCAGCAAGAAAAAAGCAATAAAATTGAAGGGGACGCTTAAGTTCCACCTTAAGAGTATGACGCGATGGTATCATCATCATCAGTCTGATTACCTCCACTTCAAGACAAAAGCATCTACCTTGTCTCTCATTAACCCTGTCCTCTGCAAGCCGCGGATACCTTAACCCTGCAAACTTCACACTCTCATCCGCAAACCTAACATTCTGCCGTGCCTTGCGACGCTTGTCTTGGAATCCACTTCATTACATTTTAGGACCAGCGGATATCTTGCCTTCGGATTACATTCCCTGCACAAGCCCATCAATGGACTAGTCACCATATATGGGGAGTTGGTCATTCATTGATAGGTCTCTGAGTGTCCTGCGAATAGCTGTAAGTGTGGGGATTGGTATGGCGGTGCTTTAGAAATCTGCGCGAGGTTAGCGGAGGTCTGAGAAAAATGAGACGGATTGACTGTGCCAAAAACGCAGTATTGTGCGAACGCTTCGAAATCCTGACTGTCCATTCACATTTAAGGACTTTCCAGCCTTATTCTGGGGGTGGGCCACCAAAATTTTAAAGTCGGTTTTGACTTATCCCATGGCCCAACCGGCCATGTCACCAGCCAACTACCACCTGCCAGAGGCATGTTTGTCAGAAGGACCGGGATGTATGCTGTACAAGTTGGCAGGAGCGACACAGATATAAAGCCCTGCTTTATAACCAAGCAGCATGAACGTTCCTGCATGGCCTATAGGAGTAGCGCCTCTGACTCGGGTCCTGGTGGATTCGATTCCCGTCTCAGTTTTGGTAGCCTGAGTTGCCAGCTCTGGCCAATTCCTGCCAGAAGGCTTCAGACAAAAAGCCGCCAAATCCGGTTCCCTGTGAGTTCGACTCCCATGTCAAAGCTGGTAGTCCGAATTTGCAGATGAAATGTTAGTAGACCAGGTTAGATCTAGCGACGTACGGAGTGCTTCCGCCCCTAAATTTCGTGTGTGTGTGTGTGTGGGGGGGGGGGGGGGGAACCGGGTTCACCGCCTCCCCTCCCCCTTCGCTTCGTGCCTGATGACACCTCGCCTAACATCCGTGCCGCAGTATCGGGCACATATAGCTTACGTGCCCTTTATGTTTCTCATATTCAAGAAAACGCAGACCTCTAAATGCATCATGATCTTCCAGCTAATTTTCCACGTGTGCAACGTGAGTTATAATGGGATATCTTTTCGACGAACTTGTTGACGTAGAAGTTACCTGCACCTCTCTCTAGAGCATTAAAAACATACAGAACAATGAAACATTTGTAAAGAAAGCTACTGAAGTGTTCCTAAAAGACGCGAACCTTGAGACTACCTCGGTACGCATTCCACCGCAGCTTAGCCAGAAAGGAGCTGCGCCGAAGCATGCGCGTTCACTAAAAAACACCACGAAAGAGACTGGCTTGCAATTCCGGTAACTAAACAAGGGTGAAATCCCCAAGATTCATTCCTCAAAACAGCCCTCGGAGAGAAATTTCAGCGGCGGCAGAGAGGATGGCTTGTGGAGGCTAAGCGTGTGGCGTCACGCTTCCTCCCAGTTTTTTTCCTCCGCGTACAAAACCACGACCATATGAATTCATAAAAACAACTTTACTGCTCTGTAAGTTGTAATTCCCACTTTTATCACACACTCTGTGAAAGGAGGAAGCCGATAAAAAGAATTTCGAACCCAAGGATTGTACAGCATGTAGAAATAAATGAAAGCTGAACGTGGGAAAAATGTATTTCTGCGGTATGCGGCTGTCGCTTGCATAGTGAGCTAGTCTTAAGTAAAAAAGAAACTCTTAAACGACCCATCACTGGAATGTTTAAATGCGCGCGGGCATGGGCATGGGCTGATATCTGATACCTGATTTAATATCTGCTGCGGGTCCTTGGACCGAATACATTGAACTTATTTTTGTAATATGGTGGAGTGCTTGGCTTGAAGCACTCTGGCATGGGTCGGCCCGGTATTGCACTGCCTCCGGGATCGGCCCGGGGAGCATTAGCGCGCTCCTTTTCTTTCTATCCTTGCTCTCCTATCCTTGAGCTCTCCTACTTTCAGCACGCGGCAGCAAGCGTGGCTCGGCTTGAGCCAGTAGGCCGGTCCGTGCACTTTCTTTTTCTTTCTTGTTATCAGCAACAGCAGCAGCAGCAGTAGGACATGGTGGTTTTAAGGTGTGTGTCTGATAACTGGTCTAATCTGCTGCTGGTCCTTGGACCCGAGATATTTGAACTTATTTTTTGAAATACGGCGGAGTACTTGAAGCACTCTGGCACGGGTCGGCCCGGTATTGCACTGCCTCCGGAATCGGCCCGGGGAGTATTAGCGCGCGCCTTTTCTTTCTATCCTTGCTCTCCTAGCCTTGAGCTCTCCTACTTTCAGCACGCGGCAGCAAGCGTGGCTCGGCTTGAGCCAGTAGGCAGGCCCGTGCACTTTCCGTTTCTACCAGCAGCAGCGTTAGCAACCAGAAATTCGTTATAACCGAGGTTGACAGTCTAAAGTTTCTTTATATCCGAGGTGGCAACTTAAGATTGTTAGCAGCGAAGTGAACACCTTAGGTTCGTTACATCCGAGGTCTATACACGAAATATGTCCGTTATATCCAAGTGACATACACAGGTCCCTTGTATCTGAGGAAACCCACGAAGAGAGAGAGGAAACGATGAACGGAAAGGCAGGGAGGTTAACTACGTGACGCCCAGTATGCTACAAGGAAGCCCACAGAAGTTCATCTCCTATGGTAGCACACGAAAGTTATTTACATCGTAGTTTAACACACGAAAGGTTGTTATAACCGAGGTGACATGTCAGGTCACTTTCTGGAGGGAGAGGAAATTTACACTCAGCTCTAGCTTTGTTTTTCGGGAATAAAATTTTACACTTTGTTCATGATTATTTTCATAAACAATATAGTAATGAAAGGTGAACTAAATACTATTTCCCGAACAAGATATTCTTTAGTAATTTTTTTATCATGGACATTACCTTCTTCCGCTCTGTACTCCCGTGCTCGAGCAAGACCCGACTCTATCTGTAATCTCCGAAAACATCCCTTCGAGTTTACAGTGACCTTTTATGCACACAGTACTTTCAGGACGTCTTCGGAGTGGGTAGCGCCCGATACAATGATTTCAATAAGGCATCTTGTCAGCACCTATGTTTTGGCCTCCCGTTTAAAAAACAAGGTTCCGAATTTATCCTAAGAATAATCCGCTTCATAAAACAAGCATTAAAGCGATTTAAAATGATCAGTTTACTCAAAACGTTCACTCGAAATCTCACTGCGGTGCGTCCGGTGTTGTGTAGTCGAAAACTATCCTTCTCTTGGAAGCGTAACTTCGAGTAGTAACAGGGCTTAACAGACTTTTTAAGAAATCTCTTCGAGCTTTCGGCTGAAATTTCGAAAACGAATGGCTGATTTTATCCGAAAACTAAAGGCCATATATATGAGGCGGCCGGCGGAACTCTGCGTTTTGTTTCGCAAAAAATGCAGAACTCGTTTACGCAGCAGGGGAAATATTGAAAATTTCTTTCGCCCCAGTTAGTTGTGATTTACATTTTTTTACGGAAACCAAAGACATTAAGGAAAATGCGCTTTTAACGCCTGGCGTGGTATTGCTTCAACGGCAGAGTACAGACAGTCAGGATACTGCATCACATAAGGTAGGACTCCATAAACGTCCCGACATTATTACAAAACAAGCAAACACTGGGTATAAATATTGTTTTAGGTTGGTACAAAATAAATGGGCAGCTAAATAGCGCCTTGCATGGAACGAAGATGTAAACAACAGTCTACTTTGTTAAGCTAGTCCTTGAAATGTGGAATTCATGTAGGCAGCAGCAATTGTTTATATTGTCACGAAATGGTGACTGCAGTCCAGAGATCAGAAAAACGGCGAAAATGGCGTCTAAACAAAAATCTTTCTTTGGGCTCACTTGCGCCCGCAATGAACTGAATCACTCGGCTGTGGCGTAGCAACAAGCGTGCTCGGCCATCGTCGAACAGAATGCCAGAAGCAGAAGCTGCATCCACTTTATTGCAGAATTGTTGCAAGTGCTTTGCCGCCTTATATTGATGGCTCCTTGCCAGCTTTAAATTGAGCGCTGTCGAAAGCGGCAAGCATTTTCCGTTCTACGACCGTCGAGCACACCTGTTACTATCGCCGCCGCCGAGTCATTCAGGTCTTCGTGGGCGCGAGTGAGCCCAATGAAGGGTTTCTTTTGGAATCTTTTCGCTGTCTTCCTGACTGCCGGACTGCCGTCGCCACTAAGTGACTATGTTTGTTTATTGGGGGTTTAAAGTACAAAAGCGACTCAGGCTATGAGGGATGCCGTAGTGAAGGGCTCCGGAAATTTCAACCACCTGGAGTTCTTTAACATGCCCTGACTTCGCACTGTACACAGGCCTCTAGCATTTCGCCTCTATCGAAATGTGACCGCTGCGGCCGCGATCGAACTCTCGTCTTTAGGGGCATCAGCCGAGCGCCATAACAATTGAGCCACCACGGCGGCTTATGTGACATTATGGTAGAGTGAGAACGATTTTATCGACCAATCCAAGAGAAAACCATGTTGCTATATATGTTATATTGCTAAGATAATGATGCTAGGCTTCCTGGTTAGCTAAGATGGTAGAGCGACTGTTTGGGTGAAGCTGGGGTTGCAGTTCCGAACCCCGGACCACGAAGAATTTTTATTCAATAACGAAGTTTCTGTTCAACCTGTATAGCTTTCTTTTGTAGCCGTATGACTGCGCTGAGGTGGATGTGAATGAGCAGTTACTCGCGTATTACAAATCTGCTCAACTTTGGGGGATTCCCCTGACCATACCAGTAATTACGTGTCAGAAGTTGTTTTGTAGCGATGGCAACATTACGGTAGCATTTCGAGCCTTCAGCGTGGCGGCGCCGCCAGTCCGTGGCTGCGCCGCCACGCTGTCCCGTGGTTAGTCAAGTGGTGCGGAGCAGCTGCCGGCGGCGCGGCGCCATGGCTAATCATGTGACTCGTCACCTGGTTGGTCACGTGACCAGCCACGTGTGCGGATCACCTGCCACTGCCGGTGGTGCGGCGCTCCGGCGAAACCGAGCTGCCACAACCGTGCGCATGCGACGTCACAAGTGGGACGAAGATGAAGGAACGCCCAGCGAAACTGAGCGGCGAAAGACTGACTTTGCAATTCGACTGAGCAAGTTTCCCTCAGCCAGCTGTAGCTATCGCGTGACTCCAGATTTAACCAGAGCTAAACCACCGCCATCTTTTTCCTGTGATCATACAAGCGTGGAATATTTAACCTTACTTTTGGCGCATGATAGCCGTTGCCACTGATGCGTCATACAACCCAGCCCAAGAGAACGCAGCGGTCAGACAGTCTGAGGAAAAGTATAACGGAAAAAGAAAACGGAGGGCTTCTGCCTTCATCACCCTAAATCACATCTCTAGCAGATGTAGGTGGTGAAGTAGTATACGAGGCTTCGGGTGTCCCCCAAGCGAGAGCCTCAGCCACAGAGCCCCGAGCCATGACTTGGCCGGACGGCCAAGATGTGCGGCCCGCCCGCGCCAAGAGCCCTGCATTCCGCCCCAACGACCACAGTCGCCCGCCAGCCCGCCCGTGTTTCAGTAAGATCAGCGACGGCCACCTGACCACTGGAGGATTCTCAACCACCAAGAGGTTGTATACCAAATGTCCTGCTCGGTCTTCCCGGAATCGTACATAGGGGAAACGAAGAACTTCGCCGAAATAATGAGGCAACACAAAGCGGACGTCCGACAAATGAACCGTGACCGCAGCGCTGCGGCCGAACACTGCGAGGCATGCGACCACGGAATGGACGTTGACGGCACTAATGTACTGGAAACCGAAGCTAACCCGCACAGGAGGCTTCTACTTGAGTCGTGGCACATCCAACAGAGAGGGAAGAATGTTAATCGCTCCCTGGGGACACTTCCCGCTACTTACATCCATGGTTTGCAGCCACTGACCCGGATGTCTTCAACACGAGGGCTTAAAAAGCCGAGGTTCGAACCATCCGAGGGTTTGTCGACAGCACGGCGCCGAGATTCGGCGATTTCCCTGTTAATCCCCGTCAGCAGGAAGCGTGCATGGCGAGGTAAGCGGGCGTACACCGGCGAAGGCAAAGACCGAGCCAGAGGAAAGGAGCCAAGATGTTTTCCCGAAACCGCCCGCCCCCCTTCGCCCGTCTAAGGAAACCACCGCAGTGATAGCGTAGCATAGCGCATGGTCAGCGCGGACGCGGCAAGCAGACGCCGCGTCTAAGCCGCGACGGCGTCGAAGTCAGAGGATGGGGCATACCAACGGGTCCCGAGAAGCGGGCCTGCTTAACGAAACGCTGAAGCGTGTTCAGAGGCAGCAACGACAGGTTGGCGGCTCTTTCCAGATTTTGCGGGGACGCCTGTCAACAGTCGTCCTGAAGACGAGTAGTCTACTACTCGCAGCGGTAGCGATCGGTTGAATATCGGTAATTGGCGTAAAGCTGGGAGCCGCATGGGAATGTTTTTATGTATTTTCATATGCTTCTCTTTTTACTTTTTAAGGGAGAGAGTTTGAGTAATACTGTGGAAGAATGGGGCGTGGCACGTAAACCTGTTGGCCCAAGCATTTCGAGGGTTCATTCCCGGAATTACATTTTCTTATAGCAATTTAGATGTGCTGTGTATTTCAGGGAGAGGGTTTGAACCTTGCCAAAATTGGAGGGCGTGCCATGAAGTTTGTAAACCAAATGATGGGTTAGTTTGCTGTTGATTGGGCGATGCAAGAGGTGGGCCGGGTTTCTAGGTCTTTAAAACCAGGGTCCGGAGCCATGGGAGATCGTTCTGAGCTAGATTTAGATCCCTTGCATCTTCGGCGGTGCCAATGAAGGATGATTTTCCCTTAGCCAGTTCCATGTAACCGCCATCGCCCCCCATACACCTTGCCCTCGTCTCCCGCATCCTTAAAGCTCCTCAGGACCTGGCTGTCTCGCTACTGTCTGTCATCAGCTGCATCTGGTTAGCCAGTTCCCTGCGTCCATTGACTTTCTTCTGCTGAAGTTTTGATGTACCACCTGGTCGAGAGAGTCATTGCCAAAACGGTAAGTAACAACCTTCCCAAGCCATTTCTTTAAACACCTCGGTCCATGTTACGTTTTGTGTTTGTTTGCATGTCCTGATTACAATATTCAGGGCGGTCTGTAGAGCTTGTTGGTAAGTTTTTTTTTAATTCCTACAGCATGACAAGCGTAGAGCTTACATGCGTGTGCAATCACTTTGGATTTGGTTTGTGTGGAAGGATTGTCACGGAAATTCAGTGTGGGGTCATCGTTTCGATTAAAGAAGATAAGAGGCTTAGGCAGAATTCGACACAACCACTAGGTTGCGAACCAAACGCGCTCGAGGCCACAAGCACGCTTTGGTGTTTTGGGGAAAGGAAATGGCGCAGTATCTGTCTCGCATATCGGCGGACATCTGAACCGCGCCGTAAGGGAAGGGATAAAGGGGGGAGTGAAAGAAGAAAGGAAGAAAGAGGTGTCGTAGTGGAGGGCTCCGGAATAATTTCGACCACCTGGGGATCTTTAACGTGCGCTGACATCGCACAGCACACGGGCGCCTTAGCGTTTTTCCTCCATAAAAACGCAGCCGCCGCGGTCGGGTTCGAACCCGGGAACTCCGGCTCAGTAGTCGAGCGCCCTAACCACTGAGCCACCGCGGCGGGTAATGATCTGGGAACAAGAACAAACAAAGGACGCGTCTTCGTTTGGAGCTATCCACGAGGGCCACGATTAAACATTAATTCTTTCGCATTCCATGATTTCACAAGCAGTCCTCAGTGTCCTCAAAATTTCTTCGTTTTTTTTCTGACATATAACTGCGAATTTGTAAATATAATACTTGTACATAGTTCCTGACCACTCTCCCTCCTATAGTTTATGGCTATAGTTATCTAATTTCTCTAATCTGCCTGATATCCCTTTATTTGCGCTGCCCCAGCTTAGGTGCTTGCAGCTGGAAAAATCTTTCCCTTCTTTTCTTTGTATTATTTGGATAAAATCACCGCTACTACTACTACATAGAATTGCCACCCATCACAGTTAGCATTCAACATTGCACATGCGACACGTGACACGCCGCCGCGGTGGCTGAGTGGTTATGGCGCTCGGCTGCTGGCCCGAAAGATGCGGGTTCGATCCCGGCCTCGGCGGTCGAATTTCAATGCAGGTGAAATTCGAGAGCCCCGTGTACTATGCGTTGTCGATGCATGTTAAAGAACCCCAGGTGGTCGAAATTTCCCAAGCCCTTCACTACGGCGTCTCTCATAGCCTGAGTCGGTTTGGGGCGTTAAACCCTCATAAAACAACGACCATAAAAAATGTACACAACGACCGGTCGTTCATGTTTATAGCATGCAAACAGCTTAAGGCCCTTGCTTACATGGTGCTAATTGCGGTTTACGTAGTGCTCTCATATTTTATTAGGTAAAATTACAACATTTGGCCAGAAAAAAGCAGTACAGGGAGACGTCGGAGCAAATGTATTATTATTCCAAAGGATATGCAAGGCACTGCAGATAATTTAGCGAAGCTTAAAGAGATAACATGCAAAGGTCCGAATAATGCAGAAATACAGCAGGCGACTTCTGCTGGACATAATATTTCTGAAGTACGTAATTAACAAGTAGCGCTATCTCTCTTGTTATTCATAACTTTAGCTCAACATTTTCAACATAAATGTAGACCAAGTGAGGACTTTATTTACTAATGTACGCATGCCAGTGTTACCGGATACGTTGTCATTCACAAGTAGACATGATGCAAAGCATGCAAGGCGAGCGAATTAAAGAGGAATCGCTCGTGGGCGATGTAAAACGGTATAGCATACCTACTGACAGAGGAGTGAAGCGGCAAGATTGGACACATAAAAAAAAAAAAAACCTGCAGCTGGTTCGCTTTCCTCTCTCGAGGAATAAAAATAAGCGCACAACAATATGTTTGGATAGAACAGATGACAACCTAAACCTTGCAAGTGCAGAATATTTGCAGCGCGCGCATTTGTTTCTTCAAGCTTTCCTTAGCATTAGCTGAGCGACTCTGAATACCAGGTGTTACCTGGAAGACGTTTCAGAAATATGCGTTTTGGCTTTAAAATATGGCTTTTACGGCACAGTATTACCAGTGTGAATTGTTTCCGGTGAATCGTTTTAACTATTCAGCTGGTTAACTAGATTTTAATAATTAACTTTTAACAATTGCAGTTAGGCGCTTAGTCGTAATTTTAGATTTGTAGCCGGTAGTTAGTAATAGCCATATAAGTTTTTAGAATTTCCAAAACATGGTTACCTTTGGCCATATGGATCGACAAAATTTGGCTGTTTCGACTAGTTACGCGCACTGGAAAGGTTTCTTTGCTTGCATGCTTTCGAAAGCGCATGTATTTTGGCGCTAACTGGTTCTTGAAAATTGGCTTTTGAGGAGAGGAAATGACACAGTAACTGTCCCGCCTATCTCGGCGGGCACCCGAATTGCACCGTAAGGGAAGAGATGAAGGAGGGAGTTAAAGAAGAAAGGAACAAATAGGTGCCATTGTGGAGGGCTCCAGAATAATTTCGACCAACTAGGGATCTTCAAAGTGCAGTGATATTGCACAGCGCATGGGTGCCTTTTGTGTTTCGCCTCCCTAGAAGCGCAGCCGCTGCGGTTGAGTGCCAACCCGGGTACTCCGGCTCAGCAGATGAGCACCTTAACCACTGAGCCATCGCATGATGTAGCCAAATTTTGTCGAGCCTCTGCGATGAGGGTAATCGCGTTTTCGAAATTCTAAAAACTGATACGGATATTAGTAACCTACCTCTAACTGCAACTAGGCGCCTAACTAATAGTTAAAAGTTAATATCAGAATTAGTAAACCAGCTTCCTCCCGGTTTACTGCCTGTTAACTACTGGGTAACTACCGGTTAGCTACAGTTTGCGGGCACTGGTATACTATGCCGCAAAATCCATATTTTAAAAGCGAAAGCTTTTCCTGCTTTCGTCGGAGCGATTTCGCCGTCACCTCACGTTTGATCTTGAACGTCCTTGCTGCGCCGCTGCCATAGCAACCCAGCAAGTGACTTCGCCGCGCCGCCAAGCCTAGTCTTCGCCGTCTCTGCTCAGGGGCTCCACAGCCGTGCAGCGGCTGCTGCCTGACCACGTTATCTAGCCGAGTATCAGCTGGATAAAAAAATATTAGCTGTTGCTCAACTACTGCTGAACCTTGTTAGAGAGCGAGAGCTGTGATGTATCGTGCAAGCAGACGCGGCTTAGCGTCTGTAGCGTTGAGTGCGTTCCGCACACTGGATGAGCAGTGCGCCCAACCTGCCACCCTGGCAGGTGGCATTTGAATTAATGGCTGATCGCGAGAGGTTGGTCAGGCTGCGGCCTATTGCTGCAGTGCCGCGTGTCTGCCACAACGTTGTCAGCGCTAATGCATGCAGCCCACATCTTTCTCTCACCACCATCACGTACCTCAAAGCGCTATTGAGGCGCCCACTTACACAGGTGGCCAGTTATATGCGCCCTTCCTTTCCACAAAATCACCAAGAAAGTTGTCAACGCCAACACCAATGAACACAATGAACGCCGGCGACTTTCGCTTTGTTAGCTGAGCTAATCCGAGAAAGCTTAATTTTGATGATGACTTAGTCTTCTCTGTAACACCTGGTATGTGTTACTGCTGTTATCTGTATAAGAGAGCCCAGAAAAATTCAAACCTTTTTCTTTTGCATTTGTTTATTGATGTTTGAAAAAATGTTGTTAGCTTGCATATAATTAAGCTGCGAGGAATATAAACTTAAGAGGTGTCTTGATCACGTTTCTTTAGGTTTTTAGGTTTTCATTGACTAAAATGTGTTAGAGAAATTGGTAAAATTGCACAGTAGGAGGCCCCAAAGCGCGGCAGTCAGGGAGACTTCCTATAACAAAATGTCTCCGCAATTGGTATACCGCCAGTTTTCACTCGGACTCACAAAAAGGACGACGAAAGGCGCGAGTGGACTACCTGCGCCGCACACACCGACAGGCACGAAATGCTGTATACGTCGACGCAGCCATGTACCCCAATTCCACGAACGCGGTGGCGGTAGTTTTGGACACCAACTTCAAGGAAATCGCCAGCGCCTCTCTACGCAACTGCTCTCCCACAGTAGCAGAAACGGCCGCAATCGGTCTCGCCATCCAGCACGGCGATACCACGCGAAACGGACTAAAAATTGTTACAGACTCCCAGTCGGCGTGTCGGCTCTTTCTCACTGGCAGACTTCCACACTCCATCGCTCCCATTCTGACTACTCCACATGTTAAAAATTCCACATGCAAGCACCAAATCACTTGGGCTCCTGGGCACGAGGGGCTCGAGGGAAACGAGGCCGCGGACAGTCTAGCTCGAGATACACCAACCGAGCGACTAACCTCCCCGACGTCACCCCTCTTCCCTCTATGTACGGCGAACGCCTCCTCCTTCTCCGAACGCAAAGGCAAGTCTATCCCCCACCACACTTGAAGCTAACGGCGGCAGAGGCGAGGGGCTGGCGACAACTACAGACGAACACCTTCCCAAACCTACACAAATACCATGTCATGTTTCCCGATAGTTACGACGGAATCTGCCCCTGGTGTGGCGGAATTCCAACAACATACCATGTAACATGGGGCTGCTCCGGTAGCAAGCCCCCCGAACTAGACAAACATCAATCCGAGGAACAGTGGGAGTCTGCCCTGCTCAGCTCCGATTTGGTGACCCAGCGTAGCCTGATATCCCAAGCAAGAGCAACTGCGGTGGACATTGGGGTCCTGAAATAAGGACTCCACCCAAAATCTGTTTTTTCCCGCCTCTTTATCCTACCTTTCTATGAATAAATGTTTTCTACTACTACTACTACTACGGCCAGTTTTGAACACTCGACTTCCAAACTTAGTGATGATGCCAGAGACAAAGCATTTTTCATAAATATATTTTTTCGCGCTAAGCGGGCAGCCTGAGTCCAGTAAGGTAGATAACGCGGTGAAGGTTTTGAGCAAATCCTTCAATCCCCAGTAACTTAAGTCCTCTAAGGCACTCATTTCGTCACAAATGGATATGTTAACATTTGCATAAATTACCATTCAAGTTCATTGGCTCTTCATTTCGTAGTGACATATCTTTCCTTTGTCTTTTCTTTGGTTCACTTGTGCTTCGTTTTGTCGTTCCTCGGCGTGTGTGAGTTTTCTTGCGCTAAATGTTTCACCATGCCATCTTTTTTTTTACAGAGCAAGGGATACCTTATAAAATGGAAAGGATATTCCAAGTGGCATTGCTCCGTTGAACCAAGAAAAAATCTGAACGGCGCCTGTCTCCGGGAATTTAAGCACCCAAGCAAGCCATCGCCACAACGACTGGAAGCTGCTGCTGAGGAATTAATTTACGCTGTGCAAAAGAAACTTTCCAACAGCCGTCGATCCAGCGGGCTTGTCAAGGTGAACATAGACCTGGACATCTTTAGATGGGTTTTCAGTAGAAAAGGAAGGCCGCTCGAAAGGGGTTGGATTGTTTGCAGTGAGTCAGACTTTTCAAAGCTGAATCTTCCCTTTGGGTGGCTTACTCGAGAAACGAAACTTGGCAGTGTAGTGGCAGTTGAGTTCCCAGTGCGTGTGAAGGCTGCTGTGACACGACAGAAAGCTTGCAAGCTCTTTCCAAACGGCTATCCTGTGGAAAGTCTGCAAATGTTCCTTGTGTCGAAGGTTGTTGCATGCAGAACCTAACCCACAGAAATAGTGAGCCTTCCGCCTTTCACATATATGTTGCCAGCAAACGTTTTGGAACTTTGTTTTTTTTTCGATATAGTATTGATTCTTGCATTTCAATTTGTGTTGTTTAGAATTTCTTAAAAATGAGTTCGGGAGCTTTGCGCTTAGAGATTTCTGAATGTGCAATTTCATTTACATTGACAAATAAGACAGTTCTGGAAATCTTTAGCAACAAAACGGTTTTGGAGAAATCTTATTTTGAGACAATAACATCTTTTATTCCACTTGGCATGTCCATCCCAGAGAGTTTAAAGGTTGCAGTAGAAACAAGATTTAGAAGCCTCTGCTCCTCGGTAGATACTCAGTACAGAAAAATTAATGGCCGAGCAAAAGAGGGGTTCCTTAAAAAAGAACGCCATGTAAAAATTCCCTTCGATAAGGAAAGTTCTGTTCAAAATTCAAATAACAGTATCAAGGACATCATTATTCAAGCTTTACAAGAAGAAGTGAAGCGAATGGAGGGTTTGTCAGAACAGTCTCTTTCTGAACTGCGGAAGTCCATTCAGGATTTTGAGGCAAAATGCCTTCAGCTGCAAAAAGGAAACAAAAGCCTGTCATCACAGGCAAAAAACTGCCGCTTGCTCAACAACTGCGGAAAAAGGGTCGGGGAAGGTTCGAAAAGCACCGATAGAAAAAAGCTGCATTCTGTAGGCAGCGTGATAGTTCAAGGGCTGGAAGAAATTTTGGAAAGCTATGGCTTGGACTTATGCCAGTTGGTTGTAGAAGACCTTCGAGGGCTACTGCACAAAATTACTTTTTCTGACATTGACGGAATCTCTGTGGAGCGAGGAATCAAAAAAGAATACCGCAGTAATGGTAAAACTGACCATCAGGATCTTTCTTCCCCCGAGAAGAAAAGCGTCCGTGCAATCACCGCGCTCTTAGAAGAAAAGCGTCCGTGCAATCACCGCGCTCTTAGACAACCACTTTGTAAGCAATGTTTTTTGGGAAAAAATGTCTTCAGCTGTCCCTAATTTACCCTCGCTCCGTGTCATCAATTCATACAGGCAAAAACTAGACGAAATCACTGCTGTGTTTAAAACCCTAGGAGAAGCAGATGGCGCTCAGGTGTCTTTTGTGCACGAACTTGAAACTGCCGTTGCGGAGTACGCAGTGAATAGAGGTATGACAGGAAAACAGCTCAGGTCGCAGCCAATTTTGGTCAAAATAGAAGGAGATGGCTGTGTAGTCAGCACACGAACAAGCTGGACAACTCTATCTTTTCTCCTGATTGACAGCAGCCGGAGGCTGCAGAGCCATACCTTACATCGCCTGCTCGCAGTCGTCGAAGTCTCTGAAAACTATTTCCAGGTTAGAGAAAGTTTGAAGGATTTGATAGACGAAGTTAACAGTGTTGTGAAAAGGGGCAGTGTCAGCTTAGAAGGACAGGAAGTTCCCGTCATAGTCTGTCTGGGCTCAGATCTAAAATTCTTGCTCATGGTTCAAGGATTGCAGTCAGCGTCTTCTAGGCACCCATGTCCTTTCTGTCGTATTAATTTAAAGGAACGAAGCAGAGCTGGGGCAAACACAGAGGAGTGTAATAAGCCGCCTCTTCTGCGCACTCTAAAAAACATGAGGGAGGACGGCATTGTTGAAGAATTCGGAATGAAAGTCGTTCCCCTATTCAACATTGAACCTGCATTTGTGGTTCCAGACATTTTACACATGCGCATTATAGTCGTTAATCGCCTGGTTGATGGATTGATTGTCGAAGCAATGGACAAAGACAACCGCGATAAAGTTACGAACTTAAACACCAAGAGCACTCACGTGGAAGTAATTGTGCAGGCAATCCGCCTTTTTCATGTTCCTGTGCTGCCACCTCGCGTACAGCGCTGAAAGCTCATTGGAAGGGTACTGTGCGCCCAACACGGCCGGAGTGAGTGCCGCTGCGGAGCACGTTTTGTAGGAATCTGTCAACAATTGCGTCTCCTGGGCAGCACCTGGTGCCTGGAGGATTTCTAGGATTGACTGGTGGCTGTGCGCGAAGTCCGAGGCAGGCTGTAGTGCCCACCGAAGAGCAAATTCTTCAGTACCTCCGATCATGCGGCATGCGATGCGATCGCCAGCTGAGCAAGGGCCGCCGCTTCAAAGATTAAGGCTACATTCGGAACATAATGTTCAATGAAATATCCCCGATCAGTGAGAATGGCGTTTTCCGCTATATATGCCTGCCATCCATGAAAGGTGGATACTACATCGTGCACGCCGTAGCACAGAAAACGACTGGGGACAACAGCTTTCACAATCCCGCCGCGGTGGCTGAGTGGTTATGGAGCTCGGCTGCTGGCCCGAAAGACGCGGGTTTGATCCCTGCCGCGGCGGCAGAATTTCGATGGAGGCAAAATTCTAGAGGCCCGTGTACTGTGCGATGTCAGTGCACGTTAAAGAACCCCAGGTGGTCGAAATTTCCGGAACCCTTCACTACGGCGTCCCTCATAGCCTGAGTCGCTTAGGGACGTTAAACCCCACTAAACCAAACCAAACCAAGTTTTCACAAGCAATCGTTGTGCTCAAGCGCTTCCGAATAGCTACACGAGCGATAAAAGCACAAGCGTACTCGCAACATGGCAGCTCTGCTAGCATTTTACTTTATTTTCCCGCAGCACACCACTGCATAGGTTAAACAAGCATGCGCGTCCATAACGACGTGCGCGAGAAGCGCACATTGAGCCATTCCGACGAAACCACGCAGAGCTTTTCAGCATGGATATGATGCGAACACACGCATAACGCACCTTCTGCTTCTTCTGCCTCTTAATACATGGCACATACCCACATAGAGGTATTGGCCAAGATGTAGTGGCATAAACAAGGAAATTTCCTTAGGAGATTACGAAAAAATTGTAGCATCATGCGTGAATGCTCTCGTAGCTTCTTTTTCGTTGTCCGCTCCACCGCGCGTTGAAAGTGGCTCACAGCACTTGCTCATTTGGCCTTCTTGCTTGAGAAAGCAAAAAGCATCGGAATGAAGTCTGGGTGCCGCGGTGACATTCGAGGCCTTCCTGCCCATCAAGAAAACATTTCGTGATGGACTGCACACGCATTTAACCACAGTACCTCGTTCGCACCTGTCACAAAGTCATTCCCGCACAGTCTTGACGGTGCCCAATGGCGGCCACGATCGTCGAGCCGGCGAACGGCTTTTATCCACGCTTCGCGTTGAAGGCGGTCCCGGGAAGCGTTCGGAAAGCGAAAAAATCCGAGTTTGCTTCCCTTTACATATTGGGCAATGCAGCCGTATGCAACACATGTCGCACGCATTGGCAAATGCGTCGCACTGAACGCCCGACGGCTGCAGCAACGCACCCCGCGTAGGAAGCCGGTTTGTTTACACTTCCACGACCGGTCTCGAGTGGCGCGCGACCCTTCCAGTATGTTTCGCGACACCGCCGCCAGGGGATGGGCGCATGCGCAGTCGCGTCGTGAAAAAGGCGGATTAATAGCTGTGGTGTAAAATTTGAACTGTGGCAGGACGAAAGAAAAGGAAAAAATTTCACCTGTATTCAAGGAGACTCCTGCGAGCGCCTGCTCGAAATGCTGCCAGAGAGGCTCACTGGAAAACTCAGCCCGGAAACAGAAAAAAAATCATTTCACTTTGGAAAATGCTTAGTCGCATTTTTTATCCTTTTGAACATAACACGACCGGCGAAAGCATTGAGCAAGAAATAGCCAAATTCCATAAAACGTACTTAGAACTTGGAGAACGACGGCATAAGGGTTACGGGGCTGAAAGAATGACGCCATATATGCATATTCTTGTCTGTCATGCCTCAAATAAGCATAAAAAATTCAAGTGTTTGGGGTGGTTTTCGAGCGAAGGCATTGAGAAAAAGAATGATATTCTGAAGCATTTGCATCATGCAAGATCCAATAAATGGAATGCGGCCGCCGATGCGCTGAAGCTGGCAAAACGCCTTGAGTATAGCGCGCACGTAACAACAAGTCGAGCGTACAAAAAACACGATCGTTCATACTGGGTTGAGGGTATGATTGAAGAGAGTCGCACAAATAGGGCTCGAAGCGCTCCTGAAATGGAGCGCGAGGATACACCTCCCGCTTGCATCGAGGATATGGACGCGGTTGAACTGCGGACCGAATTGAAAGCTGCTGGCATTTCAACGAAAGTAAAATCAGTTCCCAAACTGCGTGAAATGCTTCGCAAAGAAAGAGAAAAACGATGTTTTCAGCAGTCGACTTGACTTCTATTAGCAAAAATTGCCTGCAATTAGCAATTGCCTGCTCGCGATGTTCCACAAGTCTGTATGCCTCAGTTTTTATCATTTCTTACTTTTTTAATGAAATATTCATTAAAAATTTTTGTAGTGCAGTATGTGCACACTTGCAGCTTGAACGGTTTACTATGTCTCTTCACTCAATGCTAAAACTCGCATTCTCGCTGGTACGACTAAACGAGAGTGAAATGCTTTGTTTGTGCTTGTGGCGACTTATATGTGCAGTAAATGTTCTTCGTTCTTCACCATATTTGTGATAATCTTCCTTGATGTGCAATATTTACACGCTGTATCTGTATTCATGTATGATATGTTTATATTTTTGTATCGCGCCACGCTGTGTTGTTTTGTGTTTTTTGGGTTTCATCAAGATTAGGCCAATTGTGTTTTATAATTACTGCAGTGCACGCTTGAAATGCCTTCGCAGTGCACCTCTGGCTGTCTATGTTCCCTGCGAAACGGCGCGGTTCATGTGGCTGACCTCATTGTAGCGCGAATGTTGCACCTCTCCTTTCCTCACAACCAGCCTAGTGATGTGTGGCGGTTGCAAGTGGTACACGTCTATGTAGAAAGTGTAAGGTTTTGCCATGCTTAATATTTACTACCGACACTTTCTCAAGCTGGTTCTGTGCATAAGTGCATTGTGTATTTCTAGCAAACTGTCGAAATGTATCGTTTAGACTTTTTCTGCGCCATGATGTGATGCGATAATAAATGTATTCTGTCATGTCAAGTAAACTGCCACTTTGATTTTTTGTACGAGATTTTGTAGCGATTATTACGGCAGCATTTCGAGCCTTCAATGTGGCGGCGCCGTGGTGGTGGCGGCACCGCCGCCCTGTGGCTGCGTTGACACCCTGTAGATGCGCCGCCACCCTGTCACGTGTTTGGTAACGTGCTGCGGCTGATCACGTTGTTGGCCACGTGTTTGGTCACGTGACCAAGTTCCACTCGGGCAGCTGTAGCTATCGCGTCACTCCAGGTTTATCCAAAGCTAAACCACCGTTATTTTTTTTTGCAACTTGCACAAAAGGACAAGAACAAGGAATTGAGCAAAACACTCAACAGGTTAGGAAATTCGGTAGGCTGAAGAAGTTAAACTGAATGTACGCATTGCTACATTTAATTCTCGCTATTTTCAACTTCACTCCTGAACCTAATATGGCCTCCTTTTGGAGATTCTCATTTGCGATGGCATGTTCTATCTGCGGCCGCCTCAGCATTCACAGTTGACGGCGAGGGGACCAAATTCCCGGCGGTATTCAGCGTCGATCGTAATCGAGTCACGTCACCATGCTGGTGAGTAACGTCATGTAGATCCGGGCGTCAGGGTACGTTAGTAAATTTCAGCTTTAACATAAGTGATGTGCCTCCACTTTGATCCCAATTTAAGTCAGTTACGAAAAACAACAGAAGGAACGAAGAGCACCGGGTGGGACGCATTGCTGATGTTATATGATCTCTAATCGTCTTTGAAACATTTGTCAGGCAGTGCTTTCAAATACGTGAAAAGATATGTTTGGCGTATCACAGCTCCAGCTGCCGCTGAGCGAGTTCTTACAACGTGAAAAAGCAATGCTTGCTTTCCGATCCCTCATAGTTATGTCACACCCAAAAATAATTGTGGAATCTCCTTCATCACTCTTTTCCATAAGCCGTATAATATTTCCATGCGTTTTGGTTTATGGTTTATCGTCCCAAAGCGACTCAGGCTATGAGGAACGCCGTAGTGAAAGACTCCGGAAATTTCGACCAGCTGAGGTTCTTTAACATGCACTGAAATCGAACAGTACACGGACCACTAGCATTTCGCCTACATCAAAATCCAAGCGCTCCATAACGATCGCAAAGTACAACATTGATGACTTGACTACACAACTCCTCATTGCGGCAGCACTATGAGCAGTACTTTTGAACAAAGAAAAGAAATCGCGCTGAAATTAAGAAATTTGGGGAACACTTAGCTCCGCCTTGTTGGTATGATGCTATAGCATTAACAGGTCTTTTCTGCGGCTTGGTGTCCTCTGCATATTTTGTATTCGAAATTTCAGGCTATTTCGCATGGTCTCATGACGTAACATTTAGCCCGGCGAGCAATGAGCACTCGACCGTATAACCAGCCAACAGCCACCCGATAGTGCACCTCCCATCTCGGACATGTGACGGCGCTTGGTCATGTCACCAGGTATCGTAATCTAGTATCTTAACCCCGCTCAGCCACAGCGTTTAACGCCGGGATGCATGAGGCGTTTTTACGGCGTGAGGCCGGCGATTTTCACCCGATGGTGAGCGCCGCCACTAATGTGGACCTACCAGATAATTTTCGCACGTCGTCCGACGACGGTTGATGAGGCGGCGGCTGACGCGAGCGAATAGGTGCGCAGAAAGCCCGCTCTTTTCCGATATGAGTGCTTGCGCACGTCGCCGTCGACGAGGCCGCCATGGCCGACGAGCACGTGGCGACTTGGGGGGCGGGCATGGAAACGTGACTGTCTTGAAGATAAACGATTCATCAAGCATAGCATGTCTTTTTTTTATGGGGACATGAATTACTGTCGTATGAAAATGGGCGCGCGCTTTCCTCAAGGCCGGTGGAAGAAAACCACGCGCGCAAAAAGCCTGTGTTGTCTCGAGCGTGTGGTTCTCGATATCTGGACATGTTCATGCGGAGTAATGTGATGAAAAAAACTCCGAGGGATCTGGTTGCATGTTACATTCTCGAATTTCCTGTTTACATTATCCCTACGTCATAAGACAGGCCGGTGATCAGCCATGGAACTTAAAAGCTTCACATCCTGAGCCGGCCCTCGCCCTCCTAACCAAGCCAAACTTGCGACAAGCCAAGTGGGAGCTCCGCGTTTTTGCGCCACTGCATGCAATGGACTCTACAGTGGCGCGCGCGCGCACACCCACACACTCAGCCCAACACACACACACACACATGCAGAAAAAGGCAGTGAACTAGGGCGCCAGAAAGTCACGTGCATGCAGGTACAATTCCTATACAAGCGCATCCCGAAAATGGTTACACGTTTAAATGGTATTCTTCAATAATTTGTACGCTGAGCAACCTGTCACCATACTTGTGTATAAATGCAGGAAACACATGTTGTGTGCAAGCAGCCTAAGTAAAATGATCAGCGCCATTCGTAAGTAGAAGGCAGCATATTTTCATTTTTGCGAAAGCATAGCAGCTCATAAGGAGGAAAATCAGGCGTTGTCCTCTCCAGAGCATTGGAAAAACCACGTGACCTAATCAGAAAAAGAAAAATTAAGTTTCGTAAATAAAATACTTTCCGAAGTGGGTTCCGCACCCACGAAGGGAACCCGCCGCATTGGCTCAGTGGATAGGGCGCGATGTCAGTGCACGCTAAACATCCCCAGGTGGTCTAAATTATTCCAGAACCCTCCACTACGGCACCTTTTTCTTCTTTTTTTTTCACTCCCTCCATTTTCCCTTTACGGCGCGGTTCAGGTGTCAGCCGATATGAAAGACAGATACTGCGCCATTTCCTTTCTCAAAAAACCAATTTTCAATTTTTACTTTCAAGGTTAGTTTCTAAAATTGGTTTTGAGGAAAGGAAATGGCGCAGTAACTGTCTCACATATATCGGTGGACGCTCGAACCCCGCCGTGAGAGGACTGACCTCTGGCCCACTTGAAGGTCAAAACCGTAAGCACCGCGAAATCGTTACGAGGTAGCATAGTGAAGCTTTCGAATCAAAAGTGAAGGAAAATAATGTTGCCGGCCGTGGCAATTGCTATCTAATATCTTAACCACCCGAGCTGCAGCCGGCGGAGGAGAAAGGGAAATGATATCGAGGAGAAATATAAAGGGGAGCGATAGCAAGGAAGCACAGGATCGAGTATTCGGGTGTGGCTCAATCCCCGGTCCGCTTTCGAAGGGGGATGCCATTCACATACCTGGCTTAATATCTCATATGGGCCCTTGAGGCTTGGGTGTTACGCATATTTTTGAAAGTATGGCGGAGTGCTTGGCGTAACGCACTCTGGCACAGGTCAGCCCGGTATTGCACTGCCTCCGGGATTGCCCCTGGCCTACGGGCTATTGCGCGCGCTTTTCTTCTGTCTCTTTACTCCCATCTTTCACCTCCTACTATCAGCACGCAGGCAGCTGGGCGTGGCTCCGCATTGAGCCAGTAAGCAAGCCCGTGCTTTTCCTTTCGTCCTTCTGTCGACAACTCAACTCGAAAAAAGGAAGCACAGGGGCTCGAGCTGGGTTTGGGTATCGTCGCCTTCATCAACTTCCATTCGGGCGGCGTGAACTGATCAGCTTGACTGGCCATTGCATTAGAGCAGCACGCCATCGCCGCAGCCGAACACCACGCTGCAATCTTTCTCCTTCACAGCTCGTCAGTAGACTTAATTGTTGTCCGTAATTTTTTCCCCGTTGCGAAAAAACTTGACAATTATGGTGAGACAGGTTATAACTGCAACCTCTTTCGAAAAAATAAAAACACTGACGTGTAAACAAATGCGCAACACAAGGTTCTTACTGATGCTTATACGGCCGCTAGTTCTGTTCTGTCACCAGTCATCAGATTTTCTGCACAGCAAAACACCATTTACCATGAAGACACAGACCGTCCCACGGGGAGAAGTTGGGGTCAGCGCTAAAAAAATTCTATTCCACGCATTATGCTCTGGACTCACTGAGTGATAGCTGGGCCTTGGCACAATTCTGGAACGTTTAGCCATGTCTTGTGTGATGTGCATATATACCGCCAGTAGTTTTTGACAAATGGCCCCTCAAAGTCGGACAAAGACGGGGCGTGTACACCGCTTCAACCCCAACCCGACTTCTTTCTTTTCTTGCACCGCAGTAAAGGAACAGACTAGGGGAGCCGCACAGTCAGCCCGTTTCGAACACGCTGGGTGGAAAAAAAAACAGAAACGCGAAGGGTGCCCCCCTCCCGAGGAGCTTGGCTTGAGGGGAGGACACACAAAGCGGACAATGGGCGAAGCTTACTAGCGTCTCTCCCTCAAACCGGGAGGAAGAATGTAAGAGAAGGAGGAGGAGCTCAACTTCATGCGGCCCGTGGTGGCGGCGTTTTGAACTAGGAGCGGATGAACCAGAATCCTGGCCATGGAAAAGCCCTTAATATTTTTCGCTCGCCACAAGGAGCGCACAAATTTTTGATCGCGGATTCAGGCAGCTCAAACAAAAGCGCTAACTGTGACAGCGTTACACATAATGTAACAAACGAAGTATAGGAAACGCAGTCACTGACCTAAACATACATGGATCGCGTTCCTCTCGTACTTCTTCCCTGATTTCAATCATGCGCGGTCGGATATTCATTCTGTTCTGCTGAGGCCAAGCTGAATGCTCTATTCTGCATTATACATGATGAAGCAAAAAGCAAAATTCAGAAAAACGGCCGCTTTGGCGCATTCACGTCACTAAAGTCTGCAGCCAAGTCTGAGAAATTGGTCAGAGAGGGAAGGTCAGAGAATTCTTCCGTAGATGACACTCTTAATCATGCAACTGAAAGGTCAACAGCCTTTGACAATGCATCACGTTGCTCTTGAAAGCAGTGAATGTATTATCTTAGCGCAGCTCTTGAAGGCGCTGTAGTCACACGCCTGAAGCGCTTTATGCTCATTTGCTGGCAGTCCTTCTGTATCGTTCGCGAAAGCAGGCTGTGAGTTGCTATATTTTGTTTCGTGCGCCTTCAGCACAGCATATGTGCTACCTAAGCAAACCTGCTCTCTCCGTTGCGTGTGGAATTCCGCCGCGCTCCTTTCCCCGAAAACTGAAAGCTGCTTACCTCGTCTGGTACCTGACGGCACTGCCTACTGAGTCTTCAGCTGAATGCGCTCAGCGACTCTGGCTTTTGGAACTTGTGTGCTCCTGAAACAGTGCCGTCATTTAAGGAGCCCATCTGGTTTATGAGGGTTTAACGTCCCAAAGCGACTCGGCTCTGAGGGACGCCGTAGTGAATTACTCCGGAAATTTGGACCACCTGGGGTTCTTTAACGCGCACTGACATCGCACAGTACACGGGCCTCTAGAATTTTGCCGCCATCGAAATTCGACCGCTGCGGCTGGGATAGAGCCCGCGTCTTTCGGGCCAGCAGTCGAGTGCCATGACCACTCAGCCACCGCGGCGGCTATAAGGAGCCCTTCTGGTGTTTCCTTACTTTTAGTTTTTTTATTTTAATAGCCATTTTCAACAGAGCGCCTGAATGCACATATCTTGATGATAGGCTACTCAATGTACTCAATAAAAAATAAAACACCAACTTCCTGTCAAAGTTCGCTGCGTTGATGTATTTCTATCTTCTTAGTAATTTCTCGCGTCTTTTGCTTGCTTCTTCTTGAAGGCACTCAGATTTTTTTTGTTTTTTTATACAAAGCGGAGCAACATCCAGGGGCATGAACCCCACAGCCTGATGTTCTATTTATTTTTATACTCTTTAAGTGATCGTCAACGCCAGCTGCCAATCGCCCACAGGACTTTCGAACTCGGCTCGTTTCCGCCTTCCAAAAGGATCGCACACAACAAAGCCAAGGGCCGAAGTTTCCGTTAGTCGCTGCCTTATCCGGGATCGACCGGATATTGGCTTTTATGCGTTGTCCGAAGGCAATGGAAAAATAATACTATAACGACGACAGAGCTTTAACTTTCGAAAATTTTGACTCCAGCGGATGTAAACAGAATGGTTAAGATTTAGTACGCTGCCACGTAGTGTCATTAAACTCATTTCCTTCTCCAGGCATGTGTCTGTGAGTGCTCGATTTTTGTTTCCGTCGTCAAAGCTCGTATTTCAGGGTTCATACCGGTGACCATTTATTATTGTTTATGTTTTTCTCTTCGCCGTCTCCGTACAGCGGGCTGAAATGTCGCGGGGGTGCTGATGGCGCTGAAAGCCGCTTCATCAACAAGTACCTCATTGTTTGAAATGCTGGATCAGCCAAAATACATTTTACTCGCCCCTATGCAAAAACGTTCGCAACAGCTGCCAGGTCGTTGTTGGCGAAGGATTTTCGTTTCCTAATGTTTGCATTCTACGTTTTGTGGTCTTCGCGTTCGAGTATTCATTTATTCAACCACTAGCGCAGACGGGAAATCTATTTGGCGTATTCCATTCGTCGCGCGTGATTTCTCACTTTCTCTAGAAGCTTGTTGAACTACTGCCAATCCGCGCCCAGGGTCTCACCCTGGATATTCGCAACTTGCAGGACTGGATCCTGTCCGGATGTCTGCCTTGCGCCAAGGACCCGCCTCAATCATTGTGGGCTTTTGCGAGCGTCACCAGCGTTGATCGCGGCATGTGATGTTTCCTCCCCAGTTTTCCCTCCAAGTAAATAAGTATTCTAATTCGAATAAGGGGATCCAATAAATTGGCAATTACGAAGAAATATCCGACGTACGCATGGCGCTCTCACTGAGAAATCCTTCACGCGAAGAACTGTTCCGGAACATGAAATGATGCTTAAAGACGGTACTAGCGAGTGGAAAGGAAAGGGCCTTGCCTGTCCACTTGCTCGTCCCGTCATTTAGCGCGGTTGCATGGTTGTTTTGTTTTTTTTTTTCGCAAAAAAAGAATACAGTCAATCTCGTCGTCGAGTGCAGACGTAAGCATAAAATGCATTGCAGAAAAAGTGGAGCGCATTCGACGACGGCTGATAGATGGCGGTAGCCACACTGAAGTCTTGCCGCCTCCATCATCAGGCACTTTTCTTAGCTCTTCAGCACGCTCGGCTACCTTTACTGCTTTTGGTGGATGGTGACCACGTTGGCCAGCGCAGGCCTCCGAACTCGCGATGACATCAGCACGCGTTGCCGTCGCAGTTGACTGCGGGACCGCGGCCGCCTTTATTCCAGTTGCGTTTACGATGCGTCGACGGAGAGACGACGGCGACGTCCGTCCGAGGCGAAGGGTGAGTGGCAGAGGTTACATGAACGTGTTGGTAGAACATTTCGAAGTATTTCGGATAAGTTCACCCCATTTGCAGCGTCAGGATCTCCCTCATGTCCGGTATCAGGCAGATGTCCTTCGTGTCGGGCTTCCAGTTCGGACGATGTGCGCCTTAATTTACGCAGAACGGGAGTTAAAATGATTTTGGTGCTTAATATATGCGAAGTGGCCCAAGCAAGCCCCGCCTTCAAATGTTAGAGGTTAGCGCGAGGTTCAGGACATTTACGGTAAGAAGGTGAGGTGTCTTTTTCTTGCTGGGCAGCTCCCTCCCCATTTGCCTCCAACCGGCAAGATGGCCAGCTGGCCCTGGTAACACAAACCCATGACACCATCTTCGGGGCAAGAGTGATGTGCTGAATACAGAATGCTCCCTCTCCAGCCGCGATAACAATTTAATTAGTGTATTCATTAAACTAATATAGGCTGGAGAAATCACCTGTTTGCTATCTGAATCATGTGCGGGAGCAACCTAAACAGTAACATGACGCAAGTGTGTTCTGCGGCGCAGAATGTTTTTTTTTAATTTGTGGTATGCACTTGAGGTGTCGCTGGAGTTGTGTTCGCCCTTTTGGAGGTTTTCATCAACGTCGGTACAGCAGCTGAGTGCACTTTTAAATTCCTATATACAGCTTATAAGGCCTCCGCAGAGAGGTCTACGGCGCTGATCTCGGGTTAATTCTCGAGCTACGTGAAAGCAATTATTTAAACTGCCAGTCGTCGGTTGATGACACTATGCTATGAATCCCACTCCGTCACCCGTGTATTCAAACCAATATTTTACTATTCCATATTCCCATAGCCCGAGTCAATTTGGGATGTTCCATATGTCCACTATCTTGCCATGTAACCTTCTGCCAATTACACCAAGGTTGACGGATGTTGCATTCTGTCATTTGCGAGGGCTATTCGTGCTTTTCAGGGCCGCTGAGAAGTTCGTCCGGACGCCTTAAGTGGCGGGACAGTGTGCTCACCTCTGAGTTGTGGCAAAATCAGACACCCGCCGCGGTGGCTTAGTGATAAGCCCAATCGGCTTCTGAGCCCAGGATTGCTGGTTCGAATTCCTTTCACAGCGGCTCCGTTTCAATTGAGTCTGGTCGAATATCAGTGCCCGTCAAAGAGCCCCATGTGGCCGAAATTATTCCGCAGTCTTCCACTACGTCGACTGTTTCTATGCCCTTCCTTGATTCCTTCCTTCACCTCTTAATTCCCCCAAGGTGCTTTCAGAGGTCCACCAAGAGTGAGAAAGCTACTGCGCTTTGCCTTTCCTCTATGAATTTTCAGTTTTCTAATCAGAACGCTATATTTGGGTACATGAACCCTATGAGAAATGTTGCAGTTAGTAACCCCAAAGGGCCCTGGCGCGTCACCCCCAACCCCTCTCCTGCCCTTGCCTTCTTAGTGCACTCACTCAAGGGGAGTTTAGCCTGCGTGACCATAGATGACACACCCTCTCTTCCTGACGGCTCACTCGCCCATGGTCGCTACGCACAACTGGCAAACAATTCCTGCATGGCAGGTGAAAGCGGGGATCGCCGCATAATACTTCACCTTTTATTTGGAAGAAAGCATTCACACAGCTATGACCGAAACAACAAACTCTGGCCTCATTTTTTTTTAAACACGAAGCGACAGAGCGGTAGCTGCACCGCGTGAAAACTTCTCTCTGTCTCTCTTTACAAATGATACCACCCTCCGAACAGTCTGGGTCACTGGACTAGAGGTTACAGATTTTCGAGAGCCGCTACTCCAGTGGCCACATGTACATGGTGCAGCTGGATTGAAGGGAACACATTTTGTGCGTTAAACTGATCAATACAGAAGGCACGCTGCGGAGATCCACGACCACAGACGCTACTGCTAGGCTAAGGTACGACGATACAGGCAGTTGGGTGACTATTAACTGCTTTAGAGCTTCAAATGCGGTATGCCGGAAAGGTTCACAGGAACACCTGACCCCCAACCAAAAAACCGTTTCCCTATGTAGCATTCAATCAATCGTTAAAAAGGAAGCATGACAGAGCAGAGCATTTCCTTTTTTCCCTCTCTCTCTAGTTCTACTTTCTTTTCTTGTTCTTGTGTGCAAACTGGGTTTTTGTTTTCATATTGGAGCTATACCCGCACCTTGCAGCCTGAACTATAGTGAGCCGTGGCGATGCAGCCATCCGCCATTGCCTGCTCTCCTTCCCTCTTTCTATTTCTGTTGATTCCAAAATCGTACGCTGCTGACACTGAAAGCGTTGGTAACAGCTGAGTGGCAATGCGCTGTCGTCGGCTGACGTTTCAAGGTCAACGCCCTTTTCAACGAGGCGTCCAATGTGAGGGCTTTAAAGCGCCACCACGTGCGTGTTTGTATTGGTTGGCCGAGTACGACTTGGGCAATATGACGAAGAGCGCCTTGACTAAAACTGTCCGTTTCGCCGGCGTTTTCCAAAGGCTGGCTAAATCCATACCAATTATTCGAGTGTCCATGCGCCTACCTCTCCTATATTTATTTTCTAGCAAAATGATCCAGCGACGAGTATCCACGCCACCCGCGGTTGTTGAGTTGTAATCGGTCGCACATTAATCATCTGTACTGTTCCCGAGGAAGAATTACTCGACTGCTGAGGCGGAAAACAAAAAAAAAAGTGGTATGGCTTGCATTCAAAACTATTTTGATGCGTCTAGGAAATAATTTGAGCCGCGCTGGTACAGCTTAACACGCCGTGAATCCTATGATTTTTAATACGTTGCATGATGAGCCATTCTGTGCTGCACTTCCAATCACCGGATCGAATCGTAATGCTGGACGGGAACGCGGAACGCGACTATATGAAGCTGCTGGAGGTTGGAAATTGTAATGCGTCGCATTATAGATGCTAAGGGGTGTAAGCACAGAGTCACTGAAGTCGTCAGCACTTGAAACGCGCTTTGAAACACTTCTTCCTTCACGGTTTCTTTCCTGCCTCTTCAGTTTTTGGTTGCACCTACCTGCAATGTAAGGAGTTATGCGCAATTGATAGTGCCAATCAGCGTCTGTGGTATTTAAAACAGTGCTGTTCTCACTGGCATGGACGCCATGCAGGTGGACTTCTTAGGACATCAAAAGAGGGCACAAAGTAACTTCTCTAGATCTCCCTGGGCTCTATAGAGTTCCGCCCTTATTCCGTAGCACAAGGCTGCTTTTGCAAAGAGCTTCTAAGCAGAGCAATGTGGTCTATCTCCGTCTTTGACACTGGTGTAATTTTCAGTATGGAATTACACCAGCAACATGCTCTCGTAACCTTTGTGTCACGAACAAAAGTGTTCCTCTAATACGTCGACCACTACTTTTGTCCTGCACATGAAGCTGCTATGGTCGCTGCGTCGTCGTATTTCAGTTCTATGAACGAAGCAATTAAACAAGTATGTGGGCCAAATGTTCGTTTGCGCATTTTCATTTTTGAAATGATACGTATACTTGATGAATGTTAAACGCGGACCACCGCGTGAAATTCCCCTAGCCTCTGTAAGTATTTCGCCCCGTTGTTTCAGCTTCAGTTTCAACAGCCCATGAGTGGCTGTGACGGCAACGTTCAGTTCACGGCATTAAAAACTCGCAGGTAATTGCTGCCTTGTCGTTTTAAATCAGTATAGCTCTTACTGCCGGTGTGACAGCGAATGACGGCGCAGCTATAATAGCACTTTTCTGGCGGGCTCCACGTGACCTGAAGTAAATTGGATTTCATAGCCATAACTTAGTTTTGAAACCGCGACCAAAACTTAATTGGAGAAAAGTTTCATCAAAAACTTGCTTGGAGGACGTAGGAAGAAAATATTGTTTCGATTTATTTTGCCTATGTTCTGGGCATCATTACAAGAAATCCTCCCCCAAAACTCGGTGTCTTCTTTTTTAACATAAGTCACTAGAAAAACGGTTGGTATTCACCCTTTTTGGGCGTGCTAATTTAAGGCGATGGCAGAAATCTCTCCTTCAACGTCTTTAGACAGCCCATTCGTAGAGAATCGTACGTGAACTTCGGATCTGTTCACCTGGCCTCTCTCAAGTATAGTGTATTGTGACTCCTAGTCTGCTGCACAGATCGGAGGGAATTTGCAACTCTTCCGAATGGCATCAAGACTGCGCTACGGGTTCATGTTCCGACATTAAACAGGGACGCGCTAGTTAACTTGAAACAGATTGAAAAATACTCAGACGACGTCTACAGCATTCCATGAGCAAGTTGCGCCTAGGCATACAGTGCCAAAATTAGTCACATGTATAAAAAGCGAAAAGTGGCATCGAGGCTTAGCGCTGACCTCCCCGTGTCAACAGGCCATGACATTACACGGGGCAAAGTGCCCGTGTTGGCCCCCGGAAGTCTGTTCCTTGCCTTCGCTTTGAGTCATTGCTCATTCAAAATCTCAAATTAATTCTCGTAAATGCAGCGATGAAACTGCTACATTTGTCTAACATACATCTGTGCCGTATATTCAGCATTTATTCTTTTTTCACGGGGTCCTGTTTTCACTCTGTCGTCACTTTTACAGCGCAGCTATTAATGGCCCGTTTTTAGGTCGAGTGGCAGCGACAACGGTGCAGGCTGTGTAACTGATCACGTGTCCGGCGAGAAGAATACACTCACGACTGGCGCCGAACAAAGCGCTAGGTTATAGAGAAGAGCAAGACCAAAACTATGGAGGCTAGCCACTTCGGCCAAAACACTCACACATCCACGCATCCAGACCCTCTTTCCACTTGCGCCTTATCGTATTCAGCGAGGACTATCTTTATGGAAAAAACTGAGTTCTGATTCGTTCCTGCTGCATATATCTTTATGACCACTGTCGCCGATCTCCCCGGAGGACGCTCGGACCGAAACAATGGACTAGGCGACAGGTGTACCCACACAGACGCACATTTAATACACCCTACGTGACACACACACTAGCACACAAAACTAACACAAAGCACAAAGACTATAAATACACACGACCCGGTAACACTGCTACCGGCGTCTACTACTAGCGTTCTACTGTTAGTGGTCGGTGTTCGTGCTCACGGTTGGTTCGCTGCGGCTGCGGCGTTGTATGGGTCAAGCAGCCGGCGTCGAGATGGCGTTCGACGTGCTGCGGCTGGCGTCGCTGGCAGCGTAGCTGGCTGCAACCGCTCAACGCGGCTCTGGAGAGTGTCTTATTCCTTCCTCCGCTGTAACACCCCGCCGTTACAGCCGACCGCGCTGATATGGCCAATAACTTGGCTGTCCTAACGTGCAGACTAGAGCGTGCCAAACAGAGGAGCCGTGCGTGACTTACGGCCGTTACACCACCCGGTTACCTTGATACCTCAGCTGCTATCACGCGGCATGAGCATATCTTCATTAATAACATCATCGCCGATGCCGCCAACACGCCTAACATCATCCGTAAATGGCTTAGCGGCCCTGGCTGGCATCAAGGGGGCAATACTGACGTTATGGAGTGCCCGTACTGTGACTGCATGGGTCGTGGTGATTTGTACCACCTAGTTTGGCATTGTTCAGAGTTCCGCAAGGGACGCGACGACCTCGTCGCCAAGCATGGTTTTCCCACCGATGGCGGGGAATTTCGTGCATTGGCAAGAGCCGGAGCGAACGGCATCAGGCAAATATTGGAAAATATGCTAAGGTAAGTGGCCTCTACAAAGCAGTGTAAAGCATGGCTTGACCACCCATGCCGTCCCTTCATGTATCAATAGACCGCCACTTTTCCCTTCCTCAACAACCCAACGGCCTTGAGCCTCCCTTTCTAAATAAACAGCTCATTCATTCATCTATCCAAAATATAACACCATTCTGTCATGCGACGCCAGCGCTTTTGGCATTGGCGCGGTTCTTTTGCAAGAGCAGGCCACTGGGGAGCTACGTCCTATAGCATTCGCATCTCGTTCCCAGTCAGAGACAGAAAACCGCTACAGCCAGACTGAGAAACATACTCTGGCAGTGAAGTGGCCTTTTTACGGGTTTAACCAGTCCCCCCCCCCCCCCCCCCCCCTATCCGTTGTATCGCATTTACTGTGAAAACCGATCATCAGCCTCTAGTCACTCTCCTGGGGAAAGCGGATCTTGACACAATGCCTCCCAGGATTCAGAGATTTCGTAATAAACTGATGCGGTATCAGTTTCGGGTTGTCTGTGCTCCTGAAAAGCAGCTTGCGACCGCAGACACGACACACTGTCTCGCACTCCAATCGCTTCGCCTCCCCAGCAAGGGGATGTGGTCGAGAAATTCTTAAAGCTCCATATTTTAACTGTTACTGAAACTCGTCTCATAAATCTTGACGTTGTTCGCAGCCATCAACAGGATCGAGAGTGCACCCTCCTAGCTCAATATTGTATTCAAAGTTGGCCACGAAAGGAAATACTTCCACAGTATATGAAAAAGTACTGCGAGTACAGGGAGGATCTGTCCAACTAAGATTCTATTCTCTTCAAAAACCATAGACTTGTAATCTCTGTTTCACTTCAAAAGGCGACTTTAGACATTCTCCATGAGTAAACCAGGGTATAAATAAAACGCCCCAACGGGCGCAAGAAGCTGCTTGGTGGCTCGGCATGTCCCAACGAATACAGGATAGGGTAATCAACTGCCGACAATGTGCATTAACACTAATCCCTCGTCAAGAGCCACTTATGCTTATTTATGCTTAACAGAACCGAGTCACTTTGACGTGACGCTGAAAGGGACCTAGCAACGTGACTGATTACGACACCATCCTTTCTCTTCATAAAGCCGTTTCCTATCGGCAACAAAGGCTGTTCTTGACTGACTGCCGGCCTGCTCCCTTGGTGGATGCTCATCACAGAGCATAAGACGACGAACTGAAAGGTGGCGCGGCACGCAGGGCTCGCGCCAGACTCGCAGCCAAAAAACCATGCCATCGTCATCTGCCATGGTGTTCTGTATTCAACGGTTTGCCGTCAGGCAACATTTGGTTTGAGGTGCGGATACTCTCATCATACCTGTCTCAGAGCTTCAGAGCCTGCTCTCCGTTGAGGCCTTTTGTGGAGTGCTCTTGGTTCGCACCTCTCCAACAGCATTGCCCCAGTTTGCAACATATGCCAAGCAGTCACCGCTCTCCTCCGTCCCGCACGCAGGTCTGAGCAGATGACACGACGGCATGAGTACGAGAACACTGCTCCGAGACCGTCGCGACTGGCTTGAGACCCCACAGACGGTCCACACATGACAACCGAAGAGAAACGATGAACTGACAACGAAGTGGGCAGCGGCGCGGCACAGAGAGTTCGCGCCAAGACCGCAGCCATTCACTCCTGCGTTCTGTATTCATCCGCTTGCCGTCACGTAACAATATATATGCAAATTTTCTTAACAAATGTTTCAAGGTTTCTCGACTGCTTTGTTTTCTTGCGTGTTCGCGAGAACATGCAGAAAACATAGTACTCGTGCGTGACATTTTCCGTGTCCGGTGGGAATGTTGGCTCGCTTGCGCCCCCATGTCTCGCTTCAGTGTGAATTTCAGGTAAAATTAATCGAGGAGCATTCTTCATGGTGAAGCCATCAGGTAGGCTTAATCAGCACGTCACGAATGTGCACAGCTGAGGCAAGAGTTTGTCGAAAAGTTTTAACGTTGAGGGCCTTGCAGACCGCCGAACAATCACAGAATTTCTAGAAAAAAGAGACACGCAAGGCGCTGCACGACGCGGCGTTTGTAAACTCCCAAACAGCTGAGACCAGCTACCGCGCTTTCCTCTCCTGTCTTCTCTAAACAGGCGCATGTGGTCAAAATTTTAGGGGCACCGGAGGCAGTCCCTTGACGCGCCTCGGAGGCTGCATCCTTGATTTAGTGGGCCACTCAATTGACTTCGGGAAGCGCACCTTGCTTTACGGAGGAGGAAGACAGGTGACTCATACAGGTATACACTTGACGCTTGTGCTTGCGTTCATATGTCACAGGAGCTCAGATTTTCTCACCCTTGTGCATGTATTTTACAAGTATTATAGCGTCGCACGCGTTGATGTTGGTCATTCGACTCCGGGAAGTCATCCGTAGCTGGTATGTAGCTCACTGCTTTTCACAATGCTCAGATTAGCGCAGGAGTTCATGACTGGAATCACGTTGTGCTGGATGATGATACAGCACCAAATGTAATGCAGTAGCTAGCCCCCATGGTCCCTGCCGTCGCCAAATCCTAATTGCTGCCGACCCTTAGCAAACTGCCTGCCGCCCCTTGCGAGACTGCCTCAGGTTAAAGGCGACCCTATCTGGGCGTGCAGTAACCTGGGAGCGTTTCTGTAGGCGACCAACATGGCACAAGCAGACTGTCCGGTAAGTTTTACCATTTTGTAATTGTTGGAAGCTGCTGAAATGCCTACGTAGACTTGGTTGTGATGTGCAGAGCCAATGTGAGAATTACAAAGAATCCTTTGAAAAAAGTAACGTGAACAACACAAACACACTGAGGAAAAAACACAGGAGACAACCGCAGACCAGCAACAGAATGCTGTGATCAGCCAGAAGATGTATGCGCTTTGCACTTATCAGAACTTATACATGCTTAAGGAGATAATTAAAGAATACAATAAATAATAATGAACAAAAATCACCTTACGCAGATAAAACAAAAGAACAAAAGTATGTGAAATCATAAAGCAAAATAAAAGTAAAATGCCAGCATAGCTGTCAAAACTATTATGCCGAGAGGTCAGCTACCTTATAACGTTTTTCCACTAGTATAATTATCATCATCGTCATCAGCCTTACTAAGTTCATTTCAGAAGAGAGGCCTCTCCCACATCTTTCCAATTATCCCCGTCCTGTGCAACCTGCGACCACCCCATCCCCGCAAACTTGTCAATCTCATCCGCTAACCTAACTTTCTGTCACCCCCTGCTACGCTTTGCTTCACTTAAAATCCGGTCTAACGCCCTTAAGAACCATATGTTATCTTGCCTTCGTATTATTTGTCCTGACTAAGCTCATTTCTTCCTCTTGATTTCGACTAGGATGTCATTAACCCGTCTTTTGCCCCTGACCCACTCGTCGCTCTTCATGTCTCTTAACGTTACACCCATGATTTTGCTATCCACAGCGTAGTCCTCAATGCAAGTTGAATCCTTTTCGTTAGCCTCCACGTTTCTGCCTATAGGTGAGCACGGACAACATACAGCTGTTATATCTTTTGCTTGCGAGATATTGGTAAACTGCCACTCATGGACCTGAGAGCACCTGTCAAATGCGCTCCATCCCATCCTTATTCTTCCAGTTATTTCACTCTCGCGATCCGGATCTGCGGCCACTACCTCCCTAAGCAGACGTATTCGCTTACCACTTCCAGCACCTCGCTACCACTTGCAAGCTCCTGTTTCCTTCCGTGATTGTAGAACCTTACCTCGGTTTTCTGCATATTACTTTTCAGACCCCCTAGAAATGCTCCGCCTGTCTAACTGACTGATCACGTTTTGCAGTTCCTCTTCTGAGTGACTTAGAAATGCTGAAAAGGGCTCACTGAGCCAAACTCACAAAATGTAGTTAATCTAGGATTCGAACAGATGTGCTCTCTCATTGACTCACAGATGTGCTCAATAAAAAGTGACTCACTGTCTTCACGCCTTACCTTGGCATACTTGCTCAACTCGACTCACGACTCATCTCTACAGGCAGTCTGCGACCAGATCATTAATAGCAAAGGAAGATTTGCAGGCCCTGTAGCAACATAAGCAGGATAAAAATCCTAGCCACAGCAAATGCTTGAATTAATAAAGGTTTTAATCACGTAGCAGTGTTATGGAGCATTACTTTCCACAAAAATGTTATACCACAACAACAATGTCGCCGTACATAATTATCTTGGCCAGGAGTGCACATGGAAACTCAAGTCCACTGAAGGTTATGGTATCACAACTGGATTGGACTCATATATCAAATCAACATTAAAGGTTCAATCAGAAGCATGGTCTCATTCAAGCTGGCGTCGCAGAATCATTTGATACAGGCGCTTACTTAAGCTGAATAATCACCGACAAAGATCACGACCTGAATGCGACCCAGACTAGGACAGAGTGGGTTAACTTACGGGGGACTCCATTTACGGGCGACGCCGAACAATGCCCGAGGATCATCGGCCAGACATCGCAGCAGATTACGAGAAGAAGCTTGAGATAGCTACAAAAAAGTCTCTTTGTGCATATCTTATGTTATTACATCTCTTACAGATTACATTGGTGTGCATACATCTTGGTGTGAATGTTTTAAAATTGTATAATTCATGACAACCCGAGAAAGGTACACACAGTCACTGCTTGGCTGTTTCGCTAACAGTATAATTATATACGAGAGAGGTACAGAGGAGCCAGTGACAGAAAAATTGCACCGCATGACAGGAAAGGGTGCACACTATAATATTTGACTGAGAAAAATTTCTGCTGATTTGTGCTCATGAGCGGCAACTGATGTGTTGTTCTTCATGCATATGCCACTTGTGCAGGGCAGGGAGCAGGAGCCACAGGCAGCTTCTGCGAAACCTGCACATACGGAGAAACTGGCACGCGAAGCATCACACCACAGTGCTGCTTTGGAGGAAACTGCTGCATCCTTACAAGTAGAGGCAGCTGCGCAGACGCGAGTTGCTTCTGCATTAGAATGCATTGCAGAGCGCCAGGCTGTAGTCCTGGAATGGAGGAGCTGCTCAGGACCAAGTGGCTGCCGGGCGTCATGAACTTCTGGCCCAACTGCGCGTGCTGTCCACTACTGCCTCTTCTCTTGGCACTTCTGCAGCAACTCGGTAGGCAGCATGCAGGGTTTTTTTATTTAGTACATACTGCAGACCATGGTCAGGGTCAAAACAGGATTGGCATGTATTCATAAGAGTATTTCAGAAGGACCAAAAACATAATCAAGAGAAATACGCATAAGAAAAAAGTGACACGTGCTACTAAACTAAAAGAACACCACAGCGTTGTTCCAATCGCATACTGTCCGCGGAAAAACGACTACATAAGACAGCTAGTTTTCGCAAAATATCGTGTTAGTGAATGAATGTGACAAATCGGTGGCCATGGCCTGCGTTTCGCGCTCGCGCGCGCACCTTGCGCCACTGTCACTGGACGGGACTCCGATTCCTTGGCGTAAATCGGTGCGGTACCTTGGCCTGGGCATCGACTGGCGTCTTTCCTTCCGCCCCGCGGCGACCAAGGCCTGTCTGCAGATGAAGAGGATCACCGCCGCCGTGCACAAGCTCACCGCTCGAGGCCAGGGCATCTCCCAGCAAGCCGCGCTGCGTCTATACAATGCCGCAGCTTTGGGGGCGGTGCTCTATGCGCTGCCGCTCGTCACGGTGCGCAAGCCGTGCTGGAAGAAGCTCGAGCTTCAGCACCGCAAGTCCCTGCGCGTGTGCCTAGGCCAGCCCAAAAACTCGCAATGCGCCGCAACGTTGGCCGAGGCAGGAGCGTGGCCCCTTGAGCTCCAAGCAGCGCGCAGGGCACTGAATCACATCGACCGGCTTCACCGCGCACCGGACGGCGGCTCGCTGCTGCAGCGTATGCGCTCGCACCCGCGCTCACGAATGGGCGCGGCGCTGCTCGAGTATGAGCAATTGACCCAAGGCCCACCCCCCTACGGCTCCTGCGCGCCCTGGCCTGCTGCCTCGGAGGTACAGCGAGAGATCGTCGGCATCGCGGGAAAGCGGAGCACACCCCTCTGCGCTGTGCAGCAGCTGGCCAGAGCCGTCATACACGAGGAGCTCCAGGACCATCTCCTCGTGTACACCGACGGCTCAGTGGCCCGCGACAGCTGCTCCCTTGCTGCGGCGGCCACCATCCCCGCCCTGCGACTGCACAGCCAGCAACACGCAACATTCCTGGGCTCCTCCACAACGGCGGAGTTGATGGGGATCCGGCTCGGGCTGGACCTGCTGCTCACCCTCTGCCCTCCGCCGCCCAGGAGTGCTCTGCTGTGCGACTCCCGCGCCGCCCTCAGCCGCCTGCAATCTAACGGCCGCGGTACCCCACTAGTGCGGGAAATTCGCTCGCGCATCGAGCGCCTCGCGCAGAGAGGTTGTGCCGTGCGTGCACAGTGGGTGCCCGGTCACTGCGGCATCGCCGGCAACGAAGAAGCTGACGACCTCGCGACCGCTGCACACCAACTACCTGCCAGCGATCTGCCCCTTGCGCTGGAGGACGTGCGTGCGGCCATTCACGACCATCTCCGAAAGCAGCACCCCGACCCACGCATCGCGGGAGGTGAGCGCATCGACAGTGTCACCGGCTGTCGCGCACTTACACGGTCGCAACGTGCAATGATCCTCCGCGCGCGCATTGGCTGCGTGTGGCCCGGGGAACGACGGGTGCGGCACGGAATCGCGACGAGTGATGTGTGTGACGGATGCGGTGCAGTGGAAACACTAGAACATCTGCTCCTTCGCTGCTCCGCGTTCGCCGATGCTCGTCGCGATATGCTCGCGGCCTATAGGGCGCAGGGCATACTACCAGACTCCATCAAGACGCTATTGTGGCCGCAGGGCAGTGCGCGCACTCGTGAGCGAACTTTGGTGAGCCTCTGTGCATTCCTCGAACACACGGGCTTGACGTCCCGTCTGTTCTCCGTCAGGTAGTTACACGCAGTGACCGAACGCTCCGCGAGTTCTGCCTTGAACGATTAATAACTGGACGCCCCACTCCAGTTGTAGTCAACATAGTGCTGTGCGTGTGTGATTTAATTCCTCTAAACTGAACTAATCACGCGCACAACCTGGACACATTACTTATTGTGTAAATAGTTTGTACATATTACTTCTCCCCCTGTCCTCTATCCCTGTCCCCTCACCTCTCTCATTTCATTTCTCCATTCTACCTGCTGTCCTTTATTTCCGCTGCCCCAGCTCAGGTGCTTCAGTATCGATGGCAGATGCCGGGGCTAGCAAAAATCTTTTCCTTCCTTTTTACTATTATTTTTAATAAAACCACTACCACCACCACCACCATGAATGTGATGATGCTGATTATGTCAGCATCGGGGTTATGTCAACATTGGGGTTAACTACTGAGCAGGATCCACAGCTAACGTCTGATCAAGCAAATTATTATTTCCTTAACCAGACCTTAGTTGAAATTCAAGCCGGTGTTTCATTCTTCGCGTTTCAAGTAATTCAATATTATTAGCCACCATAATAGGAGTCAGAGAGTCGGTGATATTAAACTGAATAAATGAATCCAAAAGTTTTTCTTTGAACCCTCTTTATTTTGTTAATGTTAAGTTTAGCAAATGGGTACCATACTATCGAAGCATATTCGACCTTTCGCCTGATGTATGCGTTGTATGTCAATAGTTTTACGCTGGGAGGAGGATTTCTAAATTTATGCCTCAGGAAATATAGCGTTCTAAATGCGGAGGAACATATGTGTGTGCGAATTCCAGCAGAGATGATTATGGTTAGAAAGTTATGGTTAGACCTAGATGTTTGTAGCTATTAAGCTGCTTTAATGGTGATCCAAGAGTCTACACGTGGATTAGTGGATTCTTTTTATGTGTTCTTTGGAGCGAAACTGTTTTTCGTTTTCAGTGTTAACAATCATGGCAAACTCACTGCACCAATGAAGCACATTTTATAGACTCAGAAAAAGTTCATTTTGATCACCAGTACACAAAATTTGACAAAATTCTACGCAACAATTAGCAATCAGGCGTATATGTGTTCCTGGGGTAACCACATTAACAATACCATTTATATAAAGCTGAAAAATCAAATTCCTTATGACACTTCCTCGGGGCATACCAGTGGTGACTGGCAGACAAGAGGAGCTTTGATAAAATTCATAAAGGTAACGTCTATCTCACCATTTATGTATAATGTTTAGAAGACGTATGCACTATTGTAACTGTGTCACTGTCGAATAGCTCTTTCTAGATACATGCGCCAAATCGCTTAATGCAGAGTGTTTTGCAAGAAAATTATTAACATGTTTTGCAATACTTTGTTAAAACATATTACAGCATGCGCAAGTCAAAGAAATCGAACGGCAATCTTGTATTAAAGAACAGTCCCCTTTCTTAAATGCTTGGCAACAAGATGAGCCACCTTGGTCACATCATCTTGTGACGTCATCACAACTTGTCCAAAGGATGGCGATGAAACTGCCCGCTATGGCGGGTCGCTGCTGAGTGAATGATTGGTCACGAGAGGTTCGTCGGGGGCAGCAACATAGGTCTCACAAGCCTCACTGATGACAACAAATGCCATCGCAAGGCAGTGGCGCATCGCTTAACTGCTAAACCACTGCGCCAAATGTGGTATGAGGACTCCAGCGATCTACGAATCTTAAGTACAGAGGAATATTTCCGCATATATGGGCACGAAGCTAATTAACTCTATCGCGTCACACCCTTGAGACATAGCTTAAGTCCAAATTCGCAGAAAATTCCCTGACGCCTGCTTGACCTCGCAAACTATGCCTCGAAGCACGTTGAAAGTGTTAGCGCCCCTAATTCTATTTGGCCACGTTAAATCACCCGTTGTCTTTTACTGCTCGGTACCCGGAGGTGCACCCACTGGAGGGTGCTCCAATGTAGGCAGCTTCCTTGTCTGGTGGGTGCCCGGAAAGTGTCACGATCAGCTATGGGCTCTGGAGCGGAGGCTTAACACGTACATATACTTTATCTTTTTCGCCAACTCATGACATTTTGTTAACGCAGACAAAGGTTCTAGAAACAGAAGCATCTATATGTGCGCTTCCGCGTACCGATAAGACCGATGTGCAACTGCACCTAGAGCTCACATACAGTGTCAATACGGTTCTGCGATGAAGCTCTCACGACTGCATAAAGGACTCCAACACCATTTTATTTCTATCAATACAGGTGTGTATTCTGACTTCCTTGCTCGCTAAAAACCGTTCAGGCAGTACAGGAAGCTTTCACCTTCGTCAGCTTGAAATAAAACGCTAACACCGAGAACAGTCCAAGGCCTTCCCTTCGCGCCGACACTGGTTACCTCTCCGCGCGATAGCAACTCAATGGAATCCTGGTGGGTAACAGGAGTGCAGTAGTATACCGCGAAAGGGCTTTTTCGGCTTAGGAGCGCAGAGCGACTTCTTGCAGCACACCTGGTGCGGCTCGGGTATTTCACGGACGAATTGGAAGCCTTGTTGTCGGTCTTGGTCGATGACGCTCAACAGGGCAGCGGCATTGCCACAGGTAGGGTCCAGGTCGTAAAGCTTGTAGACCACCGGGTTCTCCTGTCTCTTGATACCTGAGCATTGGCCGAGGGAAGGGAAAGCACGTGCACCGGATTAGAACTGAAAGAGACGTTCGTCAGTTTGGCTAGACACACTTTCATGACCGTGTGTCTCACAGTAAAGCTGGAAAACTGTCCAATTAATCTATATTGCACAGTTAATACCTATCTCGATTAAACTTTCTGTATGTTATCCTTTTTTTCTATTCATGCCGTTCTTACTGCATTTCAGTCTGGGGAACCACGACAAGCGCCACATCGAAAAATTTCACTTGCTTCAAAAAAAAAAAAACACTGCAAAAGGGTATTGTGGAATCCTGTTAAATTATCCGAGCCATTCATTCTTCGGAAAACATAGCTTGTTAAAACGTACGTACTAAATTTACAGCTTTCGTCATGCATCATGTGCATAAAAATTGACCACATGACGCCAATAAATCTACCCCGAGTGTGAGATATCCGATCCGCAAAACTAAGAGACCAGCTCCAAGAAATCGTACTAACCGCCGCTGCAACGATCGCCACCGCCCTCACCATAAGAATGAGTGACAACCAATCCAACAGCGCTCATATATTCAGACTCTCAAGCGGCCCGTCGAGTGCATACAAGCGGCCGTGTCACACGACACGCGCTACGCATCCTGGGACGCACTCTCTATCAATACTGCATCATCACCAGAGTCGTTGTTGTTGTTGTTAGCCTATCAAAAGATCAGAGTCGCCGGCCCTCAGTGCCTTGTTGTCAACGTCAGGGCGGACGCCTTAGCTCGAGTTTATACTCACCGAGCGGGGCCATCCCCTCCTGCCCTATACCTCCTATCGTCCTACTTCACCACGCGGCTCGAAACTTAAAGCCTTAATATTCGTCTCTACCCTCTCCCTCATCCCTCCCTCTCCTCTGAAGACTCCTGACTCTTACGGCGCCTGCAAGCAAACACCTATCCCAAGCTTGCAAGCAACACCTATCCAAACACCTATCCCACCTATCACAAAACTTTGCGAAGACAAATCTCCATGGTGCGGCCACACCTCCACCCTAACACATATCACATCGACATGTGCCCAAAAACCCCACCATCGAAGCCTCGTAATGCACCCCTGTAGCCGTGGGAGGTGAAGCTGACCAGCGCACGCCTCTACGACCAGGCGGCGCTCCTCCTCATCGCCATAAGGTCGGCAGAAGCCACCGGAACCCTCGACTGAGGGTCCACCCACATGCACGCCAGCCACCGCCCTCTTCAATAAACATTTACTCACGCACTCGTTCAGTCATTCACTGTAAAGAGTGCTCGAAATATTGGGCATCAGTCAGTTCTAATACGCTTAGTTTTGAAACTGAATTTAACCTCTCTGTGAATTGTTTTTGAAGACAAATACATAATTATCTGATAGATACTGATCAGATCTGTCCTCACCATTTCTTAACATTTTGTTATCCTTTGCATATATTTGTAATTATTCTTTAATGCCATTTTGTCTCATTTTACTACAGTGGACGCTAGGCGATTATCAAATATTTATATCTTTTGCATTTGCAGTGCAATGTGTCGTTTTTTTATATATAGGTACTATCATCACATTATATTTTTGGCGGATGTTGTGTTACGCTGATATTGTTTCTTATGCAGCGCTTGTCCCCTTGCCAATGAACACTGAATCTCCCTTGGAACTTCTGGAAATGTTCGGGACGCCCTGTGGACGTCCATCGGAGTTTTAGTGCCCATTCTGTTATTAGTATGCATTCTCTCCCCAGGTGCACTTCAATTGATGAACGCAAAAATTATGCAAATGGCCCTACCAGTATCACAAACTTGGTTCAAAAACTAATGACGCCTCACGCGGACGTCACGGAGTTCCCCAAAAGTAGCTCCATGGAATCCTGAGGCACGAAGCTCGCGTTTGCTTTCACTTGCCCTTAGCGCCATAAAACGGTCGAGTCGGTTGCGTTTCTTGTGGCGCGACTTGAAAGACGCGCCACATTGGTTGAGCAAACGGCAGAAGTGCTTCAAACACAAAACGAAGGTCATGCAAACTTATTTATTCGGAAGTTATATGCGAAGCCGTTGAAGGTTGCACGAGAGACATGCTTTCTTCATAAAGGCCTGCGAGTAGAAGACCGCTTCGTCAGAGAACACGTCGGCAAGTATTTATGCAAAAATCATGGACCTTTTTCGCGTCGTCCAAGCCATCGAAGTTAAAGTAAAATAAAAAGCATCGATCACTGTTTTGTGATGACAGACCATTTGACATAACCCCAAAAAATTAGTTCTTAGCCTGCTCGGCCCTGCACGTGCTCAGTGTTTGTTCTCTTAATATCCTCGTATCAGGCAATTTTTACCCCGTTACTTGACTACTCTGAGTGATGACAACGGCCCAACTGCCCTCTTTCGTCGCCTTGCTAAGTCACTTTTTGCGGCACAAGTATATTTCCTGAGAGACAAAGTTCAACTAAAACTTCGTGTAGCAAGATCGGTAAATTAGAATTTGAGGACTGGAACTGCAGTTTCCCAGTATTCTTTGGGCTGTACTAATTTGTCATAAGACACACAAACTACTTGAAGGCTCGAAAAATGCTGCATATGGCAGTTCCAATCGAGCTTACACGGAGTATTGTAAATGTGGCAAAAGCAGCTGGGCACCTGTTAGGCATCCTTCGAATCTGGGCATTTTACCCTAGAGCCGCAACGCCCGAAAGCCTAGTGTAATCGCCCACCAGATTCAGCCGTTGCTTTGCGGTACTGCCGAACTGAGCACAACCAGCAGCCCATGTCTTGCCATGATGATATTTTACTCAACAATCTTGCGTTCATGGCCCTCCGTCCGAACAATTTGTCGAGACAGGCATTTCATGCACATAACATTCTCTTGGTACACCATAATTACTCCTCTATGTTGAATGTACGTATTTTTAGCATTTTTCGTTAGATTCCTAATAACGCGTTAGCGCTATGGTCCGTTCAGCAGGAAATCCAGTGTCGTCGAAAGCGGCGGTGGAGCTGTGAGCGAAAAGGCACATGGCCCACCTGCCACCAAGCTCACATGACCGTGTGATGTCATTAGAACCGCCTACCGTGGCAGATTGAAACCTGCCCACCGTATTGTGAGCAAGTTGCTTTCAATGGCTGGTGGAAGGTAATTATTAGTCGTGAGGGCTTGCTCAGGAGGAGCAACATAGGTCTCACAAGCCCTACCGGTGGCTGTATTTGAAACAATCACCTGCCGGGCACTGGTGCATCGCTCACTCTCAAATTTACGCTTATAAATCATCAGAAGTAGAACGAGAACTCCCAGTGATCTATGAACGTAAATTAGAGAATGAGCAATTCCGCATATGTGAGCACTAACCATCGCCATATATTAATCGCGAGCATTAATCACATCATACACTTAAGGTAGAACTCGTTACCCTTCTATTTTGTCTGTTCCTTGTTTATTTATTTATTTTTGTTGCTGCCGAACAAAAGGCCAACTCCTGCCTTTTTTTTTCTTTCATCACTTTCTGGGTGTACTCTCATTTGAAATATATTCTGCCAGAGACCTGTTTTTATAGCTCTTGCCGTCTGCACTTCCAGCTTTACTAAGGAAGACCGGATGTCGACAGTTTGCTCTGGCAAGACTATTTGCCGTTACCGGCTGGCTTATTGAGAGGCAGAGTACACGTTTTTTACATCTGTTTGGGTCCTCCTATACTTCAATCTAGAAACGGAAAACAAACCATCTGCTTTCGTCGGTGCCTTATCGAAACGATATTTCAGGTGATCCAGAAACAGCCAATGTAGACTGCAACAAGCTCTCACAGATCGTACTTGGGTAGAGTGAGTGTTGGAAGCACACGGTTCTAAAATGTCAATTGCTGCCTTACCGGAGGACACCCGACGTCCCTGTATAGCACCAGCAGGCGCCAATGTGAAGGCGCCAACGAAGCATCACATTCGAAAGCAAGGTCGCCGCAGTGTCCGTGTTGTGTCATATCTGATACGTACCTTGTTCCGTTGACCGAAATGATGAAGTGGCATTGTCGAAGCGGAATACAAAGGAGCCCCTGAAAATGCACCGTGAACGAATGCGTTCAGCTTAGCACGCTGCCCCTGCGGCAGCGGCAGTCAGTTATTGATCACGTGGGCCGAAACATATTGTCAATATCCACAGTTCAAGGTGGTTGGTTATGAATTTATAAAGGGTTTAAGCTTTCGAAGGGCGAGGCCCGGAGTTCTTTTAGCTTTCAAGATACCGCGAACGCTGGCGATATACAAACAGCTCCATAGAGTGGACCATAATAAAACCTGGTCAGCTCCATGATTTAAGGAAGCCATACCGTGGTGCGTTTTAGTTCGCAGGAAACATGTGAAGCCTGTCTTGGAAAGTCCCTGCGGTTAATTAGGAACTGCAGTCAGTTAGGTTGTACGTACGACCTCAGCATGTGATACCCTAAACCGCAAAACCTTATTAACTAAAACACCGTGCATTCTTTATCTGCTCAAAAGAATATATTTAGCTTATGTTCTGAGAGCACCCCGAGGGACGCTACACGTGCCGACCTAGTAAATTTGTGCGGAAATCAAAAACTAAAATAGCTCAAGGCATTCGCAAGGCACACATATCGGAGCGTACGCTGCAGCTGTCTCCGTTCCGCTACGTGTTCGTTCATCTAGGTCATAGGCTGTGGTTGACAGCTGGAGACTTTAAAAGGCACTGGTTCCATCGCGTATGGTGAGTGCAACGGTCGAAAAGGGTGAGCTATGTTTTTTCACGGCACGAGCGCAGAAGCATGAGACTCCGTTAAACCGAAAGTGCGCTTTCCGCAATTGTCCAAGCAGTCATGAGTACATGAGTGCAAATTACATTATCTAAGGTGTGCAATACCATGCATTCATTAGTGTCTTCTTATCATAGCGCAATTTTCTGATCACAGCAGTTAGTGCACTGCAAATAAACATAAATGTATCACTGCAGCTATTCAGTTGGCTCATGTCATCATATGCCGGTGTCCTCAAGTACACTGATCGTAAAAGCAGATTTTCGTTCGCTGTCAAAAGTTTCGAAGCATTATTGTGATCTACTGACACGACTGTTGGTCTACAGAATGTACATATTGGTATACAGGTAGAAAATTCGAAATCTGAAGTATGAAAAAGAACTATGCTGAATTCTTTCATATCCACCACCTGTCATACTAAATGTATAACATCTAATGGTAACAAATTCTGCTAAAGATAATTTATTTTCTATTTGCAGATCTTAAAACTATTCCCCGCGAATTTTGGTGCTTTGTTTTACCAAATGAGCTTGTATCTTCTTCTCTCATCATCAGTAATGAAACGGTTAACGACCCATTCAAGATAGCTAGCGCTTTTAGCTTACTTTGAATCTGTATTTTATCTTGACAACGAAAAACTTCCAGCTTTCAACGCTTCCAATGTGGCAACCTCGATTACTGGCTTGAAGATTAGTGCACATGGTGTGCTTAACCTAATAGTGAAGTTGGACGCGCAAAAATTGACCGACCCTAATGGAACACCCAATTCATCTGTCTTTTAATGCTTACCATGGACTGCTCGATATTTAACCGTCATCTTTCACGAGTGGCTCATAACTGACACGGTACCATCTAATGGGAGCTGGCCAATGTGCACATATTACAAAAATCGCGTAAAACACAGCCTTTATATATACCTGCAAAGCTATTTCCTTAATATCATAGTTATGCAAATGTTGGAACACATAATGTACAACTATATAATGAAAGTTCTGGAATCTAACTCAGTTCTTTGTCAGTTGCAGCACGGGGCTTGAAAAAACTGTAGCACCGTAACACAATTCGTTGAGTTCGAACATCACATTTCCTACATCCTTGACATCAATGCAGAAGTGGACGCAATTTTTATAGATTTTTTAAAGCATTTAGCATTTTATTGCATTTTAATTTATAATTCGAACTTAACGTCAACTAAAAAAAATCTCATTTGTTCATTCCATTACCAGTTTTCTTTCGGACCTGTCACAATTCGTGTTTTGTAATTCATCGAACACTTGTTCTATCACAGTGTCAACTCGTGCCTCTAAAGAGTCAGTTCTTGGTCCTTCGTTATTCTTAATATACATTAATGACTTGCCTGTAGCTAGAAAACTAAACTGCGAGTTTTTGTTCCCGGTTAAACACCTGACAAATCAAAAACAAATTTTACTATGACTGTGGTTATTTCTTTCACGGAAAGCCCATTTCGCGTACTATTCAACTAAACATTCAATGACTTCAGTGGACAGGTTTTTAGAATGCATCATGACATCATATTTGCCACTGACATGTCCTGACCGCAACATACTATTTTATTTGCACTAAAGCGCTTAAAACGCTAGGGTACTTGAGGCCCCACTTCATTAGTGCTCCAGAAGAAGCTAAGCTATAAATGTGTTAATCTTTAATTCGTCGAGTACTAGATAATGCATCTCCTATCTGCAACCCCCAGATATACTGAAGAATTGCTCTAGCATATGCTATATAGAACTACTATATAGAATGCTCTAGGATATACTAAAACATTCAAAAAGAATCAATCAGGTTCATATATATTCGTATGATGAACTTTTCTCACCCTCTTACGTTTTTTCCTCTATAAACCTCACCCCCTTCCTATGCACTTTGACATCGAGTCACACGCATTGCATCAAATTGTCTAATCGTTTTTGACGTATTCTCTACATTTTACCGATGCATCCTATCAACCACAAGTCACCGTAACATTAACATTAGGCCATCTTCACTGGCACTGATATTTTCAAATAGTTTTTTTTACGTGTATAATGAAATACAACTTAATTCCTGGAATAATAAGATCTTCCCATTAAACGCTGTCTATCTTTCTTCGATTCTCTTTGTCTCTCCCCGTAAACTCACTCATAGTAAATATATTGCTACATTATTTGTTTTTTTTCAGTTTACTGTGTATTCCTTCCATTTCATTCATGTTACTTCAACTTTTCTACATTCTGCATTAACATTTTATATTCATTTATTGGGGTCTTCCGTGTTTTGAGTAAAATCTGCTTTATTGTTCGTTGTTTTTGCATAAAGTCTATCAAATATTCCTTAATCCACTCCTGCCATAGCCCCTTGCGAGAGCTGCAAGTATATAAAAATGCATTATTAATTAACTGAAAAACATATACCAGTCTGAAAACAGCTCCAGACGAATGTACCAGATTTCATGCCGCTTGATACGCGTGAGAACGAAGAACTATTTCTGCTGTCGGCAAGCAATGGAGAAGCTCCAAAGCTGGTCTAAATCTGCCGCCGTAATAGGTTACGCGCAATATCAATTTAATACGTGTATTAAGAAATGGAACGCAGACCAAAAGTTGTTAATACGAAGACATTTCGGCTGCCATACGGAAGCCTTGATCACTCCGTGATCGGGTGATCAATCCTTGATCACTCTGTGATCGGGTGATCAAGGCTTCGGTACGGAAGCCGACACGTCTTCATATTAACAACGACCTTTGGTCGGCGTTCCTTTTCTTAATACATGAATCTTCTACCAGACCAGAGGAGTTCGTAAACGTTACATTTCATCAATTTAATACAAATTATTAGCGTTTGTCTCGGTGCATAGTGGGGTAAGCTGACCTTCCATAGGAATCTATTTCATCACATAGCAACTATTCGTCGAGTTTGGGCACACAGCCCGAATGCACCTCAACGAAAGGAATAAATCCAATGTTGCTTACTTGACAGTGCTGTCGGGAGAGCCGCGCGTAGCCGTCCAAATTGTGGCGTTTCCAAAGTCGCCGTTCAGCGAACCAGTGCTGTCCCAGAGCACAGTGAAGTTGACGGTGCTTTCCGCTTCGAGGGTGACGCCGGTGCGGTAGCACTAGTGGAACAAAATGGGCCTCTCTCGGCTGCTCTGAGGACGAGAAAGCTGCGCTTCAGTCCTGGTATGAAAAACCAGGTGGAAGAAGTCCATCCAACATGTGCGGCCTATGGGGAGGCCAATGGCCTAAATTTATAATGAGGGCAAATAAGCTGGCCGGCATCAGTAGATTACCGCACTGAAAAGGACAAGTGTGCTACTTTCAAACAAAGCGGAACTTTGTTAGTATAGATTAAGTAAAAAAAGAAAATACCGGTGTCGCCGCCACCGGCCGGCTTTGCAAGCAAACTGCGATGCGTGAGCATAGGATTGAAGCTCGGATAACAGAGGCAAAGCTGCACCTGTATTCAGTTGAAGGTGGCGGTTGCGATTCCTATCCGGTGTAGATATTGCCAGTTCAAATCAAGTGGCGGTAAAAAATATCTATGAAATCTCCTCACCAATAGAATTATCCTGTGCTGCCGGACAAACACCAATATAGCCAGATATAGCCGTAAAATCGGTTTTTGTTAAAAACGAACAATATATGGAGTTACCCTTACTTTGCCTTTCAGCGTTATTCATACTGACCGTTTTTCTTTATGCGGGGATAGGGTGGCCACAGCCTGCAAAGGACAGGGTTAATTGGAGAGACATGGGAGAGGCCTGTGCCCTGCAGTGGACGTAGTCAGGCTGATGATGATGTTTCTGATAACAAGATAACCGCGCTTCCAGTTCAGTGGGCATTGCACATGACATATTTAAGCCCTGCCGCTACTCCTATTTCGCAGGAGCATCACCTAAAAACAACGCTGTAATTTCGTTTTCCCCTAAAAGTAATTGAACACTCTTCTTTGATTTTTCTTATAAGTTTGCCACAACTTTTTCGTCTCCGCCATTAGCTTTTGCTAACGGCTACAACACCACTAGTGCCAGGCTCTTAAAGTTTTACACGCCTGTCTAACGGAACGATAAAGGAAAAGGCGGAATGGAAGAGTACTACTGTTAATAATGATATTTTTGACCAATAATAATGCCGGGAGGGTCTACATTAAATCTAAAGATGGTCTCCTGTTGTATGCGCACTTCAAAAAATGAAGCATTCCTCACAGCTTTCCTTGCGAAAAGAAAATATCAGGGATGAGTCGAACGCTGCCTTCCTAAATGTGCGCGATCCCATGCCTAGGGAGTGACTCAACACTGTGTATATGTATATAGGGCATATGACAATAAAACTTCCCCCTTCCCCCCCTACACGTTTTGCCCACCACAGATGTACTTTAAGTCTCAAGGCGCTTCTGGCCAACGGAAGCAGGGAGGGCGTTTTATTGCACAAAATACTAAGCCAGCGTCGTATGCAAAGGACGAAGTGCATCGTATATCTGTCGTAAAGTGCGTGAAAAAAAATGTGTCGTCGGGTACCTTGTAGAAGCCTGCAGTGGGATCTCCTCATTCCGTGATGACAAAGGCTGTCAAGGCGATGAACGCGGAGGCAACGGCAGGAACCACAGAACGTGTCATTCTGACGGATGGCCGAGCTGAAGAAACGACAGCAAATGGGATAATTCAATTCATGGTATACATAACAACCGTGCATGTTAGGTGACAAAGCAAAAGAAACTGCAGTTATCATGCCTATTCAGCGTATGTTCCAGCGGAAGTGTTTAAAACCTACATGTCGTATTTTATATTGGACTTCACCACGAGAAGAATTGGGGGCTCTAAATGAAACACGAGAGTTCCCTTCAAACAATACAAGTAGGGACTGTGCCGGGTTTGCAGAAAGTTTTGGAAGGTGGTAGCGTTCCACTTTTGCCCAAGAAGCAACAGGCACAATTCCCGTACATCGACGTCGAAAAAAACCTCGATATCGAATAGCATGGACTCCACCATCTCCAGCCTGCGGCGGTCTGCGTTGCAGGCTTCCTCCCTATAAAGGGTTAAACGAAATATGCGGAATAGTGCTTTCTGCCACGTAGCTGCACCTTGATATCGGTGCCAAACGCAGCCGCATAATACACGTAGAGATGATGCGCGTGCCGATCGGGCTCCCGAGAAAAATGTCCAATCAAATTAACCACTTGAGGGGTGCTTCGACTGAGACTGTAACGTACATCCCGCGTACGACGCCTGACAGAATGGTCGGTCATATCCCACCACTCTGTAAAATTTTACATACAGAGCACGCAATGCGATTGATAACGGAGAGACGTTAGCGAGCAGCTGCTACCGTCAGCGGGATTCTTTCACCTTCCATTTACCTCGAAGATGTAGCATGAGCTGGATAAGGCCAAGAGCAAAATTTACTGTGACTCGTGTTGATGGCGGCAAAATTAAGAACAGACCAATTTTATTATGAAAAGAAATGCGTGCAGGAAAGACAGAGGAAAAGCGACAGAGAGAGTTGGAAGCAAGAGGCTGAGAGAGAGTGGTCTTTCTGCTATTGCGCTGTGCAGCCCTTTGGAGAAGAAAGGTGCGTATCTCCCTTGCTATTTTTCTAATCTCGGCGTTATCATTCAAAGAAGCAGTCCACCTTTCTTTCTCTCTACGCCGAATAGGACCCTTCCCGCTTCATGTTTACCATGCCCTCTTAGTGGTCCGCCTGTTTCGTGGTGTAAATTCCTGAGAATCGCAGAGAATTTTTTAGCTTTGACCGAACTCGCTGGTGCGTGCTTTGGATGAAACCAACAAGTTCCCCCATGGGCTCGCTTAAACATTACGTATAGGCGCTAATCTACCCATGTAAGTTAAAAATAGATCAAAGAGCGCTCACCTTATGTTCCTCCGACGATTTGAATCCTAGCCAGACTGATCAGGAGAACCGCAGCTGCTCTGGGGTCTGCTGTTATGCGCGCGAGAGTGCGGCGGTGCTGAAGGACGCTTTATTTGTGTTTCTTGTTTTCCGGCGCTCTTCCCGGCTTTGAGCGCTCGACGTTTTTAGGACATATATAGTTCCAAACATAGCGTGCTGCTGTTGCTATGCGAGTTCTTGTTTCGTCAAGCTTGTATGCTTCATATTTGGGACATCTATGGAAATCCTAAACCTACGCTTCGAGCTACGGCATCCTGACGGCAGGGCTTCATGGTCTCGGTGAGCTCATGTTTTTAATGCTAAAGCTATACATGGCTCATCACTCAGAAAATTCGGCGTTTACCATCCACGCGAAACGGACGCAGAAGCCACGTGACCTCATCAAGTCATGGAAAGTGCCTACATCAGCAGGAAAGAAAGAAAAAAAATTTCTTCCCAACTGGGTTTCGAACCCAGGCCAGCGCGAACAGATCACCTTCGCTTGCCGCGTCCCTTCTAAAAATGGCCTGTAGACAGATGGACTCGTCATAGACTCTACTGCCTTCCTATAGACATTTCGTTCCCTCTAATAATGGTCTATAGTCTAGAGACGCAAGTCTACTAAAAGTGTATGGCAATAAATCTGCAGACAGTTTGTAACTATCTGTAGGTTTTGTATTTCCTACAGTGTTGTAGGCGTAACCGAGAAAAAGTAACTAAATACGTCACTCGTTACGTTAAAAAAAGGAACGCGTTACCGCCCTACGTTACCTACAAAAAGAGCTAACGCATTACCGTTACCATTACCCAAATAAAGGGCCGCAAGTCACTTTGCTGTTACTCCATGGCCATAAATTTTTAATCAGTTCGTCTTCGCTGCAAGAACTGACGAGAACAATTTTATAAATCTCATATTTGACATAAAACTTATAGCCGAAACGATGATTTTAGCAGAAATCCAGATTTAACGAGAATATTTTGCATAAATTGTTTTCGTATGTGTTGTCAAATCCATGCAGTGCCACTATTTGTTTGCTGTTTTTCCTCTGTGTCAGTATATTACGGTTTTTTTTTTCGTGTACGGTGCAATCAGTGTTTGCAGTCCAATGTATTTAATATTGTTTATTTTTTGTTCTTTCCACTTTGTACCATCTTTTGTCTGCTAAATATTGTAACCCCTCCCCTCACACAATGTTCCAAGTGTGGAACCTGTGAGGTATTTGTATAAATAAATGGGCAGGAGCTTAGCAATGTTGTCTGTAGAGTTGTCTGTTAGAGTTGTCTAAAGTTGTCTGTAGACTTACATGTAATGGCTTCTAACTCTGTGGAACATGGTGAAGCCATTTCCTAGATGTGACATTAAACACAAAATGACACCTCGCCAACAATGCTAACTTCACAAAGAAAACATCGCTGAACTCGCAACAAATTTGCAGTAATTCTAAGAAATGTGATATTCCAAAACGTTCGGTATGCTTCCACTATTTAAAGAGTTGTGTGCCTGAGTGGTTTGGGAAGGCGAGGCAGGTTTCGAATGCGTGTTCGAGCACGTGTTTCGTGCTTTATGAGCACTTTTTTCTGTTGGGTGCGTCGTCAAGAGCAGGTGTTTTCTGGCATGCATGCGAGCCGCAGCGGGGGTCGCCGACAGCACCTGTACAGTTTGTTCATTTGCAACATCACTGTAGGTGCTCTGCGTTTTTTTTTTTCTAAATAGAGGGCGGAGAAGGGGGAGGGGGCAGGTAATTGGAATAAAAAGTAACTAGTAACGTGACACCTCACGTCGCTGAAAAATATTGATGTAAGTACGTAACACGTTACAGTTCGAAAATGGTAACGAGTACGTTAATAGGTTACCGAAAAAAGTAACGCGTTACCGGTAATGCCGTCACTTGTAACGCATTAACGACAACACTGATTGCCTATAGACTATTCTCTAGGAGTTCTCTTTGGACAATATACGGACTTTGTAGACTCTATGGACTGTCTGCAGAATGTCTAAAGAATTTTTTGTTAACGTTCATTAGAGGACTATTACATTATTATTATTAGGGCGCGGGATGCATTACAGCATCCCGCTCCCTAAGCTGCCTTCTCTCGCGCTGGGTTTGGGAATAAAAAGAGAAATAAATAAATGAATAAAAATAAACAGCAAAAATTAAACTGCTTAAATAAAGTTTCTTCTCGAGTGACTTTCGAACTCAGGCCGGCGCGAACAGGTCAGCGTCGTGGTCCACTTCATTAGAGCACTACGCCATCGACGCTTGTTTTTTTTTCTGTTCACAGTAAAGAAAAAAACGCTGAAGCAGAGCAAAGTCACAATACCAAATTGATACCCGCAATTGCGGCTGTGCGGTGATTCAAAAACATTTTAAGTTCGCTGCTAGCTCAACACTGGCATCCATTCAGGTTCATTCTAAAGTTCCTTTTGATCAGCCACAACCTCAATGAAATGCTCCCTGGCTGGGTGAGCATCCACATCAGCGTGTCTCACAGCCTTTCTCGCCTTTCATACCCTGTGGAGGCAGAGAAACGGGAATATGTCGTTTTGCACAGCCTCTTAATTATCGACAGGAAGAAACCTTATACCGCACGGCGTCACTAGCAGGTTTCTTTTAATGTCCGCTGCAAGATGTCCCAGAGAAATGGCACGTTCCAGTAGTCATGGAACATGTGTTATATGGTGTCCGGTGTGCGGCGTATTAGGCAGTCAACCGGTCATGGGCAAAGAAGCCTTTTTTCCTTAACCAAGGTTTAACAATGTACCGCTATGTAAAAGGAAGTAGGAACTTATCGCTGACGATCGAACTGGCATACTTTTAACCCTTTTTTAAGACCTCCTTACCTTCCCTTCACAGTATAAGGAACGATAAACAGCAGTCGGTTTCATGCGAACAAGTGAACGTTTACTTAGTTGTTCTCTGGTCACATAATTTAGGTACTCCAACGAGAACTTAGCCATTAACGTATTAAAAACCGTCACAACTTCGCGCAAAAACCCGCTCAGTCTTCTGCGTTTGATGTTCCTGGACGACGTCAGCACAACACCCCGAGGCTAAACTGCCAGTCTCTCGCGCTACGTTTGGCTATCTTATCCACCAACTTTTATGCGGGCAGCAAGAACAGATAAGCATCACTGGCCACTCCAATAGAGCAGTGCGCCATTCCCGCAGCCGAACACCCCGCGTGCACGCTCCTCCGTAATGTTTCTAGGTTTTGAGACGTGAATACTACGACTTCCTTGGCTCGTTTCTACCTGAACCACTAAGCAAGCGCGCGGTCTCGGAAACCGTGGGCATCCGTCTCTAGAATCGGCAAACAATTTCCTGCTGGGACAAAGTCAACCACTTGTCCGGCCCGGCACACATGTATAATCCAGCGCTTAGGTAAACCTTCTGCGGCTCGAAAAAAGAATGCTGCTGCAATATCATTTTTTTTTCGGAAACAAATTTGCGCTAAATAACAGAAGCGCATTATCTTTGCATTGAATGGATTTTTCAACTTGTGTACACGGTCCTTTGGCATGTCTATGCAAAGATCGGAAACTGAACCCTTCCACCTCTCTGCTTTTTACATGAACGGAGAAAAATAACAACGTGGTCCTAATACCATCTGTGCAGCAAGAAAAAAGCAATAAAATTGAAGGGGACGCTTAAGTTCCACCTTAAGGGTATGACGCGATGGTATCATCATCATCAGTCTGATTACCTCCACTTCAAGACAAAAGCCTCTACCTTGTCTCTCATTAACCCTGTCCTCTGCCAGCCGCGGATACCTTAACCCTGCAAACTTCACACTCTCATCCGCCCACCTAACTTTCTGCCGTCCCCTGCGACGCTTGTCTTGGAATCCACTTCATTACATTTTAGGACCAGCGGATATCTTGCCTTCGGATTACATTCCCTGCACAAGCCCATCAATGGACTAGTCACCATATATGGGGAGTTGGTCATTCATTGATAGGTCTCTGAGTGTCCTGCGAATAGCTGTAAGTGTGGGGATTGGTATGGCGGTGCTTTATAAATCTGTGCGAGGTTAGCGAAGGTCTGAGAAAAATGAGACGGATTGACTCTGCCAAAAACGCAGTATTGTGCGAACGCTTCGAAATCCTGACTGTCCATTCACATTTAAGGACTTTCCTGCCTTATTCTGGGGGTGGGCCACCAAAATTTTTAAAGTCGGTTTTGACTTATCCCATGGCCCAACCGGCCATGTCACCAGCCAACTACCTCCTGCCAGAGGCATGTTTGTCAGGAGGACCGGGATGTATGCTGTACAAGTTGGCAGGAGCGACACAGATATAAAGCCCTGCTTTATAACCAAGCAGCATGAACGTTCCTGCATGGCCTATAGGAGTAGCGCCTCTGACTCGGGTCCTGGAGGATTCGATTCCCATCTCAGTTTTGGTAGCCTGAGTTGCCAGCTCTGGCCAATTCCTGCCAGAAGGCTTCAGACAAAAAGCCGCCAAATCCGGTTCCCTGTGAGTTCGATTCCCATGTCAAAGCTGGTAGCCCGAATTTGCAGATAAAACGTTAGTAGGCCAGGTTAGACCTAGCGACGTACGGAGTGCTTCCCCCCTAAATTTCGTGTGTGTGTGGGGGGGGGGGGGGGGGGGGACCGGGTTCACCGCCTCCCCTCCCCCTTCGCTTCGTGCCTGATGACACCTCGCCTAACATCCGTGCCGCAGTATCGGGCACGTATAGCTTACGTGCCCTTTATGTTTCTCATATTCAAGAAAATGCAGACCTCTAAATGCATCATGATCTTCCAGCTAATTTTCCACGTGTGCAACGTGAGTTATAATGGGATATCTTTTCGGCGAACTTGTTGATGTAGAAGTTACCTGCACCTCTCTCTAGAGCATTAAAAATATACAGAACAATGAAACATTTGTAAAGAAAGCTACTGAAGTGTTCCTAAAAGGCGCGAACCTCGGTACGCATTCCACCGCAGCTGAGCCACAAAGGAGCTGCGCCGAAGCATGCGCGTTCACTAAAAAACACCACGAAAGAGACTGGCTTGCAATTCCGGTAACTAAACAAGGGCGAAATCCCCAAGATTCATTCCTCAAAACAGCCCTCGGAGAGAAATTTCAGCGGCGGCAGAGAGGATGGCTTGTGGAGGCTAAGCGTGTGGCGTCACGGTTCCTCCCAGTTTTTTTCCTCCGCGTACAAAACCACGACCATATGAATTCATAAAAACAACTTTACTGCTCTGTCAGTTGTAATTCCCACTTTTATCACACACTTTGTGAAAGGAGGAAGCCGATAAAAAGAATTTCGAACCCAAGGATTGTACAGCATGTAGAAATAAATGAAAGCTGAACGTGGGAAAAATGTATTTCTGCGGTATGCGGCTGTCGCTTGCATAGTGAGCTAGTCTTAAGTAAAAAAGAAACTCTTAAGCGACACATCACTGGAATGTTTAAATGCGCGCGGGCATGGGCATGGGCTGATATCTGATACCTGATTTAATATCTGCCGCGGGTCCTTGGACCCAAGACATTGAACTTATTTTTGTAATATGGTGGAGTGCTTGGCTTGAAACACTATGGCATGTGTCGGCCCGGTATTGCACTGCCTCCGGGATCGGCCCGGGGAGTATTAGCGCGCTCCTTTTCTTTCTATCCTTGCTCTCCTATCCTTGAGCTCTCCTACTTTCAGCACGCGGCAGCAAGCGTGGCTCGGCTTGAGCCAGTAGGCCGGCCCGTGCACTTTCTTTTTCTTTCTTCTTATCAGCAACAGCAGCAGCAGCAGTAGGACATGGTGGTTTTAAGGTGTGTGTCTGATAACTGATCTAATCTGCTGCTGGTCCTTGGACCCGAGATATTTGAACTTATTTTTTGAAATACGGCGGAGTGCTTGAAGCACTCTGGCACGGGTCGGCCCGGTATTGCACTGCCTCCGGAATCGGCCCGGGGAGTATTAGCGCGCGCCTTTTCTTTCTATCCTTGCTCTCCTATACTTGAGCTCTCCTACTTTCAGCACGCGGCAGCAAGCGTGGCTCGGCTTGAGCCAGTAGGCAGGCCCGTGCACTTTCCGTTTCTACCAGCAGCAGCGTTAGCAACCAGAAATTCGTTATAACCGAGGTTGACAGTCTAAAGTTTCTTTATATCCGAGGTGGCAACTTAAGATTGTTAGCAGCGAAGTGAACACCTTAGGTTCGTTACATCCGAGGTCTATACACGAAATATGTCCGTTATATCCAAGTGACATACACAGGTCCCTTGTATCTGAGGAAACCCACGAAGAGAGAGAGGAAACGATGAACGGAAAGGCAGGGAGGTTAACTACGTGACGCCCAGTATGCTACAAGGAAGCCCACAGAAGTTCATCTCCTATGGTAGCACACGAAAGTTATTTACATCGTAGTTTAACACACGAAAGGTTGTTATAACCGAGGTGACATGTCAGGTCACTTTCTGGAGGGAGAGGAAATTTACACTCAGCTCTAGCTTTGTTTTTCGGGAATAAAATTTTACACTTTGTTCATGATTATTTTCATAAACAATATAGTAATGAAAGGTGAACTAAATACTATTTCCCGAACAAGATATTCTTTAGTAATTTTTTTATCATGGACATTACCTTCTTCCGCTCTGTACTCCCGTGCTCGAGCAAGACCCGACTCTATCTGTAATCTCCGAAAACATCCCTTCGAGTTTACAGTGACCTTTTATGCACACAGGACTTTCAGGACGTCTTCAGAGTGGGTAGCGCCCGATACAGTGATTCCAATAAGGCATCTTGCCAGCACCTATGTTTTGGCCTCCCGTTTAAAAAACAAGGTTCCGAATTTATCATAAGAATAATCCGCTTCATAAAAAAAGCATTAAAGCGATTTAAAATGATCAGTTTACTGAAAACGTTCACTCGAAATCTCACTGCGGTGCGTCCGGTGTTGTGTAGTCAAAAACTATCCTTCTCTTGGAAGCGTAACTTCGAGTAGTAACAGAGCTTAACAGACTTTTTAAGAAATCTCTTCGAGCTTTCCGCTGAAATTTCGAAAACGAATGGCTGATTTTATCCGAAAACTAAAGGCCATATATATGAGGCGGTCGGCGGAACTCTGCGTTCTGTTTCGCAAAAAATGCAGAACTCGTTTACGCAGCAGGGGAAAATATTGAAAATTTCTTTCGCCCCAGTTAGTTGTGATTTACATTTTTTTACGGAAACCAAAGACATTAAGGAAAAGGCGCTTTTAACGCCTGGCTACGGCGTGCTATTGCTTCAACGGCAGAGTACAGACAGTCAGGATACTGCATCACATAAGGTAGGACTCCATAAACGTCCCGACATTATTACAAAACAAGCAAACACTGGGTATAAATATTGTTTTAGGTTGGTACAAAATAAATGGGCAGCTAAATAGCGCCTTGCATGGAACGAAGATGTAAACAACAAAGTCTACTTTGTTAAGCTAGTCCTTGAAATGTGGAATTCATGTAGGCAGCAGCAATTGTTTATATTGTCACGAAATGGTGACTGCAGTCCAGAGATCAGAAAAACGGCGAAAATGGCGTCTAAACAAAAATCTTTCTTTGGGCTCACTTGCGCCCGCAATGAACTGAATCACTCGGCTGTGGCGTAGCAACAAGCGTGCTCGGCCATCGTCGAACAGAATGCCAGAAGCAGAAGCTGCATCCACTTTATTGCAGAATTGTTGCAAGTGCTTTGCCGCCTTATATTGATGGCTCCTTGCCAGCTTTAAATTGAGCGCTGTCGAAAGCGGCAAGCATTTTCCGTTCTACGACCGTCGAGCACACCTGTTACTATCGCCGCCGCCGAGTCATTCAGGTCTTCGTGGGCGCGAGTGAGCCCAATGAAGGGTTTCTTTTGGAATCTTTTCGCTGTCTTCCTGACTGCCGGACTGCCGTCGCCACTAAGTGACTATGTTTGTTTATTGGGGGTTTAAAGTACAAAAGCGACTCAGGCTATGAGGGATGCCGTAGTGAAGGGCTCCGGAAATTTCAACCACCTGGAGTTCTTTAACATGCCCTGACTTCGCACTGTACATAGGCCTCTAGCATTTCGCCTGTATCGAAATGTGACCGCTGCGGCCGCGATCGAACTCTCGTCTTTAGGGGCATCAGCCGAGCGCCATAACAATTGAGCCACCACGGCGGCTTATGTGACATTATGGTAGAGTGAGAACGATTTTATCGACCAATCCAAGAGAAAACCATGTTGCTATATATGTTATATTGCTAAGATAATGATGCTAGGCTTCCTGGTTAGCTAAGATGGTAGAGCGACTGTTTGGGTGAAGCTGGGGTTGCAGTTCCGAACCCCGGACCACGAAGAATTTTTATTCAATAACGAAGTTTCTGTTCAACCTGTATAGCTTTCTTTTGTAGCCGTATGACTGCGCTGAGGTGGATGTGAATGAGCAGTTACTCGCGTATTACAAATCTGCTCAACTTTGGGGGATTCCCCTGACCATACCAGTAATTACGTGTCAGAAGTTGTTTTGTAGCGATGGCAACATTACGGTAGCATTTCGAGCCTTCAGCGTGGCGGCGCCGCCAGTCCGTGGCTGCGCAGCCACGGACTGGCGGCGCCGCCACGCTGTCCCGTGGTTAGTCAAGTGGTGCGGAGCAGCTGCCGGCGGCGCGGCGCCATGGCTAATCATGTGACTCGTCACCTGGTTGGTCACGTGACCAGCCACGTGTGCGGATCACCTGCCACTGCCGGTGGTGCGGCGCTCCGGCGAAACCGAGCTGCCACAACCGTGCGCATGCGACGTCACAAGTGGGACGAAGATGAAGGAACGCCCAGCGAAACTGAGCGGCGAAAGACTGACTTTGCAATTCGACTGAGCAAGTTTCCCTCAGCCAGCTGTAGCTATCGCGTGACTCCAGATTTAACCAGAGCTAAACCACCGCCATCTTTTTCCTGTGATCATACAAGCGTGGAATATTTAACCTTACTTTTGGCGCATGATAGCCGTTGCCACTGATGCGTCATACAACCCAGCCCAAGAGAACGCAGCGGTCAGACAGTCTGAGGAAAAGTATAACGGAAAAAGAAAACGGAGGGCTTCTGCCTTCATCACCCTAAATCACATCTCTAGCAGATGTAGGTGGTGAAGTAGTATACGAGGCTTCGGGTGTCCCCCAAGCGAGAGCCTCAGCCACAGAGCCCCGAGCCATGACTTGGCCGGACGGCCAAGATGTGCGGCCAGCCCGCGCCAAGAGCCCTGCATTCCGCCCTAACGACCACAGTCGCCCGCCCGTGTTTCAGTAAGATCAGCGACGGCCACCAGACCACTGGAGGATTCTCAACCACCGTCGTCCACTCTGCTTCCGCTATGGTGAGCCCGGCCAGGGCATCCGGCACTACCCATAAAGTTGCAAGAAAGGAGTTGTGTTATACAGGGGAAAACTCTGCTGGGTTGTTAGCCGGGCTTGAGAAAAGGCTGACCTCACATGAAGGCACCAACGCTGGCACTGGTGAGGGTAAACCCAAGAAGGCACACGGATGAAGGGCTGAGAGGCTGATTCCAAAGAAATTGGGAGCGTGGTTGCGGTATGAGCCTCGAGTATAGCAAGTGGACTGTACCTGGTTCCGTAGTGGCTGACGACAACAGCTCTCAGGTCGTGGTGGTATAGCGTGTAGATCAGAGGTGTAGTTGAAAGGCTGTAAAAGCTAAAGCAGAAGGCTTCTTTTATGCGCACAGAAAGACGACACAAAAAGACAAGGTAGACAGGACGGAGCGCAACCTTCAACTGTTTTAGTCCAGAAAAAGTACATGACATTTATACCAAAAAAGAATGGATAGTTATCAGAGCCACGTGCCGGCCAGAACACGGGAAAAGCACACAGAAGGCACCGGTGACTCACCTCACATGTAATTTATCTAAAAAAGCAAAATATTTATGATATATTGTCACAGATGGTGCACTGACACATGAACTACCGCTTTTTCTTATATGGTAGGCTTCAGCCAATTCTCGCGCAAGCGTGTCAGTACTCCTGCACAAGATGCTGGTGCCTTGGAGCGTTGCATCACACAGTTTTTTTGCTTTCTGTTTTATGTCGTTATCTTTTCCACACTCACTGATGTGCGCCGGCAGGTGCGAACCGGTACCGTTCTTCAAAGACAAACTGTGTTCCCTTAGCCGCTCATTAACACATCGGCCCGACTGCCCAATGTACACCTTCCCACACTTCAACGGAATTCTGTACACTACCCCTTTTTCACACTTCACAAACTTATTAACATATTTGATTTTGCAATCTGAGTTGCGGCTACCATTTTGCGAAACTAGACGACACAGTGAAGAAAGTTTCCTTGGGGCCGAGAAAACCACGGGTACCTTAAACTTGTTAGCCACGCGCTTGAGCTTATGAGCCACTTTATGCTGATATGGGATGACCGCAGGTTTCACTTTCTTTTTTTGCAACTGCAACCATTGTCTGGTTCCTACTCCTTTCTTGTTTAATCTTCTTGAGAAGAGCTTCAGCAACTGAACTCACTACTATCTGGGGAAAGCCTGCCTGTTTTAGCTTCGCGACCTGATCGTGAAAGCTTTCCTGCGCCATGTGACAACAGGACTTTCTTAGAGATGACTCAAGGCACATCAAAGCGATAGCACGTTTAACAGTTCTCGATTGCTTGGAATCAAAAGGCAACAATTTCTTCTGTACACGCGGTTGGTACTTCCAGCAAAAGCCTGCGTACTTAAGGGTTATTTTCTTCAGGGTTCAGTTGCTGAAGCTCTTCTCAAGAAGATTAAACAAGAAAGTAGTAGGAACCAGACAATGGTTGCAGTTGCAAAAAAGAAAGTGAAACCTGCGGTCATCCAATATCAGCATAAAGTGGCTCATAAGCTCAAGCGCGTGGCTAACAAGTTTAAGGTACCCGTGGTTTTCTCGGCCCCAAGGAAACTTTCTTCACTGTGTCGTCTAGATTCGCAAGATGGTATCCGCAACTCAGATTGCAAAATCAAACATGTTAATAAGTTTGTGAAGTGTGAAAAAGGGGTAGTGTACAGAATTCCGCTGAAGTGTGGGAAGGTGTACATTGGGCAGTCGGGCCGATGTGTTAATGAGCGGCTAAGGGAACACAGTTTGTCTTTGAAGAACGGTACTGGTTCGCACCTGCCGGCGCACATCAGTGAGTGTGGAAAAGATAACGACATAAAACAGAAAGCAAAAAAACTGTGTGATGCAACGCTCCAAGGCACCAGCATCTTGTGCAGGAGTACTGACAGGCTTGCGCGAGAATTGGCTGAAGCCTACCATATAAGAAAAAGCGGTAGTTCATGTGTCAGTGCACCATCTGTGACAATATATGATAAAGATTTTGCTTTTTTAGATAAATTACATATGAGGTGAGTCACCGGTGCCTTCTGTGTGCTTTTCCCGGGTTCTGGCCGGCACGTGGCTCTGATAACTATCCATTCGTTTTGGTATAAATGTCATGTACTTTTTCTGGAATAAAACAGTTGAAAGTTGCGCTCCGTCCTGTCTACCTTGTCTTTTTGTGTCGTCTTTCTGTGCGCATAAAAGATGTCTGAGTGTGAACCAACAAGCCCCACAACGTATATTAAAGCAGAAGCGCGCAAAGCAGCAAGTTATTCCTGATTGCTTGGTTGGTTACGGCGTTAAGAAACAAGGGCGCCTCGAACTGCCGCAACCACGTGCCTACACTACTTCAGTGGAAGGTGGGCAGTGGAGAGATCAGATCAGACTCCGGCCAGCTTGCTATCGCACCGTTAAGGTGCGAGAAGGTGCTCCAGGTTTACCAAATACAGCGTGATCGCCAGTGTTGCGCCACCAGGCTGCGTTGTCTGGCTGTTGCCATCATGAGGAATGTCGGGCAAGTTGTCGGCATCAACAGTAGAGGTCGAAGTGGGTTGTTGGGACGTACTCGATCCCGGGCAATAAATCTTGCAAGAGGCACAGCGAGAATTTTGTCCATTATTCATTACTTAAGATATAATCCGCATTGATCGCAGGCATTTAAAAAAAGAGCTGTCAATAAACACACATTCGTTTAGAGACCCCACTTTTAGCCCTGAAAGCCGGTTTCATTGTTGCATAGTTTCAACAATTATGAATTCTCAAACAAGTTTGTCTTGAAACAGTACCTTCGAATTTTTTAGCAGTACTCATGCCGTTAATAAACATAAAAAGGCTGTACGGACTTAAAAGAGCGAGTATCTGTTTTTCGTACACGGTTCACAGATTGTTACTAAGTGAAGCCTAAGTGCAACTAAATTACGTGTTTGTTTTTATGTAAAGCCATCAGGCGCCACGAAACAATGATTTCAAAATCTAAACTGACCTCAAGTAGATGCGCATGCATCAAAATTAATACAGTATATAATTTCGATTTTTCTTTCCTGTTTATACAATTAAATATTAATTATTATAACATACTCTCGACACCAGACATGTCTAATCAGCTGTTCCCCGTCACTCTAAACGCTTCCTTACCTAAGGAATGGCCAGAGTCGCTTCTAAAATTATAGGCCTCATTTCAATGCCTTCATATGTTGCGGAAGCGTGGAGGACTCCTAAAATGGGATAGGAAAAGGTAGTAATGTGAGGAGCGTGCGGAAATTTGGAGAAGGCAAAGTTCCTGTTTATTCGTCCCTGTTTCTTCATCTGTACCGCTTTACTGTTTTCTTTCAGGGAGTCATTCCTTGACTGCGTCCGAACCAATTTGTGCCAGACAAGTGTTCCAGCACTGCCGCTTTTTAGAAAATAGGTCTTGCGGTACTGTTGAGTTATTGATGAAGGTGTGAGCTCCTTCCCTCAGCCGACGACCTTCAAGAAATACGCAAGTACGTGCCTGGCGACTCTGGCGGAGGTCACAGGACGCGCTCCACAGAGCTGCAAAAACAAGGAATCCGAAGAACGTGGATGGGTCAAAACGCGGCGTAAATTTGCAAATCATCACCTTGAATTTAATATTTGCACTTATCAAAATCCAAATTTATAGACCTATTTTCTACCGTCCTGGCATCTATTCAGTTAATATAGAAGCCAGCTCCAGCTGCCGGAATGTATAATTTCGCAAAGTTCATGATCAATATTTTTCCACAACCCGTGAAGTAAATTAAGGCAGTCCAAGGTTCAAAATCAAACGCCCTTCCAAAATTCACACATTACTTGGTTTTGCAAAGAATGCACATGAAATGAAATCGGCTCCGTGGGCGCCTACAAAATCCTTGCAAACATGCTCGCATGTATGTATTGTATGTTCTTCCAATAACCACTGCGTGCTCCTTTCATTTTGTTGTACGCGGAATGCGCTGTGCATTGAACGTTCCTTGGGAATCTTTGTTTTATGTAAATTTTTCATTGTGAGCCCATTGCTGTTGGCGTGTACCTGGGGCACTGGGCGCTACCTCAAGCTGCCATTAGCAACTTTTTACCCAGTCTCCCTTCTTCCCCATACGGCTTTGTAGTATGCGAACCGAAATAAACTCTTACTTTCACAAACACTGTATTCAAGCAGATTTGCACTGTTTTCCTGCCTGACCCATTACAGACCAGGCAGTTCTATAGCCTGGCTTTGGGATGTAATCTGCCTTCGAAGCCTTTGGAATTTTTCTCCTTCGCAGCATTTTTTTAGTGTGTCGCAGTTGTTACTCTTTTGCCTCCTGCCTATGCAGGGACATGTGATTTGGTTTGATTCCCTGTACCTAACCACGAACTTTGCACTTAATTGTACGTCACACAAAACAGAACTTGCTCCTCTCTTAGAATGTATAGTACAAAAAATTACAGGATTGCACTTGTCTGCTTAACAGGAAGGAAGGAAGGAAGGCGTCAGACGTTGCTGGCACATACCCACTACGGGGGAGTGGCCAAGACACAGGCGGTTAATTACTGGATACAGGAAATTTTTGACGGGAAAAGCAGTGGCAATAGTATGTAGTCTGAGAGATTGGAAGAGGGAAGGGAAGGGGTCCAGTTAGCTTGGAGATCGAAGACGGGACAATTGCTTAATGTGCATAATAGTACACAATGCCGGTACTGTTGCAATGTCGTACTGACTGAGAGCGGGAAAAAGAAATTAGAATGGGAGTCGCTGCGTTTCTTGAAGAAAATTTTGCACAGCAGAGCGCACACTCCTGTCGCTTCGTCCAAGCAAAGAAGCGCCAATGAAAAGAACAGCCGCGGAAGACACAGGCAAGCCCAGTTGATGAAATGGAATTTGCAGAAGACGCTTCCTCAAATGAGAAAAGCGGCGGCAGAACAGCAGGAAGCGATCTATTGTCTCAGGTTCGGCACAAAAAGGGCACAGTGGGGAAGCTGCCAGACCAGATCTGTGAAGGTAGAAATTTAGAAGGGGAACCCGGCAACGCAAGCGCGTGAAAGAGACCTCTAGTCTGCGTGAGCGCCAGTCTTTGCTACTCCAAGGATGCAGAAGATGCTGATATTCGGGAGATGATGTAAGAGCCGGGGCAGCAAATTCCTGAAATATTGTGTAGCTGCGAAACCTCACCGCAGCTGTATACGCACACGATGGTAGGACAGCAACAATTGGGCCGCTGAGAGAGGCTCTTGCTAGGGAATCTGCAACCTCATTTAAGTGAAAGCCCATGTGACCTGGTACCCAAAGCAACCTTACCGAATTTAGATGGAGCGGAATCAGGAACTTAAAGAGGCGTAATGGCCGAGAGTCAGTGGGTGAGGATAAGGAAGAGCAAATGGACAGAGATTCTGTCATAACCACGACCTGGGAAACGGTAGATTCTAATTTTCGTAAGGCTAAGATTACTGCTAATAATGTGGCCAGAAAAATTGGAGTGAAGTCAGGAAGACGGAGAGAAGAAGACCAATCCAGTGAAGGTGAAAAAATTCCCACACCTGCCTTTTCGCGATCCTGCGAGGCATCGGTAGCAATAAGAACATGAGAGGGAAATGACCTTAGGTGGTCCTGCAATAGACCCTAAAGAAGCGGGAAGTGCTGCAGCTTTGCATTCGATGGGAAAATGTCATCGAATTCAATCTGGACAGATGAGGAGTTGTTATATATTTGGCGGACATCTGTGAAATGAATAGTTATGCGATCAAGGAGGGACTGCACGTAACATATCTGCGGGGTACGAAATCGAGACCCGGCAGCACTAAAAAAGGCGGAAAGTTGGCAGAGAAATATTATACTGGAAGCGTGAAGAGGTGAGTCGCACAATTTTAAAAATGTTTGAACTGTTAAAAGACGAAACCTAGCTGATAACGAAGGCATTCGCGCCTCAAGGTGCAGAACAGCATTGGCGACATATCTTGGAAGCCCCAGACAAAGGCGCAACGCCTCACGCTCCAAAAGCACAAGAGGGCGAAGTTTATAGGCAGGAGCTCCTGAGAATAAAGCACACCCGAACTCCAAAATTGGGCGGACGTACATTTTATAAATCATCAGAAGCGTATGCCTTCTCATGCCTGACCTAGCACTACAAAGCCTGCGCAGGATGCCAATCGCCCGAACTCCTTTTGCAGAAACTTGCTCAATGTGTGGCCGCCAGGAGAGAGTAGAGTCGTATATTACACCGAGATACTTCACCGTCTGAACTTGAAGTATTATGTTATTTCTATAGACCAGGCAGATATTTACAGGAACAGAAACTGGAAATACTAACAATGCGCATTTCTTCACATTAAGGGACAGATGAATTCTTCCTAGCCAGTTGTAAAGAACATTGAGGTAATTTTGCAGGGTTCGATAAAGAGTGTGAATGTCACCTGCTGATGCAAAAAATGCAATATCATCGGCGTACACATAAGTTTTCACAATTTGAATGCATGGACTTGAGCTTAGAAAAATGTTAAAAAGAACAGGTGAGAGAACTGATCCTTGCGGAACACCTCTTGTCTGTGGAAATCTCCTTGAGGAAACACCATTTTGGCCGCAGTAAAATTCTCTATTTTCTAAAAAAACAGAAATCCAGGCTACAAAATAGCTTGGGAAGTTGAGTTCCTGTAATCTTAGTAATAGAGTCGAGTGCTCCACGCTGTCGTATGCTTTACTGACATCCAAGGTGACAAGCGCAGCAAACTTTTTTCTATTGCGAGCTAATTTAATACGACTCTCAAGGTCAGTATGAGCACACCAAATTGAACAACCCGGCCTGAAACCAATTTGGCATCGATTCAATACAGCATTTTCTGAAATGAATGATATGACACGGGTGAGAAGGACCCTTTCCACCAATTTCACTAGGTTCGATGTTAACGAAATAGGGCGTATATTGTCTAAAGTTAAACCCGCCCCCCCTTGCTTTTTAAGCAGTGGAACTATTTCAGCAAGACGCCACTCATGCGGTATCCAAGGACCTTTAATGGAATGGTTAACTAGGGCCAACAGGTCTGCAGGAGATTTATTGAACAAAATTTTGATAATAGATGAAGTGACCTTATCGGGGCCAGGAGCCGCTGGCGATAAGCGCAGAACAATTTGCGACAGCTCAGACATAGAGACCTCAGTGAAATCACTTGAGGTGCATGTCAATATAGCAGGAGAAGGTAGAGCAGATGTAAAGCGAAGCTCTAGGCCACACGCAATATCCTGTAAGGCCTTTGCGATGTCAGCAGGGGACTGAACGATGGATTAAATGTTGGCAGCCGGTGAAATCACCTTGTTGCGCCTCATAAAATTAAACAAAGGTCGTTTATTTCCTGATTGGGAAAGGAAATCATAATGATTTGTATTATACTTCTCCTTTGCACGGGCGACAGTGCGCTTAAATGTTGCTGCAACATACTTATAATCCAGCCATTTTTTGGGGCATTGATTGATGAGAAGTTTCTTCCAAGCTGCTTTCCGTCGTCTATATGCACGCGTGCACTCAGCATTCCACCCATTGTTCGCGATTGCACCCTTTGTTCTCTTAACCAAAAAGTCAGACTTTTGCCTTGCATGGTCCAGTACTGAACATAGATGTGCAGCCTTGCTTTCGGCACTTCTCTGAGCGCAAGTGTCTGAAGTGATTTGGAGGGCTGATTTTAGCGTGTCTTTAAAGCAATTGTAATTTATTAACGTGCGCTGATGTCGCTCAGGAAGAGTTAATTTACACGCAAACTTGAAACTAATCGGTAGATGATCACTGTTTGTTGCACAGTCAACAGGCGCCCAAGACATAACAGAGACTCCTGGGGAGGAAAAAGTTAACCCCAAGGCAGAGCGGCATTGATTGCGCACAAACGTAGGCAATCCGGAATTGTTGCAGATCAAGTTGTTGCCAGAAGCCCAATCAAATAGTCTAGAACCAAAGCTGTCTGTTTTAAACCCCCAAGTCACATGGTGCGAATTGAAGTCGCCAAGTAGTAGAACCTGAGATCGGCTACTAGACATGAGTGAGTCAAGGGGCCGAGTGTCACGCACACCAGACGGGAAATATGCATTAGCTACCGTAAAGGGCTGTTGACCTGGGACACTGAGGTCAACCGCAAGGATTTCATATTCATTGTCCGCATATTGAAAAGAAATGCATGCCCTGTGGCGAAACTTTGTAGAGATGAGCACTAACAACCCTCCCCCTCGTGATGACCGGTCAAGCCGGAACGGATGGTAATCCTTGAGATGATAATTGAAATTTGAAGTTAGCCATGTTTCCTGTAAAGCAACTAAATCTGGTAGAAGCTGATTGCATAGGCAATTTTAATCTATTGAAGCTGAGAATATAGATCGACAATTCCACTGGAGTACACTTAAGAACCCTATCTTTGCGGAAGTGCCGCAGCCGCGACTGCCTTTTCTAGAATCCTGGCCTTAGCGTTTCGACTTGCGTTACTCTTCTTTGTCTTTGTCTTTGGCTTAACAGTGGAAATGCGAAAGCCTTTCCTTTTCCTCTCTTTCTCCCTCCATTTGTCATTTATGAATTTTTTATTATGCTTCAAATTTTTTTTGTGTTTATTTAAATTATGATTTGTTTTTATTTTATTTAAACTTTGTTTTATTCTAAATAATATTTTATTTCCGACTTAGTTTTTAACTAACTTCTTTTTCATCAACACATTCACACAAAAGCCGCTTCACACGCAGTAATTAAATATATAAACCAACTTATTTAATTCATTAAAATGCGTCAACCAAATTTCTTCCATTTTAAGATTTACTCACACGAGACCTAACGCAAACTTTTTCCCATCTATCTACACAGGACCACAGGATCATGCGGGCAAAATTTGCGGACATTTTTTGCTGACGCAACTTAACCATATAACGCAGTCACATTAATAACCGTTCTTGCTTACCAGTAGAGTGTGCCGTTTAGGTTACAGGAAACTCGGTGCAATTCCTACTCTGCAGATTCCCTTATTATATTCTCATTTCTGTGGTGGGCGCCTTGACGGACACCAAACTCCTAGCAACCCCGGCTCTCCTTGAGGCTTTCTAGGGCTTTCCTTCTATACTCTTCGCGCCGGTCACAGTCAGTGTTTTACTTCTGTTTGTTTGGACCACCTTAGATGCTGAGAAAACTATAACAGGTTGTAGAAATATTATCTTTAGTTCCGCCCCTGCACAACATAACATTGTTGCGGTTTGCTTAATATGTAGCCGAATGCCCAAATATTTCCCTCCGAGGAACTCTAGGTGCGAACATTTTTAAGCTTTGCATATGATAAACTAAGAACTAGGTGGATACTTAGGCTAGACTAGAACGCTTGGTCGAATGATCGGCAAGGGATCAAAAATGTTGCATGAAGATATTTTCAATTTTTCGACCACTTTCTCATTCTGCTAGGCTCACTTCGAAATAATTTTTCTCTCCTTCGAAAAACCAACCTCGTCAGCCTTAAGTGCAGTTTAGTGGACATCCGATGGGCCATGCCAGTGAATTATTCAATTAATATGATGGCTCATGTGTAAGTTACTTGGCTCCAAGGATATGCAGTGTGTCCCATTCACCCTATTCCGCTTTTTACTCAACTTTTACCAATTTCTTTCAATAAATTAGTTCAAAAGTGAAGCTCGTTTCCGGTTTGGAGGCGAAAGCATTTTTCGCATTACCGGGTCATGGGCATGTCTTTACCGTTAGACAGGTGAGATAGTGGCTGGGCACTACATCAGGCACATAGACAAGTCTTAGTTCTGGTGAGCTATCTATATGCGCACGAGCCTCCCTCCGCCGCATTTTGGTATACTGCCGTGAGCTAGGTCCGCTTTCTCAATCAGTACGGTTTACTTATTGATGTACGTGCGATTTATAATTTGCAGCTTCGTTTCATGGGGTGAATAATCGGGTCTCACGCGTCCTTTACGACAACCTTAGTGCTTTTCATAGCTTATTTGTTCAGCACGGTAGTGGAAGCCATGAGCGTGTTTTCCGTACGTGCTGCGCGCGATTCCAATCAAACAAGCGGTTGTACGTCGCATCGCAACCGTAGTTTTCACTGCACAGGTCAGCAATTTTCTTAAGCGACGTATAGTTGCTCACGGGTGATCTCCACACATGCAGAATGGATGCAAAGGCTTTCAATGCGATTCTGGGCGACGCGACCAAGTGGGTACCGAACAGTGAACGGCAGCTGCCACCGAGTCTCCCTTTTCAATTCTTAGCGCAAGTTCGCCTGATAAACTGCTCGAACCGAAGTCCCCATCACCTCTTGCCTTCTCGGCTATGCGCCTATAGACGCCACCAGGTAGCAATATTCCATTCGTGATCAGCAGACGCCTGTGGTATGTTTGTCATCGGTGTTTTTAGCACTTTGCTATTCGGACCCTAAGCGCTAATCCTTTTAGAAAAAGCTTTCTTGCGAAAGCCTCTAAAACTCTATCTCTTACAGAGAGGGCTAGGCTATGTTCCAGATCTGATGTTGGCTGTTTAATGCACCCTATTGAACTGCAATGGCGCAGTTATGCAATGAACGCTATGTTCATATATAGCGACTGACATGAGAACGACGTCAGTTCACAGGCTGACTTAATAGCCAGTTTATCACTCAAAAACCACGGTGCTGAAGAGGTCAAAACCGAGAATATTTCTCACCATCGTTTCTTCAGCAAGCTTCATGTCCGCCAGAGGAACCACGTCGGTACCTAACTGAAAAACCAGAGTTGAAAGAAAATTTGATTACTTTTGGACAGACAGCATTGCGCAACAGTACATGCTCCGTCTTTCAGTCCGACCGAGCCCGAGTGCGCAGTCTGCCTTCCGCACGAGTTACCCCGGCTTTCTCCTGCTGGTAACATCACCCGCCTCTTTGCAGCGTCAAGTGCGAACTAGCCACAGGAGAAGTAAGGATTCCAGCAGCAGTCACCACGCCTCTACTAAGCTCACAGGCACCTCCTCAGTTCCACTGTAAACTTTCCGAGCTCGAGTGCGCGATGGCTACCACGCCTTTCCTCCCTTCTCCGCCTCTTCCCAGCTAATGCACCCTTCCTCTGCCATAGAATCGCATGCATTTTATACGGGCTTCTCAAAAACCCACCCAGGTGACTCAATGGTTAGTGCGCTCGTCTACTGAGCCGGAGTACCCAGATTAGCATCCGGCCGCGGCAGTCGCGTTTAGATGGAGGCGAAACGCAAAGTCGTCCACGCACGGTGAAATGTCGGTGAAGTTAAGGATTCCGGAGTGTTCGAATTATTTCCGGAGCCTTCCACTACGGCACCTCTCTCTTCCTTTCTTCTTTCACTCCCACCTTCCTCCTTTGTCTAAGGGCGCAGCTGTGGCTTTCACCGAGAAGTCAGACAGTTACTCCGCTGTTCAGTTCCTTAAAACAAAGGATTTTTTTCTCTCAAAACGATGGTCGACTTCTATCCTATATATGCCAGTAAAATAAGAGCGTGCAGGAGCCAAGACTTTGGTACGTCCAATTGAGAGGCTTCAGTTTTGGATGACCATTGGACAGCTGGGCACCCAAGCCGTGCTCATCATAAATTATACTACATTCCGGTTTTTTTATCCAAGCTGCCTGTTTAAAACTGTCGATCGTTTGTACTTGCTCAAGAAGTCCTAAGTCAAGCAATAAACAAATGATGGGACTCAGAAATCATTGGCGGCACCTGCAAGAGCGGTTGTCAACTTTATTGCCTAGAATCACGCAAATTAATGAACCTTTCTACCGTTTCGTGACTGGTTGCTTTTCGACGCCACGGGGCGGAGTAATGTGAGTGTGCCATCATGAAAACGTAGCATTGCGACCTTTGTCGCCGATGTCCCGTTCACGAGCAGGGATATGAGGCCAACTACCCATTTAAGGCGTATGAAAAAAAGCCCGGATAAAACTGAATCAGGGACATCATTTGCCACGAATTTCTTTCTGCTTGGAAAGACAGTTTACGCTGCGGCACAAAGAATTAACTAGACGTTTCCCGAACAGTTCATTGCATTTTATATAGCTGCACCATTTTTCTTCATCCGTCTAATGACCGCTTCAAACGGTACTCAGCGATAACGTTTCCAGGGTTCCACCTTAAGCCCACTTTAATTTCGTTTCGTTCGGCAAATGGATGCCAGGCTACAGATAGTTCATGCGGTGCCAGATATAAACAGAAAACCAGAAAATAAACACGCCTTTGGAAAGAAAGCAGTTAAACATTTGTTGCCGCACAAGACCATGATTACAGTCTTGCTTTACACAGTTCCATCGAGTAATGTAAAGTCCGAGCTTACTCTTATTAAGGAAGAACTTACCCAGTGTGCCCACAGCCACCCATGTAGGCAGGGAATTATGTCCTAAGTGAACAGAAAAGCACATTTGTTTGGTTACTTATTCAAATCGATGCCCCAAAATGCCCCAATATATATTTTCTGGCAGACTATTATTGAGCAAGACATTGTTGCAGGTCTGGCAATTGCAGTTTTCGGACTAACACTTAGCAGGCAACCCAAGAGTGAAGAGATAAAATATGGTGCGTTATTGGATGCTCTGCAAGAGATAGCCACTCAGTACACTGCAGGAAGGTCGACAAAAAAACCAATTGCGCACGTCAAAATCACACTTCCGTCCCCTGACCTTTCGGTCATTATCGCCAATGTACTGACAAACGGCACAGTTTTTTCGGCAGTATTTCGCACAGTACTGCTTTCAGTGTACAGCTTTTACCGTTCTTGATATTAGACACGCTCGCATAGTACAGTTCCTGGTATATCTGGGAGCTTAAAACGAGGCACACTTCTGTGCTACCCTAGAGTCTGCCTGGTCAGGATCTATACAGACGTTCAATTCCAGTGTATTAATCTCGGCCTCTGTCATTCGCCGAGGCGCCGCCACATCCCGCTGTCACCGGCATCAGACATATACGGCACGGCATATGCTATCGCTAGAATAGAACTGAATGAAAACAATCCTGAAAACATTTGTTCAAAGGCGGTGTATCATCATAAAAACGTGGTGCCCTGCTGCAGGTTTCCGTCGAAGGCACACTCGCAGCAGTGGGAGCGCTGACAGCAGCCATTCTGCATGTCCCCCCCCCCCCCCCCCGGAAATGCGAGTCGTACAGACTGCCTTTGAAACATTTAACGAGCCCGTTAACTGTTCTGCTCGCTAGCCGTTGAGCATCCTGTTATTCACGTTATTCGCTCTGACATGCGCCCTTGTTGCTGGCCTGGCTTTAGGCTTTCCCCTTTGCTAGCCAAAGAGATCACGGATACGCTAAAAAAAATAACAGCGCTCGTAGAATTTGTGTATGGCTGCATACACACCTACAGGCACGCCTCCAGACGAAAAAAAGCCAACACAAAAGACAGGACGCGCAGTAAACATCCGTTTTATCTCGTGTTTTTCCTCCTCATCCTCGCTTAGTCGCGCCGGATTTGGTCTGCTTGTTTCCGCAGTCAAAAGACCACAGCTAACCATAAATTTTACCCCATTAGAACCTCGCGACCGCCGAACGGAGTAAACGTCTATTCAGGGCGCACTGTTAAATCTTACTGCACTCATATAATCTTTCGTACGAGTTCGTGGTGCTGCTGTTACAATGGCATGTGCACAAAGAAGACCGGGTTGCTAGAGAGGCTAGCAACAACAGGTCAACAATCAGACCATTACGGATCTCTGTGCTAGTGCAAAAGCATGAGAGACATGAAAGAGTTCGTAGTGACCAGGGCTACCAGCAGTCACGCTGTAAGTCACTATCTCCTGAGAAACCAGCTCCCTGCCGCAGTGGTGCGAGTAAAACCTGCAGATGCTCTGAGGCGCCTCACCTGAAAGTCGTCGCTGCGGACGAGTTTTTGGCATATATCTATGGCTTCACATGTGCTTCTCACAAACTGCAACGGAAGAAGATAGACTGTCACAGCCTCTTATCGCGATGGCGTACAGTCCCCTGGAAGGCCAATAATCAGATGGCGCCAGAGATCAGGCGGCAGGTGAGTTGAGAAATATTAGGAAATAAGTAAGGTTAAAGAAGCTACGGGAGGAGAGAGTTACATGTCATTTGTCTTGTACCTAGCGCCTAGTGATCATGATAGTGAGGATAAAGCGGCGCCAACACAACAGTGAAGGGAACGGTGCGTCTGCAGACCCGCTGCAGACTAAACTGGTTTTCTATGGAACCCGTCGAGTTCCATCGTATGCCACTTGCAAACAATGGCTGAGCTGAAAATGCAGTCGCCAATCTTTCTTAAAGAAAGGAAGTTTCACTTCTTTTGTTTCTTCTGTGAAAAATACAACCTCGACAAAATGTAAGTCAGGGCTAGTTGGCGCTCTACTTAAGTCTATTCGAGAGCACGCCACGGACAGCGGACGAAAGAAAGGAATCCAGTGGACAGGCATGTCCTGTTTTCCTCATTTCGTCACTGATTTTTATTCGCTATGCATGATTGCAAACTTGAAAAAAAAAAAGAAGAAGCAAGCATTCACGGCGTCGCAGAGCAAACACTGGGCCGAAACGAGCTTGGAATGAATGCGGCCGTCATGAATGCAGCAGAGCCGCGAGCTCCGCACCGACAAGCCGCGGTCGTCTAAGCTTTGTTCCAGTTAATAAAAACAAGACCTGAGGTCGTACTGTTATCACAATCTTCAAGCCCACCTACCATGTATGGTAAGGCAACACATTACCTACCACAAGCTTCAAGCCAGTCTACGACTTACGGTAAAGCAACGCGTTGTGTAGCGTACGTTCAAGAGCACAAAGCATTGAAGCATGATACACAGCCACGAGGCATTAACTGTTTGCTTCCAGCTTTGTCACGATAATCCTTGACAATCCTCCGTGACAATTATCTTCGAAAAGAATTAACCCTAGATTTACTTCGTTAAATTAAAGGCGACGTAGGTGCGCTAACCCATTATGTGTGCACCTCTCGCAGGGGTTACTTATGATGGTTTTGCACACATTGTAAGCGGCAGCAGTCGCAACTTGGTTGCAGCAGGCGCGCTACTCTCCATTCAACTTGGCTGCAGTCGGCGTGCATTGGTTCCGTCCTTCTCAAGTGGCTGCTGCTGCCGTGAAACCGGTATCCTTCTTCATCAGGACGCATGACGGCTTTGGCAGGTGGGGTGCTACCCCCTTCCAACCGTGGCAGCTGACATGTGGAGACTTCATTCGCAAACAGGACAAATTTTTCACTAGTGAGGCATCTAGTGCTAGCGCACTTAAAAACAAAATCAGTACATCACTAGATAAATCGACGGTAGCGTGCGATAACAGTAAAGCTCAAAATTTAACCTACGATTTCTTATTACAGCCATGCTCATGTAACTTGTGTTCATCAGTTGTCGGAGAATTATAAGAACGAGCAAGGAAATGGCTGAGTTACTTTCGGTTGACGATAAAGGTCACGGCCAGGACAGGACAAAACACAGCTGCGAACTCCAAAAAGAAAAGCACAATGACACCTAATTCCAATATGCTTTGGCAGAGTGATACCATTCGAAGATGTTGAGCCCTTTCCCGCCACTGGTGGGGACAGGGAGCTCTTCCCGAACTCTTTCCGTACTACACCACCTGCCGCTTGCCACGCGGAGGCTTCACATAGGCGAACCGGGTGTGGTGACGTCACTGTCCTACAGGTAACGTCACGTCGATCCAGCCAATGATATATATCCATTCTGGTAACGCAATTGATGCCACCACTGCCCTTCAGCCAATCATGGTTTTCTGGACGACGCCGGACACCGCCAGGTTTTTGCTCCGGTAAGGGTAAACCATAGCGAACTGAAGAATCGCTGCCAGAGAGGAAAGTTTCTTGTGGCTGCCATCGAGCATTCTCAAAGTACGACATTTGCTACCACTTCTATCGCGCTAAGGTTTCAAGTGCGCCTTATTTTCAAGGAAGCCGTGAGAAAGATTCCCAGATAAGGCCAAGATAATATGAAGATGGGCACTGGGACCCCGTGCTAATCGCCTGGCCGGTAGCTGTTCGCACTATTTATTAATGCGTTTGCATTAAAAGGGCCTGTGGAGGCGGAAATGGCTACCGACGTCACGAGCCACTTCAAGCCTTGTGACGTCATCGACACGTGCACATCGTGGCAGGTGACAACCTGCCCACAGGATTGTCAGCAAATTGCTCACCGTGGGAGGCGGCAGGCGAGAGGTTGCTCGGGAAGAGCAACTAGAGTCTCACAAGCTTCTCCGGTGGCTGTGTTTATGAAACAGCCACCTGCCGAGTCAACGGCACATCGCTTAATCGCTGCACCGTTGCGCCAAAAATAGTATGGGAACTCCCAGCAATCTAGTAATGGAAAGTACAGAAAGGCCCCATTCCGTACATATGAGCATTAACTCATAAAGGTATCGATTCATACCAATAATCTGGGCTACAGCCTAATCAGCAGCAACAGCAAATGCAACGCATTCAAACTACCCACCGATGATCGCCGAAGAGTTTTTCTTTATGTATTTTAAAGGCTAAAGCATGCAGGGGCAAGTGGACTATAGCACACTCAGCAACCCTGCACAAAAGCAATTTTGAGCGGGAAACCGTTTTTGTTCCCAATTTTTTCATGTGATTCATATAAAAAATCAATTTATCGGCAGATCACCCAACGGCAGTCTTGTATTTTTTTTTCTATTCAAGTTTTTGCGGTCGTCGAAAGCATTCCGCATTGCTTTTCTATGGCAGTCTTAACTCTTCGATGCGATTGCGATAAACGCTTTAAAAAAAGATATTGCTACACATCAGAATAATGTAAAATTACCTTCAATATCTCAAAAACAGTGTGTTACAATGTTTTTTTTGTAATTTTCAAGATCTTTGCCCGAGAAAGCTGCACTTGAAAAAAAAATGGGCAGTGGCTTAGCTCTGCTATGCCAGGATATACGTTCCCCTCGCTGAGCTTGTTGTGGTCATTGTATGCTTAGCAATGAGAGAGATTGGGCTCCATCTCGGCGGCTATGCGCCGTGTGTTACGCTCGGAAGTCTGGCGTATCCGTTTGGCAAGTCGCTCCTCTCTCTGTTCGGGTGTCTCCGCTGCTCTCTTCGCCTTCTTACGCTCATTCTCTCTTTGCTGAGTAGCCAAGTGCCAGGCGAGAACCTCAGGATCGGAAGAGTTAATCTTATCTTGTCTATGCCGCCGTTTAGCAGCGGCTAGACTATCCTTCTCTGCATTCGTATCAAACGTTGTGATATGGGCGCCCATTATAGCTTCGCCTTTTATACGCAATGCTGCGCATGTGACGCGCGGTTCGGGTGATAGAGCGGCGTGCGGCGAGGCGGCGACGAAACGCGCGGCGCATCTTTGGGGTCTCTCTGATTACCATGGTATCAGCGCATGCGCACAACTGCTCATCCGCATGACATCACGCGCGGCTCTGACGGTGGAGTGGCCGCGCGGCCGCGGCGACGGCGAAGTGCATGCCGCACCTTCTGCTCCTCCCCGGTTGCCGTGGTAACGACGCATGCGCACAACTGTCTCCCATGGCTCAAAGCGAAATGCTCGACTGGTCGCCCAGTGTATCTCTCGCTACAAAATCTAACAAAAGAAATAGTAATGGTGAAAGACAGTATACAATGCCAGCGATGCAGGGTATTTACCATATCAGTAACAGTCGTTTTGAAGACACTCGTGTCAGTTATTGCGGTGATAAAGGCAGGGATTTGGTTCCACTATAAACTAGTCTTTGGAATAAAAGAGGAAATGTAAAACAATCCGGCAATCGGTACGGCAGCATTGAACTTTCTGTCGCGGCGGGATGAAATATACGATGGTGAGTGGAATCGGAAGGCACTAAGGGTCGAATTAAAATAATAAATCTTTAGAAACGAGCAAAAGCGTGATATTGTAGCGAAGAGAGTCGAAGCGCGATTGCGGCGTGCCGACGACGACGCTGCTTCTGGCGGACCTGCCTGTTTTTGTGCTCCTGCTATCACCTGTACTCGCCGCCGGCCTCTACGTCAAGCAAGCCGTGACGATATTCCTCAATGGAGAAAAGGGTCAGATGATTTGCGATTAGATTTCATTAGGGGCACACTTCCAGTACTCTGATAACTTGGTAATAAGAAACCTTCAGAACTGTTTTGGGTGGATTTGATATTAGAATTGTTTACTAGTGTAATAGGGTAGAGCGTTGGACCAGTTGGGCCTTGCACTGTTGGTGTGGTGTATAAGATTCCGCTCAGCTGTGGGTCGGTGTACATAGGCCAGACAGGACGCTGTCTCAATGACAGGCTCAGAGAGCATGTCAATTACCTGGGCGCAAGTGGCGGCTCGAACCTGTCTTTGCATTTCCTCAAATGCGAACACTATACTGACAGGAATAAGAAGGAGAAACAGCAGTGCAGTTCTTTCCTCCGTTCTACTGTTGTTACCGGGCGAGCTTCCGGTAGGCTGGCCCGTGAAATTGTAGAGGCCCTTAAAATTAGCACCACGGAAGGCTGCGTGAGTAAGGCTTCGGTAGCCTTTCTCAGAAAAGAACTCGCCTTTCTCCGAAATGGTTAGCCTGCTTTTGTTGTTCAATTCCGATTAGTTCTGATAAGATTCTGCATGTGCCTATTCTTGATGCAATTTTTACAGTATCTATGTGCGTGCTCTTTTCTTCCCACACGTGATGTTCTGGATATTGTACGCTTGCGCCCTCTCTGCTTCTTAAGGCGGTGTATCATTTCTGAAAATACAGTTGCAAGTTTGCGCTCGTGTATGTGTGTGGGTGTTTCTCCCTCCCGTCCTGTGTTATTCTGCGCAAAGTTTTTTTTTTTAATATGGTTACCAGTGGGAGCGCCAATAGAGATAGATGCATGCGCACTTTCAGAAGCTCTAGAGTGTAAAAATTTGGTCAAATCTTCACGTGGTTCTCAGCAAGATTTTCATTTTAGGAAATGAAGGAAATGCTGCGGACAGGTTTTTTATGAAAGCTCTGATTTTTTGCAAAGCAGAGGTAAATATCCTAGAACAAATGAAATTTTAAGCATGTCGCTCTATCTTGTCGTCTGCTCAAAATATTGATTGTCGAAAATTCGCCCGCGACGTATCGTTACTTACTCAGCAGGCACTGAGCAAGTATGGGGCGTCTATTTAAGAGGCTTGGTGACGGGGGCGGAGAGCTCAACACAGCCAGGCCGACCAGCTTCTTTCTCCTCTACGCTTCCGATCTCCTCCGCTTCGTCGTCGACACAAAGCGCGTGACACTTCTCCCTCCGCAGACGAAGGCTCCCATGGCGAGCTAAGCAGTGTCCCGAGGGCTGAATCGTTTTAGCCGATCAATGTGCGCCACTTGGGTCTTTCGTGAGCATCGGCCACTGTCAGTAAGGCGCGAGACGACGTAGTTCAAATCACTGATGCGCTCAAGCACAACAAAAGGGCCAGTGTAGTGGGACAGCAGCTTCGGACACAAACCACGCTTTCGGAGCGGCGTCCACAACCACGCTCTATCGCAAGGATCATAGGAGATGGGCTGGCGGCGGATGTCGTAGCGGTGTTTAGAGCGCTGCTGTGTGTCCAAAATGCGGAGGCGGGCAATTCGACGTGCTTCTTCAGCTCGGCAGATTGTAGCGGCGATGGAAGGCTCGTCGTGAAGAGAAAAAGGAAGGATGGTGTCGATGCAGCGGAGGGGAACACGAGCGTACAAAAGGTAGAATGGGCTGTAACCAGTTGTTTCATGTTGTGCAGTTTTGTACGCATACGAAATAAAAAGGAGGATGTCATCCCAGTTGTTATGGTCAGAATCGACGTACATTGCCAGCATAGTGGTGAGCGTGCGGTTTGTGCGTTCGACGAGGCCGTTCGTTTGTGGGCGACACAGTATCGAGTGAGTAAAATTGCATTCGCAGCGACGAAGTAGTTCTTCGACAACATCCGCAGTAAACTGGCGCCCACGATCACTGATGAGAACGCAAGGAGGTCCATGAGGGAGAATGAGAACGCGCAGGAGAAAAATAGACACATCGGAAGCAGTGGCGGACGGTATGGCGGCTCTTTCACAGTGTCGTATTAGGTGATCAACACACACGATAACCTAGCGGTTTCCATTCGCAGACCGGAGAAAATGGCCTAAGAGGTTGATGCGCACTTGCTCAACTGGTGTGGCCGGAGGTTTGACAGGGTGCAGCTGGCCTGGTGAACAAGACGTAGGCAGCTTAAAACCCTGGCACTGGACACAGCTGGCTACGTATTGTTGAATCGTTTGACGCATTTTGGGCCAGTAAAAACGTTCTTGTGTGCGGTGAAGGGTCCGGGCCACTCCCAAGTGGCCAGACGGGACATCGTCGTGCATCAGTTGAAAAACAGGGATGCGAAGGCTTTCCGGCACGACGAAAAGGAACCGTGCACCACCGGGCGTGAAATTCTTCTTGTAAAGTAAACCGGCGCGAACACAGAAACGCGAAGCAGGGGAATCACCGGCGGCGACGAAGAGCACCGCTGACGTCTTGTCCTTGCGCTGTTCAGTCTTGAACTGGTTAGGATCAGGAAACATGGGTGACACAGAAGCGATGTCGTCGTCGAAGTTGTCGCCATTGCAAACAGTCGTCGGAAGCGGCAAGCGCGAGAGACAGTCAGCGTCGGCGTGTTGACGACCGCTTTTGTACACGACGGTGAAGTTGAACTGTAGCCGCAAAGCCCAGCCAGCAAGTCGGCCACATGGGTCACGGAGGTTCACGAGCCAACAGAGCGAATGATGGTCGGTGACGATGGTAAACGGTAGGAACGAAAGCGCTGCACAGTAAAAAGTACCACGAGACAATCTTGTTCGGTAACTGTGTAATTCCGTTCCGACTTACTCAACGACCGGCTGGCACAAACTACCACATGCTGTTCTCCTCCATGGCGCTGGATGAGCATAGCGCCAGTTCCGACACCATTGGCGTAGGTGTAAACTTCGATGGGAGCGGACGGGCAGAAATGGCGCAGGATAGGGCCCGGCGTCAGGAGAAAATTCAGATGGCGGAATGCAGACTCACAGTCAGGGGTCCACTGGAATGGTACGTCTTTTGTACGAGGCACATGAGAGGAGAAGCCGCCTGCAAAGCGCGGAACAAAACGGCGAAAATAGCATTGCCCTAAAAACTACGAAGTTCCTTGACTGACTGCCGCGCTTTAAAGTTGGTGACAGCCTCAACTTTCTGAGGATCCGGCCGTACACCGTCGTCATCATCCAAGTGTCCAAGGACAATTATTTGGCGTTCGCCAAAGTGACACTTCTTAGAGTTAAGGACCAGGCCCGCTCTTTCAATGCAGGCGAAGACGATAGCCAGGTGGCTGTTATGTTCGCTAAATGTCTTCCCAAAGATCACAACATCATCCACATAACACAAACAAATCTGCCACTTCAGACCACTCAAAATAGTGTCCACAAATCTTTCAAATGTGGCAGGTGCATTTCATAGTCCAAAATGCATAAAGTTAAATTCATACCGTCCATCAGGTGTGACAAATGCAGTCGTTTCGTTGTCGTTCGGATGCATTGGTATTTACCAGTACCCTGATCTCAAATCAACCGAGGAAAAGTATGCGGCAGAGTGAAGACAGTCGATGGCATCGTCCATGCGTGGAAGCGGATACACATCTTTTTTTTATGGCATTTAGGCGACGATAGTCCACACAGACTCACCATGTATTATCTTTCTCTTTCACGGGGATAACTGGAGCGCTTCGTTGTCGACACAAAGCACGTTACACTATGCTCACTTTTTCTTTTCCGTGTTGTTAACGCACAGTTTTCGTCCATATTCAGAATGGGGTTTTGTTTCACAGGTTCTGAAATTGTTGTGTACACTTTCTGCGTGGACCAAAATTCGCGCGGTGCTTAACTGCTGCGATATGGCGCCAACTGGTGCAGGAACAGCCATTTACCGCCAACAACTTCGGCTGTGTTCACTGTGTTCGTGCGCGTGGGGTTTAATGAATCGAGGCTTGAATGAACATAGGACAACAACTACCCCATTTCTGTGCGAAAGCAGCCTCCAGACCCGCAAAATTCTCAGAAGCCTCTGACATCAAGAAAGGAAAAGAAAGGCGCATGACTAGAGCTAGGCGTACAGAAATAACAAATGACTACGGCTTAGCTCGGCTATGCCCGGTGATGCAAGCGAAAGCTTTGTTATGTGTGGTTGTGATGAGCCTGACTGGCAACCTCATCCGGATGATCAGACTCAGCGCGTCTTCTACGAAACCGACCCGACGACGTAGACGGTTCCGGCCGACTCGCGTCGTCCACAGCGAGAAACTGCGAGGTGGCAGTGTGAATGCACGTGAGAGCGGCGCCGTCTCAATTTCAAGCGAACAGCGAGTCACGCGGTTAGTCACGTGGACACATATGGCGAGGCTGCAGCTGCGGCGAGTCACGTGGTACGTCATGTGGCTGAGACAACTCCACTCCTACACTTGAAGGTCGAATATACCGCGCCGATGAGCTTGGCTCGACGAGGCTACTGAAGCTTTCGCTTTAAAAATTGGAGGACGCTTAAGCTCTGCCTTCATGAGTGGAACGCGACAGAGCGTTGCAGCGCTGCCAAGGAGTCCACGGAACGCGATCGCCCGTTCGGCGCGACGCCTTTCCCGTTGGACAAATCGTTAGGAGTCTCTGAAGGGCTCTCAAAACAGCCCACCCGCCGCCCGAAGAGATCACGAACGGGCTGCAATGACGCTCCAGCGAAGGCGCAGTAACTGTCCCAAATTTCGGTGGACACCTCAGCCCGCCGTGAGGGGAGAGAGGAAGTTTGGAGTGAAAGAGAAAAGACAGAAAGAGGGGTCGTAATGTAGGTCTGCGTTTTGAGGAAAGAAAATGGCGTAGTACCTGTCTCACCTCGTCGCGCTTTCAGGTACGTGGCAGTGGTGACCACCAAGACCTACAAACTATAGACCTGCACAGATGGCCCTGCTCCAGCGCGCATGTTCTAGTTCATGCCTTTTGCCGTTGGGATAAGAACATAATGGGCGGTGTGGCGCTAATATATAGCAGTTGAGAAAATGGCCTCATTTATCATTTTATTTCGAACAGGGTAGTTTTGTTGCTTATTCACATAACCCTTAGCATCCATTTATCAATGCTAGGCATGGTGGCGCCGACGGGAAGAAAGCGGCCAAAAAGGAAGGCTCTTTTTATACTCTTTCAAAGCGGAAAAAGACTTTAGTATGACTATTTTAATTGCTTATGTTAAGATAGCACAGAAGGACAGAATTAATGTGTTAAAAAGCGAGCGCGAAATGGCAGACAATGATGATTATCATAGCAGACGAACAGGGCAACCAAAAGACCCTCAATGTCAAGAACCTAACGAAAGTTGGCGCTCGCTGCTTTATAGAGCCCCACCATCTGTGTAATTGTGTGGTTGTTGTGCTCTGTGTTGTTGTTGTTGTGCTCTGTGTGCTCTGTGTTGTTGTGCTCGCGCTTCCTTCCTGCTGTGGAATTGGGCGAAGATGGGCATGGGGAGGATTCCCTGAAGACCACCGCGAGGGTAGGTGAGCCCTCTGGGGGAGACGTGACTGCAGGACTGCCAGAGGAAGCGACAACAATAGCGTACCCACGTGTTCGAACAGGAATGCCGCAAGCAGCGACGATAGCGTCCCCACGTGTTCAACAGGAATGCCAGCGACGACCATAAGCGTATTCGTTCCGGTCCTCGCCACGACAAAGTGCGGTATCAGTGCGGTCCCCTTCAGTCACGCTGGATTTCAACAATTGCCCGAGTGCCGCACCTGCGACAGAGCCTCCGCGTTCCGGTCACCAGTACAAGCTCTTTCGACACCTGCGTGGAGACAGCCTGCATTCCTGTGTCATGCAGGTGCCCTCCGGACGCACGTGCGCGGCAACCTGGAAGCCGCGGGGACGACGACGTGACCGAGTCCTGTTCCCTTTCCCTCGACCGAGCTGCGAAGAAGCATCAGGACCACCCTGCCGTGGGTGGTACCATCAGTGCCATCGTGTGACTGGACATCATTCTTCGAGCTGTATTCCCCAGCTAGGGATCTGGGTAATACGAAGAGTATTTAAGGAGCTGCTGGTTTGATGCCAGTTGAGAGCCCCCTTCTTGAGAGGTATCATAGACTCCCGACTCCTAAGAAGCTCTCTTTACTGAGAAGCACTCTCAGTTGCCCGTACTTGTACATATTGTAAATATTCCTTGTATAAAGTTTTCCGAGTTTTCTTCCTCCGATCGTCCTCGTCTCTTCTCCGGCCCAGTCACGCTACCTGAATCCCCACAGCTGGATGGCAGCTGTGGGACGTCCACGTGAAGTTACCGGCTCCAACGGACCTTGGCAGCTACGGGACTGACAGGCATCAGCTATACCTTGCCAGGGTGAGTGCCCAATGTTTTGCCGTTCATTTCGCCAGACCGTACTAGCACAGGCAGATGCTAGGTGCGGATTCCTGTTGTCTGGGAAATTGATTTAGGGAAAGTGCTTTGTCCACTTCAAGCTAGGGCTTTTGTTTTAGTGGGCTTGCTAACGCATGGTGGAACTCACGATGGAGAAGTTAAACGTGCAGGAGCTGCTCGAAATTTTCCAGGAGCTGGGCATTTCGCTATGTTCTACGAAAAAAAAAAGAAATTTCGAGGTTATGCGGCAGGAGGAGGTGACTACTGAAGAGGTCGACGAGGCTTTGGAAACGATTTTTGGACGCAAGAAAGAAAAAGAAGAGCTTCGGTTGGCTCAAGAAAGACGGGAGGTCAGTGAGGCAGAAGAAAATGCGAGAGAACATGCTCGAAAAATGAAGGAGCTCGAAATCGCGTCGAACGGAGAGAATATGGCGCGTCATAGCCCTGTAGCTTCGGTAGAGGAGCAAGGGAGGCAGATATTGCAGGATCTGGTCTCACCATACCGCGTGGGAGGAGATATTGCACTCTTTTTGGTAAATTTCGAACGCGCATGCGGGAAGGTGCACATCGAAAGAGCGCTTGGTATGAGAAGTTACTTCCTCTCCTTCCGTGCGAGGCGGCCGAAGTGGTGGCCCGCCTCTCACGGGAAGAGTGTGATGACTACGAAAAGGTAAAGAGCGCACTGCTTAGAAAATACCAGCTTTCTGCTGAAGCCTTTAGGCAGCGATTCAGGCAGACAAAGAAAGGCGGAGAGTCGCATACTGACTTCGCGTACCGGCTTAAAGTCAACTTAAAAGAGTGGCTCAAGACCGCTGAGGTGCACGGAAGTCATGACAAGGTACTGGAGTGCATTGCACTAGAGCAGTACTATAGCGCGATTCCAGAAGATCTGAGGATATGGCTGCAAGATAGGCTAACAGATATAAACCTAGACAAAGCAGCACAGCTCGCAGACGAGTATTACGTTCGCCGAAACCTCCAAAGCAAGGCAGGGTACGATAACAGGCTAGGAAAGAGAGAAACCTATTTAAAGAGAAACCCCGACCGAAGGGTGCCACCAGCACGCCGAGATCGCCGAACAGAGGAAGCGGGATCAAAAGGAGGAGGTAGCGAAAACAAGATGGAGTCACCCAAATCTGCCGATTCGCCGAAACAGCAGGCGCCTGGAGCTCGCGCGTTTGAAGCGCGAAAGCCCATTGTCTGCTATAATTGCAACAAGCAGGGTCACATCTCAGTGAGCTGCCAAGCGCAAAAGATAGCGTTCGCGTCCATGCGAGAGTCGGACGAAAACCTTAAATTGCTGGAGCCATACATGCGGGACGTGGTTATAAATGGCAAGAAATTCAGGCCACTGCGGGATTCAGCGGCTACCATGGATGTTGCTCACCCGTCCTGTGTTTCCTCCACGGACTACACCGGCGAATGCGCCTGGATTAAGCAGGTCGCCGAAGAACAGAGTGCATGCTTGCCTATAGCGAAGGTGACCCTAGAGGGGACTTTAGGCAGGCTAGACACAGAAGCGGCAGTTAGCGCAAACTGGCCGACACACTTGCCCTAACTGTTTTCGAACAAATCCGAGCAGCTGCTGAACGAGAAAGGTCTTTCTTTCCCCTCGGGCTTGGCTTGCATGGCGCTAACACGTTCTCGAGCGCGAAAGCTCGCAAAGAAACTCGACTGTGCTCCGATAAATGAGCAGGCACCGAACCACTCTCCCGACCAGCCGGGGGATCCTTGCAGAAAAACTGATCTGTCTAAACCACATGAGCATGACCATGAAGGTGTTCACGAACAAGCGGTAGCTCATGAAATGCAAGGAACCGCCGATTCCGTACAGAATGGGCAAGAGGAACCAACGCGAAGGGTTCGACATTAACACCTGCTTCGACTTGTTGGGAGGAGTTGACTAAGGTTGATAGGAAAGCACTTATTGTAGAGCAGAAAAACGACCCATCGTTAAGAGCTCTAAGCAATAAGGTGAGTGAGGGAGTCGCCAGAAAGAACATCAGCCTTCATGAGAAATCCGGCCTTCAGTACCGGAAATACTGCGACTCAAAGGGACGCGCATATGAGCAACTCCTAGTGCCTGAGAAGTACCGGCGGCAGCTTCTGGTGCTCGCACACGGAAGTGCATGGGCGGGCCTCCTGGGCTTAAAGAAAACAAAAGCTAGATTAGCCCTCGAATACTACTGGCCTAGCTGCTGGAAAGATGTGGAACAGCTTATTAGATCTTGCGACACCTGCAAGCGGGTCGGCAAGTCGACGGATAAATGGAAAGCACCCATGACACTAGTTCCCATAATTACAGAGCCTTTTCGGCGTCTTCTAGTAGATACTCTCGGCCCACTGCCAGCGTCCAACTCTGGCTGTCGCTACATTCTGACCTCACTGTGCGGGGCAACCAAATTTCCCGAGGCCATTCCCTTGAAGGAGCTAAGTTCCGCATGTGTTGTAGACGCCGTTTTGTCAATTTTCTCTCGCGTGGGGTTCCCTGCAGAGATACGAAGTGATAACGGGAGCGTGTTCACAAGCTGCTTGACAACAACGTTCTTTGAACGGTGTGGGATTCAAATAATCCGCAGTTCCATTCACCACCCTCAGTCAAATCCAGTCGAGCGTATGCACTCAGTGCTAAAGCTGATACTTAGGTCTGTGTTTTGAGCATAAGGGAGATTGGGAAAGCTGCATTCCAGCAGCACTCTTTGCAATGAGATCCGTCCCCCACGAAAGCATAGGATTTAGCCCCGCTGAACTAGTTTACAGGCGTGACTTGAGGACCCCATTGCGCATGCTAAGGGAGTCATGGGAGGGTTACGAAGAGGATCCCTGTGTAGTGGAATACGTCCTGAAACTACTGGAAAGACTTGCGAGACCCAGAGACCTCGTGGAAGCAAATTTCAGAACAGCGCAGTCACTGTCTAAAGTGTACTACGACAAATCGGCACGCAAGCGCACCTTTCAACCTGGTGACCAAGTGATGTTGCTGCGTCCGTCAAAAAGGAACAAGCTTTAGGTGCAATGGGAAGGGCCAGCTAAGGTAGTGTCCAAGCTTTCGGACACCAACTATGAGGCCGAATTTAAGAACAAACACAATCGGATAATCCACAGAAATTTGGTGAAGCCTTATGTGCAGCGTCAGGCCATGGTTAACATGGCGCTGAACATGCCAGAGGAAGAGATCTCCGACATACCTTATGTCCCTCATGAGGACGAGCAAGAAGTGAATGAGCTGCTAAATTCAATCGACAGAGAGCCACGTTTGACGGAAAGTCAACGAGGAGACATGAAAAACGTCGTCCGCGACTTTGAGGCGGGGTTTTCAAACAAGCCAGGAAAAACAACCCTCATCGAACACGACATTCAGCTGTCCAGCGAACAGCCGATCAGGTAACATACCTAGGAGTACTTTTTCCTATTTCGGCCAGGATAAGTAAGAGTGAGTGGTGTAACGTTCCTTGACTCTAGGTATAGGGGCGGGCAAAATTGAACGCCACGTCGGCCAGATCAAGTCACCAATTCCCGTACCGCGTGCCCTCTAAGCACCAACCTGATTTCATTTAGCAATTTTTGTTCCTATCCAAGTGCACCTCGAGCGGAAGCACACGCCTTGGACAGGTGCCCTGTCAATACCACTCGTCGGGAGACACCATGTGTTCATTAAGGCAAAACATTTGATCTCTTCAAGTTTTAGTTGGTTTTCTTGCTAAGTGCAATTTTGGCCCTGAGTTTTGGTCTGGCGGGATGTGTGGGTTCTGAGGGCACGTGTTTTTGTCAGGTGTGGTTTGGCGTCTGTGATCCCTTTTTGGCTAGCATTGCAGAGAATTTCCCAAAACGGCCATCTGACGAAGGGAAGCGATGCCGAAGTTCGGCACTGAAGGTCATCAGAAGACTCCCAAAGAGAATCAGGTTCCTGGCACGCCCAGTCAGCCGAGCTACATGCGAGCAGTTCATCTTACGGGCGCAATATCTGGCGGCGGGGGTGCTCTTGTGCTCGCGCTTCCTTCCTGCTGTGGAATTCGGCGAAGTGGGGCATGGGGAGGATTCTCTGAAGACCACCGCGAGGGTGGGTGAGCCCTCTGGGGGAGACGTGACTGCAGGACTGCCAGAGGGAACGACAATAGCGTCCCCACGTGTTCGAACAGGAATGCCGGAAGCAGCGACGATAGCGTCCCCACGTGTTCAACTGGAATGCCAGCGACGACCATAAGCGTATTCGTTCCGGTCCTCGCCACGACGAAGTGCGGTATCAGTGTGGTCCCCTTCAATCACGCTGGATTTGAACAATTGCCCGAGTACCGCACCTGCGACCGAGCCTCCGCGTTCCGGTCACCAGTACAAGCTCTTTCGACACCTGCGGGGAGACAGCCTGCATTCCTGTGTCATGCAGCTGCCCTCCGGACGCACGTGCGCGGCAACCTGGAAGCCGCGGGGACGACGACGTGACCGAGTCCTGTTCCCTTTCCCTCGACCGAGCTGCGAAGAAACATCAGGACCGCCCTGCCGTGGGTGGTACCATCAGTGCCATCGTGTGATTGGACATCATTCTTCGAACTGTATTCCCCAGCTAGGGATCTGGGGAATACGAAGAGTATTCAAGGAGTTGCTGGTTTGATGCCAGAAGAGAGCCCCCTTCTTGAGAGGTATCAGAGACTCCCGACTCCTAAGAAGCTCTCTTTACTGCGAAGCACTCTCAATTGCCCGTACTTGTACATAATGTAAATAGTCCTTGTATAAAGTTTTCCAAGTTTTCTTCCTCCGATCGTCCTCGTCTCTTCTCCGGCCCAGTCACGCTACCTGAATCCCAACAGTGTCCACTTGAAAAAACTAGGCTTCCGCGCAATATTTCGCGCTAAGGAATGCGAGAGCGCCAGCCATTTTTTTAGTCCCGAAGCACTAATCCGGTGGGTCAGATCCAAGCAAAATCGTGCCTTGTATGTGCACCGTGTGAGTTTAGAAAAAGAAACAGAAAATAAAAAGAAAAGGAAGAAACAGAAACCCCCCCATTGTCGAGTGTGCACAACACAATGGTAGCACCAAATTTGGTCCACCACCGCCATAAATTTGGCCCACCCCCTAAATTTGACCTCCGCCGATTTGGCCCAAAATTGGCATGCAACCTTATTCCAGTGTGCCCAACCAGATGATGGAACCCAAATTTGGCCACCCAGGCCAGAAATTCGACCTTGGCAAATTTGGACCAAAATCGATGTCTAGCCATAGCTCACCACGCCGAAAAGGATGGTAACCTCCAAATTTGGCCGGGGCCTACCCAAAAATTTGACCTTGTCGGATTCGGACTAAATCTGTATCCAACCTTATTTGAGCGTGCCCGACACTATGGCGACCTCCAAATTTGGTCCGTGTCATTGCTCATTGCCAGAATTTAACCTTGGCGATTCGCGAATGATTTCGCATTATAATAGGTTTAACCAAACTAAAACTGATCATACCTCTGGTCTAAGAACAATAAATTACAGAGTACCGAAGCTGTCAACAAACTGTGGGAAACAAAGTCTAAAATACCTAATACCTAAGCTTTTGAATAACAGTAAGAATCTTAGGACACTAATTGAATCGCACTCGTCAGCAGCTGCTTTTAATGGTGCTTTGACCAACGATTTTGTAGGCTCATGTAATGTACTTACTCTTTTAATCGAGAAATCAAATATGCTATTTTCAAGGCAATTATTAGGTGGCTTAATTTTTTTCTCTTCTAATTCTTTATGTGGAGTGGTGTCTTTGTGCCGCCAAAGAAGAAGTCGATAATGTTAATATAATGATATTTGTTTCTTGTTATCTGCTTTATATGTATGTTTTATGTATACGAATGCTCTCGATGTATGCTTTTGCTTTTTTTCTCCTCTGTATGTGAGTAGAAGTTGAATTGTATATCTTGTATAGAGACGTTTCTTCTGGGTACAGTTTGTATGTGGTTGTGAGACCTGACTGGGTTCCCGGACCCAGTAAGGTGCAAGGAAGCACCTTTTGTCTGGGACCCTTTAGTTTCTTGTACCAAGATACTAAGAGCACAAATAAATAAACAAAAATAAATTAATAAAATCCCTGACGATTTTTTATAATCGCGTTTCACGCGCACCGCGCCATCTCGAAACGATATTTTTAAGCAGAAACGCGCGAAATCGACTGTGTCAATTCGGCAGTATGTACAAAGCGAGAAAAAATGCATAATGAGGCGGGATTATGACAGCGACAACTGGCGTACACAGAGGACACGGGAGGGTGTACAGTGGGTAACATTTTCAGGCAAGCGAATCCCGCGGCGCGGAGAAAGCCCGTCTCTCTCCCTACCCACCCTGGCATCTGCTGCTCTGCCAAAAAAGTGTTCCAGGAGTGTATTACTTGCGTGCCATGGTGATATTTACACACGTAGAGTGGCATAGTATTCACCTCCTCTTGGTGGTGCAATAAGTGCTGCCATCAGTGAATACTAACTGCAGAAATCTGAGTTGCCTTGGAGCTAGTGCGCCTCAAGGACGAGCGTATTGATGCGGAGATCTCATATTTGTGACTCTCTCTTCATACCCTGTATGAAGTTCTTTGCTTTATTCCTCTACGTAACCACGTCTCTGGCCTTCTATTTCCTGCTCTAACCCCGACCACGCTACTTCTCTGATTCCGAACAACTCCAGTGCCTAACCATCCAATACCCGCCGGCAGCGAACCAATAGAGTAGACCTCTGGTCTGGAAAGCACAGTCCTACGCAGTTCTAGCCGTGTGTCATTCCTCTTTCAGAGGCGCCCAACTGGTTGCGCTAGAAGCTTTTGGCCTTCTTATCAATAAAGTTTTTCGCCACCACCCCACTAAAGATCGCCCACACAAAGAGTAGCAGTGCATTTAATGCAAGTTTGCTGCAAAATTACTGGCGCAATGTAATTCGCTATATTACCAAATTAACTGATCAGGAAAGTAATTCATTGCTTTAGAAAATGCCGAAAAAAGTAATTGAATTATAGTATTTTAATAGCATGTATGACTGGTTGGCGTAAAAGGTCGGTGCGTTGCCTTAGAAACCACTAAGAGGATTCTTACCTTGCAAGGAGGTGGCATGACGGGAGCGGAGGAATGCGTAACTGGTGAGTCGTTCCCACGGAAATAGTCCGGAGACTGGTTACCACGGAATCAATAGAGTACGGCAAGAGCGTAGAAAGGCGTAACCGGAGGCTGATTACATCAGGAACCATCCGCAACATGGTTCCAGTGGAAGGAGGACGATCTGGTGAGAGCATAAGAAGGCGCTACCGGGTGGTGGCTGCCTCAAGAACTACCCGGACGGTAGTTGCCTTGGAAGAAAGAGGCTATGGCGAGAATGTAGGAATGTGTAACGGGAGGATTTTTACCGTGGAAGGAGGAAGGAGAGTTTGGCGAGATTGGAGGAATGTAGCATGGCCCATTTGCATCGACTGCTGCGAATCGAGCTCGCCGAGGAGATTGTCATCAGTGGCGCCGCTAGTTTAGATTGGCGGACTGGAGATGAGAGGAAGTCGAAAAACAAGCATGTGCGAACAACTATTTAAAAGAGCGCTCTGGTAGTATAAAATATATGAGGTCGCTGTCATCTACTCAACATATCGCTAAACGCAATACTTAACATCTGACGCTCAATCTCAGCACTACAAGTCCCACTCCGAGAAAAGCCCCTGCAGTGTGTGTGTACTCGAAGGTGGTATAGAAAGCCTTAACGATGGTAAGAAAATTAGGGCGCCGTCATCAAGAGGCCGTGCGACGCCCACACCACAGAAAGCACCGCCATTTCAGACAATCACATGCATGCCATTCGCCCAGCGGATGTGCTTGGAGGAAGCGGCGCCCAATGGTGGCGCAGTTGAAGCGAGATCGAGTGTAGGGCCGCCGGGCAAAGGAGTGGCAATGTAGGCTGGTTTGAGGCGGTCAGCAATCATGACGTCTACACGGCCGCTGACGTCTAACGTGAAGGTCTTCTGCGCACGATGGAGGACGCGGCACGGTCCATCGTAGGCCGGCGTGAGGGGTGGACAGACGTAGTCACGGCGGATGAAGAAATGGGTGCAGGAGGCCAGGTCGGTCCTGGTTGTCGAACACGGACTGAGGGTGACGGGCTGCAGGGGTGACAGGAGTAATGTGGCGAAATGTGTTGCGTAGGTCTCGGATGTAGGTGGAAGCATCATGGATTAACGGAGGGGAGGAAGGAGAGAATTCCCTATGGAGACGCAGGGGAACGCCGTAGACTAGCTCAGCAGAAGAGCTGCCGAGGTCAGCCTTCAGTGCAGAGCGAATGCCCAAGAGAACGAGGGGAAGGTGGTCGGACCAGCGTGCCCTTGGCTGATAAGTGGTAAGGACAGCCTTCAGTTGTCGATGCAGACGTTCCACCATGTCATTGGCCGAAGGATGGTAGGCGGTCGTTTGAATGTGGCAAACGCCCAGAATATTGGCAAGAGCAGTAAACACAGCCGATTGAAACTGGCGGCCGCGGTCTGTGGTGACGGTAGACGGGCAGCCGAAACGAGAGACCCAGCCGGCCATGAAGGCCGAAGCAACGGTCTCGGCTGTAGTGTCAGCATTGCGCAACGCCTCGGTACAGCGGGTGAAACGATCCACACAGGTGAGCTGGTAAGAGGCCCCACGTGATAACGGGAGTGGTCCAACAATGTCTATGTGAACGTGGGAAAACCGTGCGTCAAGCGGCCGAAAAGGAGAGGCAGGCGTGACGGTATGCCTGATAACTTTGACGCGCTGGCAGTGAAGGCAGGTTCGTTCCCAGTGGCGGACGTCGGCATTGATGCTTGGCCAAAGGAAACGAGACGTGATCAGCTTCTGCGTACCACGAATACCAGGCTGGCTCAGGCGGTGCAGTTTTTTAAAAATGGTGCGACGGAAAGCCAAAGATACGTAGGGGCGCGAGCCGCCAGTGGATGGCTCGCACGTAATGAACTGGGAGTAAAACGGCAGTGGACAGTCGGCGAAGGACATGGACGTGGATGAGGAGCGAAGACGTTGCAGCTCTGGATCATGGCGCTGTGCAGCCGATAGCTCCATGTCCACTGGTGATTCGGACGCCATGGCACTAACACGGGAAACCACATCATCAGTAGCATTCTCCGGGTCATGGACGTGACGGAGATCCACTGTAAACTCGGAGATCAAACAAAGTTGGCGGATCTCGCGTGCAGTGTAGGTGCTGTGGTTCCTTTGGAAGGCAATCGTCAAGGGCTTGTGGTCCGTGATGACGTGAAAGTCCCGGCCCTCCAGGAAGTGGCGAAAGTGCTTGATGGCGAGATACACAGTGAGCAATTCTCGACCGAAGGTGCTGTATTTAGTCTCAGGTGGCTTCAGCTTTTGGGATAAAAAACCGGGGGGCTGCCAACTAGAGACGTGCTGCTCGAGAACTGCGCCGACGGCAGTGCTCGAGGTGTCGGTGACGAGGCGCAGTGGAGCATCAGGAACTAGATGTGTGAGCAAAATGGCGTCTGCGAGCGCCTTCTTGGCAGCAGCAAATGCAGTGGCAGCGTCCTCAGTCCACTCAAATGGCGCAGCAGAATCTTTTTTCGTAGCCAAAGTATCAGTCAGAGGCTTCAGGAAAGAGGCGCGCTTCGGGAGAAAGCGGTGATGAAAGTTAAGGAGGCCCAAGAATTCTCTGAGTTTTTTTAGTGACATGGGGGCGGAAAAATCTGGAATGGCTTTGACTTTGCTTTCGAGAGGTCGAATGCCCTGTGGAGTGACAAGGTGGCCGAAAAACTCTATTGTAGCTACGCCAAAGAGGCACTTGTTCAGTTTGATGACGACCCCATATTCATCCAGTCGGTGGAAGAGGGCGCGCAGATGAGCTTCATGCTCAGTACCGGATGAACTTGCTACGAGGAGATCACCGATGTAAGCGAACACGAAGTCGAGGCTTCGCGTAACCTCGTTGATAGCTCGCTGAAAAGTCTGTGCGGCGTTGCGCAAGCCAAAAGGCATCCGCAGATACTCAAAGAAGCCCAACGGTGTGGTAATGGCCGTCTTCGGAATATCAGCGGGCTCCACAGGATTTTGATAAGCCTTCATTAAGTCAATTTTAGAGAAGTTCGTGCACCCAGCCAGACTTGATGTGAAGTCCTGCACGTGAGGAAGTGGATAGGGGTCTGGTAAAGTGTGAGCGTTGAGGGCGCGGTAATCTCCACATGGTCTCCAGGCGCCCGGATCTTTCTTTGGCACCATGTGAAGTGGCGATGCCCAGTTGCTGGAGGAAGGGCGTACTATGCCGAGTTCCAGCATGTGTTCGAACTCACGGCGAGCGATAGCGAGGCGCGCTCCCGACAAACGGGGAGGGCGAGCAAACACCGGAGGTCCCGAAGTCACGATGTGGTGAGTTATCGAGTGCTTCACAGGTGACTCTCTGGTATGCGGCTTTGTGAGGTTGGAAAAATCAGCCAGAACTTTCGCATACGGCGAAAAAGGGCGAGAGCCCGAAGCCCCGTCGCAGCAGTGGTGGAGAGTACGCCGTTGGCCAAGGGGTGCGTGCTGAGGTCTATGAGGCGATGAGCTTGCATGTCGACGACTAGGTTGAAAAAACCGAGGAATTCCGCGCCGAAAACAGCTTGCGAGACGTCCCGATAATGAAGATCCAGCGAAACATTCGGCGCAATCCGAGCTTAAGCGTCCGGGACCGTGGGCCGTACGTACGAATGGGGAGCTATTGATCGATTGGAGCGGGGAGGTCTGTTCGTTCCGACGGCGATCTGCCCAAGAGGCCGCTAAGGAGCGGACTTGTGCTCCCGAGTCGACCAGGAAAAGAGTGCCAGTAATCTTGTCCGAGACGTAAAAGAGGCGGCATGTCCGTCCGGCCGCACCACTTGCCGCCATCAGTGGCCGGTCGCAGCGTTTCCGACCAGGAGCACGGGTGTGTGCACTTGCAGGCAAAGCTGCCGAAAATACGGTGGTACCAGTAGACAGCCGAGGGCGAGGTGGCTGGCCGCGCATCGGATCGTTGGTATTCCGGGGAGCGGCGGCGTGGCCTGAACCCAATCGGAGAACGGCGCGGCAAGGGCGCGAGGACATCGAGCCGCCTGGCAAGAGCATCAAGTCGACATTCGATACTGGCAAGCTGGGATCAGCTAGTTCAGCGAGCTTGTTTAATGAAACATCACCCACAGCTGCGAGGATGGGGACCATGTGTTGGGGAAGACGCTGAAGGAACAACTCACGTAGAAGCGGGTCGTGCTGAGCAGCGGAGTCTCCCAGAAGCTGGCGCATGCGACGGAAGAGTTGCGAAGGGCGGCTGTCACCAAGCTCTGCAGAGCTGAGGAGGTGCTGGAGTTTGCTGCGCTCGGACGCTGACTTGCGGTCGATGATAAACGCCTTCAACGTGTCGAAGGGTCGAGCACAGTCCGGCGAGCTGATGACGTCCACTAAGTCCTCAGTGACGTCAGGAGGCAAGGACGCGACACAAGGTGGAGGAACTTGGTCTCCTGGCTGGTGATACGTCGCAGCTGGAAATGCGCCTCAACCTGCAGGGCCAGGCGCGGGGGTTATTGGGCCAAAATGGCAGCAGGATGACTAGCTGGAACGCGGCCATCGAAGCACAGAGGCTGAGCGTTCGGGGGCGTGTCGCCGCCGGTAGGCAGGGCGTAAGATCCAGCGGAGTCCATGGAGGAGAATGGGGTTGCGTGTTCGAAACCGGGTCGTCAAATCTGTTGGAGCTAAGGAGAGGAAAAATTAGCTCCGACAGCGTTGGGGTTCGAACTGTTTGCGCTGCTCGCGCTGCGGCGGCCTAGCCCAAATTCCTCTTTCCTGTCCTGCGCCGCTTGCCACGGCCTGCGAGCTGAGCGCGGTGCGAAGGGCGCTACAGCCTCATCCGTTAAGGCGCAGTTGAGGTGTTCAGGAAGATGTGAGACAGTTACTGTGCCATTTCCTTTCTTCAAACCCCAATTTTCGTATCAAAATTGTGACACAACCATTCCCCATACACCACTGGGAGTGGTGTCACACAGCTTCCCATTGCATATAGCATACGTCTTCTAGCCAGGTTAGAGGCTAGTTCGTGATAGCTATTCCAACCAACACGTTCGAGTTCTTCACTCGAACCTATGTGATTCAGCGTTTGTAGAATCAGCGTTCAGAGGCGTGTCTTCGCTTCACTTCTCACTGCGCAACCTGCGTCGAGGTCGAACGCTCAAGATGACGCACTAATGATATCGCCTTCACAGCACGTAAGCAGTCTTAAGTGCCTTCTGAATTTTCGCCCTCTAATTTCTCTTGAATTACTCTTATGACGTCACAGGATGTGGTAGCACCTTCAACATTGAGACCTGCAGGGCTGCGGTTCTCGCACATCACCTCCATTTCCTGTTTTCCTAGAAATTGATCACGACAACGAAGAGTAGAGTTTGAAGCAAGCTGCGAAGGCTGTTCTAGAACAGGAGCTTCTCTAAAATTTGCCTGAAAATTTACGAGGCCTTATCAAAAGAGCACCAAAGCCCGAACTGCATTCAGAAAAGTAGCGGTGGTCCCACCTCAATATCTAACGGGAAAGGCAAACAAAATCTTCGCTGCACTAAATGTTTATCAGTGTACCAGCACTCAAAACCTCCAATTTCGGATTTCGCCGGGGTTTGTCTGTCCGAAGCCTCTGGCAGGTGCCCCACCTGCCACCTGCCCACCGGGTTATACTCAACCTGCCTGCACGCTTTATGGCCAACTATGCAAAACACTCCATGGCCGCTAGTGGGTTTCGAACCCGGGCAGTTGGGGGGGGGGGTGAACAGATCAGCTTCGCTGACTGCTTCATTAGACCAATACGTCATTGCTGCAGCCGAACATCCAGCGTGTATAACTGCCAGTTTGTCGCGATGTGTTTTGAATCTCAACGCTTCGTCAACTTCCATCCGTGCGCAAAGGATGCAGAACATACTGCTATCGCATCACACCGCTATCGGAGTGGCCTCCGGTCCTCCTCCACGATTGCCCTCGGTCCTGTTGCAAGTTTACCAGCCCCCCTCGACCACCCCCCCCCCTTCGCGGGCAGTCAGGCATTGGATGCTAGTACCACTATATTTACTGCCCTCCCCTATTAGCGCGGTAGCATTAAAGACCCCGTTACGCAGAAACTCCGGCGTCCGCGTTGTCGGCATTAGCGTTGAGAGCAAAAAATCGCCAGCATGACTCTGGCAGGTGGTGCCCAGAGGGAAACATAGGAGGCAGGTGGACCATCTAGGTCACGTGGTCTTGCAGTGTCATCACAACCTGCCCGCCAGATAGTGAGCAAACAGCCCACCATGACGGATGGCAGTTAAATTAATGATTGGTTGTTCAGGAAGAGAAACCTGGGCCTTAGCAGGCCCACCGCTGGGACCACCTGCCATTGCAGGGTGATGCGCATCGCTTAACCGTTGCACCACTGCACCATGATGTGTGTGAGCACTCGCTGGAATCTATTCATGCAGAGGATGACATTATGCATATACGTGAATTAATTACGCTAGCGCGTCATACCCTTTACAGTTTATTGATCTTTGGACCTTGCCGACATATAAGGCACCCTTAATGGTATGGTACTTAACCTTCGTGGTAGCGCAGTGGCTATGGCGTTCCGTGACATCATTGGGCAGGATGCACGGGTTAGAAACCTGGCTTCGAAGGCTGATATCCCGGTTGAAGAATGGGCACGAAAACGCCCTTGTACTAAATGGGTACGCGTAAAGGGACATTTTCTGTAGAGCTACACTACGGAAACAGCATTTCAAACACTACTACAAAATACAAGCAAAACTAGTAGTAATGCTCTAACTATAAAATAGTTAGCGGCTACATAGCCTCATGTAGAGGCAGCATTGCCAACTGTGCGCCATCGGGTTACATCAGGCCGCAGGGCGTGATGACTGCGTTCACAAAGTGAACAGGAAGGCTTACGCTTTTTCACATGCAAGCATTCTTAAGTATCTCTGCCGACTTTTTTTCCTGCTTTCTCGAGGTTTTCTAAGTTTACAGTTGTGGAATATGCGTTGCAGTATTGAAACAATTCAGCCTTCCGCCGAAAGTATGCCGAGATTGTCCCGCACAAACATGTGGCACGAACTCGGAGTAGCTGTTAATTCAGTCAGTTATTGACCGAAAAAAAGTGATTGGTGATTAGATGCCAACTTGCATTTTGTGTCGTCTGCGTCATCCTTGTCTTAATTCTATGCATGTCCATGTAGCTATATCGCTTCGCGTCAGCACGATCGATGCCTAAAGCCCGAAAGTGTGCACAGCTAACAACGTGCATCTACTCCAGCGCTCGTTTGGTGAAAACGGACTCTACCTTGCCGACGAGGGAGGCGGGGGGGTAAGGCTTGATCTTCAGCATTATCTTTGAGCAGTTCTTGATGAAGTGGTTCGTCACACGTCCAATAGCCGTCGACACGAAGAGTGCTGCAAGAGGAGATGAGCAGGCGATTTCTGTCGGCGCCACGGTGACTCAATGGGAATGACTGAAGCACTCACACCAAGCAAGCCATGCCGGTCGCTTCGGGAGCCGGTGCTGCTCACAGCAACTGGCCTCCAAGTGAAACGAATACTTCGACAGCCTGAACTTTGGGAAACAGCGTCAAAGACGGCATGCTAAGGAGTGAAAGACGCGAGCGGCATTTCCCATCGGCTTTTTAGCAGGGTATTCAGTGCCCAACTGCTTTGTATATAGAAGGGACGAAGGGAGAAAAAAAACAAAAAATTCTTATTTGTTTCGAATCCTTCGTGCATATCGAGTTTCGGTGATGAGGACCCTCATTTGACCACCGGCCGTCGTGCTTGTCAGTTCTTACCACGTCCTCTCTTGCCAAAGATAAAGCTCTCACCGTAGGACAGGAACCACGCGCAAAGCACCTATATATGCGTCATTTTTCGGTGGTCTAGAAGGTTTATAATACATACTTAGGAGGACTCTTACATGTCGGTTAACCACGGATAGCCGTGCTGCGTCCGAGTAAGATCCGAATCCGCTGTGCTAGGAGGGGTTGTCCATAAGGCATCCCTATGGAGGTACATAACCTGACATAAGCATGCGATATTCGGTGCACGTCCATAAAACATCCAGTTATTAGATGGCTAGCGGATATCCGCGTATGTATGTTCCAGAGATATCTGTGAATACTCCTCCAGGGATGTGAACTGGCGTACACGTTCTCATTTTCCTCACACATAAAGATTTCTGTTACAAATTCCCTGTGCGTTCCAGTTTGGAACAGACGGTAGGCAGCATACAAAGCTCTAACATGAAAAAGAGAATGTTCAAAACATTCTCATAGTGTGAAAGGACTTTTCTCGTGTTCAAACGACTTTTTTGATACTTTTCTTTTCTGTTTTTTACATTGTTGTATACTTCGGGTCGCGCCACTGCACTGTGATGACGGGTGCTGCCACCGGTAGAATTTGTGCGATCTACATTGTTCTTCCCGAGGCAGCACCCCGGGATGGCAGGTGCTAATAATAATAATGATAATAAATTGGTGTTAGGGGCATGGAAATGGCGCAGTATCTGTCTCACATCCCGGCGGACACCTGAATAGTGCTGTAAGGGAAGGCATAGAGGAAGGACTGAGAGAAGCCATCGGTAGAGTTCGTGCGATCTACATTGCTCTTCCCGAGCCACCACCCTGGGATGGCAGGTGCTTATAATAATAATGATAATAAATTGGTGTTTGGGGATGGAAATGGCGCAGTATCTGTCTCACATCACGGCGGACACCTGAACCGTGCTGTAAGGGAAGGGATAAAGGAGGGACTGAGAGAAGACACCGGTGGAGTTTCTGCAATCTACATTGCTCTTCCTGAGCCACCATCCTAGGATGGGAGGTGCTAATAATAATAATGATAATAAATTGGTGTTTGGGGGTGGAAATGGCGCAGTATCTGTCTCACATCACGGCGGACACCTGAACCATGCTGTAAGGGAAGGGATAGAGGAGGGACTAAGAGACGATTCCGGTGGAGTTTGTGGGATCTGCGTTGCTCTTCCCGAGCCAGCAGCCTGAGATGGCAGGTGCTAATTATAATAATAGTGATAATAAATTGGTGTTTGGGGGTTGTAAATGGCGCAGTATCTGTTCACATCACCGCGGACACCTGAACCGTACTGTAAGGAAAGGGATTAGAGAGGGACTGAGAAGACACCGGTGGAGTTTGTGCGATCTACGTTGCTCTTCCTGAGCCACCACCCTAGGGTGGCAGGTGCTAATAATAATAATGATAATAAATTGGTGTTTGGGGATGTAAATGGCGCAGTATCTGTCTCATGTCCCGGCGGACACCTGAACCGTGCTGTAAGGGAAGGGATAGAGGAAGCACTGAGAGAAGCCACCGGTGGAGTTCGTGCGATGTACATTGCTCTTCCCGAGCCACCATCCTGGGATGGCGGGTGCTAATATTAATAATTATAATAAATTGGTGTTTGGGGGTGGAAATGGCGCAGTATCTGTCTCACATCACGGCGGACACCTGAACCGTGCTGTAAGAGAAGGAATAAAGGAGAGACAAAGAAGACACTGGTGGAGTTTCTGCTCTACATTGCTTTTCCCGAGTCACCATCCTGGCATGGCGGGTGGTAATAATAATAATGATAATAAATTGGTGTTTGAGGGATGTAAATGACGCAGTATCTGTCTCACATCACGGCGGACACCTGAACCGTGCTGTAAGGGAAGGAATAAAGGAGGGACTGAGAGGAGACACCGGTGGAGTTTCTGCAATCTACATTGCTCTTCCTGAGCCACCATCCTGGGATGGGAGGTGCTAATAATAATAATAATATTAATAATAAATTGGTGTTTGGGGATAGAAATGGCGCAGTATCTGTCTCACATCACGGCAGACACCTGAACCGTGCTGTAACGGAAGAGATAGAGGAGGGACTAAGAGAAGACACCGGTGGAGTTTGTGAGATCTGCGTTGCTCTTCCCGAGCCAGCACCCTGAGATGGCAGGTGTTAATAATAATAATAGCGATAATAAATTGGTGTTTGTGGGTTGTAAATCGCGCAGTATCTGTCCACATCACCGCGGACACCTGAACCGTGCTGTAAGGGAAGGGATAAGAGAGGGACTGAGAGAAGACACCGGTGGAGTTTGTGCGATCTACGTTGCTTTTCCTGAGCCACCACCCTGGGATGGCAGGTTCTGCTACCGGTGGAATTTGTGCGATACAAATTGCTCTCGTACGAAAAGACAAACGCTAGACGATTTTTCTAGGCGCTGAACATCCTGTTTAATGCTTTAGCAGTAAAAAATCGTGCTATATATAATCACGTGCCTATATTTTGCTACGGTTAATATTTAATGCATCTTTCGCCTCCCGCATTCTAAACGGCGAACGCAGCCTTCCATTAAAAAAGAAAATCACAGGACGGTTATGATTATGTAACGCGAGATTAAGCAATAATTATGTAGGCATTCAGTTTTGGCACGCGGCTGTTCTAAACAGAGCCACCCGTAGGCTTATGCCACCCAGGCTGACCGTGACATAAGATGCTATCAGACGACGAGACACAAGCAGACGGACACCATTAATTAAGGCCTTAGCACATCCTATGTGGTGTCATGCAGAATGATAGCCATACCTTGGTTGCCATCGTTACCATGGATGCCATCGGTAGTAGTAGTAGTAGTAGTAGAAAACATTTATTCCAAAAAGGTAGGACAGAGAGGCGAAAATACAGATTTTGGGTGGAGTCCTTATTTAAGGACTCCAATGTCCACCGCAGTTGCTCTTGCTTGGGATATCAGCTTTCCCTGCGTCGCCAAGACAGAGCTGAGCAGGGCAGACTCCCACTGTTCCTCGGAGTGATGTTTGTCTAGTTCGGGGAGCTTGGGACCGGAGCAGCCCCATGTTACATGATATGTTGTTGGAATTCCGCCACACCAGGGGCAGTTGCTGTCATATCTGTTGGGGAAGATGATGTGGTACTTGTGTAGGTTAGGAAAGGTGTTCGTCTGTAGTTCTCGCCATTCCCTCACCTCTGCCGCCGTTAGCTTACAGTGTGGTGGGGGATAGACTTGTCTTTGTGTTCGGAGGAGGAGGAGGCGCTCGCCGTAGGTAGAGGGGAGAGGGGTGAGGCCGGGAAGGTTAGTCGCTCGGTTAGTATATCCTCGAGCTAGACTGTCCGCGGCCTCGTTTCCCTCGAGCCCCTCGTACCCAGGAGTCCAAGTTATTTGGTGCTGCTTGCATGTGGAATTTTGAACTTGTGGGGTAGTCAGAATAGGAGCGATGGAGTGTGGAAGTCTGCCAGAGAGGAAGAGGCGACACGCGGACTGGGAGTCGGTAATAATTTTTAACTCATTTCCCGTAGCATCGCCGTGCTGGATTGCGAGGACAATTGCAGCAGTTTCTGCTACTGTGGGAGAGCAGTTTCGTAGGGAGGCGCTGGCGATTTCCTTGAAATTGATGTCCAAGACGACCGCCACCGCGTTTGTTGAATCGGGGTACGTGGCTGCGTCCACGTATACAGCATTTTGTGCCTGTTGATGTGTGCGGCGCAGATAGTCCACTCGCGCCTTTCGTCGTCCCTTTTGTGAGTCCGAGTGAATGTTCTTCGGGAGTGGAGCTACATACACGCGAGTTCGCAGAGTTGAGGGTAGGTCTCGGTTGTCCTGGACGGCGCGTATGTCAGCCAGGGAACCCACTCTTTCCAAGATTGCGCCTCCAGCTTTGCTGGTGAGGAGGAGTTCCTTTTGCGATGCTAGGACGGCTTCTCGAATTTCTTTTATTGTGTTGGTCAGTCCCAGGTCCTCAAGGTGGCAGTTGGCCGCGTACATCGGGAGGCCTAACGCATGTTTGTAGGCGGTACGGATGATGGCATCTGCTTTTTCTCGCTCATTCCCCAGAAGTGGTAGGAATGGGAGACCATATGACAGGCGGCTCATAACTAGAGCCTGTATCAGTCGAATTGTATCCTCCTCTCTCATGCCTTTTCGGTTGCGAGTGATGCGCCGAATCATGCCGGAGATCTGGAGGGAAGTTGTCCGGAGACGCTGTAACGTGTGGTTGGCTTTCCTGACGCTCTGAAGCCAAAGGCCCAGGATGCGGATAAGAGGGACTTCCTTTATTCTCGTGCCTTCGAGGTAAACCTCGATGTCGCCGGGATATTTGTAGACATAGCCCTGAATGCGGATAATTTCGGATTTGTCGGGTGCGCAGCGGAGGCCGCAATTTGCTGCTTGTCTTTCTACGCAATTGACAGCCTCTTGTAGGGTGTTTTCTTTGTCGGCAAGGGAACCCCAGGTGGACCAGATGGTAATATCATCAGCGTAGATAGTATAGCCGATGCCTTCAATAGCCTCGAGTGCTTTTGCCATGCCGATCATAGCTATATTGAAGAGGAGAGGAGAGATGATAGAGCCTTGGGGAGTGCCTTTGTTGGGTGTCTAATCTGTGCCGGAGCGGACATCTCCCATGCCAATCGTGGCCGTGCGGTTGCTGAGAAAGTTTTTGATGTAGTTGAAGGTCTTGGGTCCGCAATCGAGGGCGTTGAGCTCTTTCAAGATGGCGTCGTGAGAAACGTTGTCAAAAGCGCCTCTCAGATCAAGTGCCATAATTAGGTGCTCGCCGCCACTCGGGATGTTACTGAGTACTTCTTCCTTGAGAAGGAGGAAAGCGTCTTGCGTAGAAAGACCTTTTCCGAAGCCGATCATAGTGGGTGGAAAGAGGTTGTTGTCCTCTATGTAGTTTTGGAGGCGGATCTGGATAACGCGCTCGTATAGTTTGCCCAGGCAAGAGGTGAGGGAGATGGGTCGTAATGCTTCCAGGCTTGGTGGTTTGCCTGGTTTTGGGATAGTCACGAGTTCGGAGTGTTTCCACTCTGCAGGGAGTTCTCCCGCCTCCCATAGGGTGTCATTTATGTAGGTAGTGAGGACCTCGATCTGCGACTTGCCCAGGTTTCGAATCATCCCATTTGTGATCTTGTCCGCGCCAGCTGCCGTGTTGCGTGTGGCAGATCGAGCCGCGGCGTAAACCTCGGCAGTGGTGATGGGGGCGTCTAGCCTCTCATTTGGGCCTCCCGTGTACGGGATTGTGCTGGGAGGATGGGGGGCGCCGATGTATTTGGTCTTGAGGGCGGTGAGGAGGGCCGCGTCGTCTCCGGGGTACAGATGGGCGATTTTCTTTAGTGTACGGTTAGTGGCAGGCCGCGATGTTTGCGGATCGACGAGGCTGCGGAGGATGGCCCAGGTGCGGGAGGTCCCCAGCATGCCGCGTAGTGACTCGCAAAATTCCTGCCAATTCTGTTGAGAGAGGTGTTGTGCATACTCTTGTGCTTCTGCCGTGATCTGTGATATGCGGAGTCGCAAGGGACGATTGAGGCGTTGTCGTTTCCAAATGCGAACCAGAGTCCGTCGGGTCTGCCACAACTTCAGAAGGTGACGATCGACCGCCGGATTATCGGGTGTGCATTGTACTTCGGTGGTGGCCTCCTTGTGCGCTTTCCGAATCTGTTCACTCCATTCACTGATTGATTGAATGGGGTCTTCCGGAACGGGCTGTGCATGGTATTTAGTCCAGTCCGTGATTTTTGCTGTTCCCAGGGTGCGACGAATGTTTGCGGAGGTGATCGACGTGCTTACAATGTAGTGGTCGCTACCTAAGCTCTCTCCGAGATTTGTCCACGTAGCGTTATGGATGTTCTTGACGATTGTAAGGTCAGGGCATGAATCGCGCGTGACGCTGTTTCCTTCGCGAGTTGGGTCTAAAGGATCAGTAAGTATTTCCAGGCCCAGGGCATCCCGAGCTCGTACCACGCTCAGACCACGAAGCGAGTTCGTTTTGTAGCCCCATTCCCTGTGGGGGGCGTTAAAGTCACCGAGTGCGATAAGCTGATGCGAAACAGCTAGCTGATCTGCCTCTTGAAGTATGTCAGAGAAATCGGCCTTGGTTGCTCGCGGGGGGCGATACACGTTCAGAACGAAGGTGCTCTTGTGGCCCCTCTTGTTGGGAATGACCTCGATCATGTTGTAGTTGATCTCCTGTTCTCTCAAGGAGTGTTCGACCACCGTGATGTCCTTAGAAACAAGGGTGGCAACTTTTGGCGAGCTCGCGTTGTGGACTGTGTAATATCCTGGGAGAGTCGGCGCCGGGTCGGCTCCTACCTCTTGCAGGCAGATTATATCGGGTCGAATGGGGGTGACATTGATGTATTGTTTCAAGAGGCTTTGTTTTCTCCTGAAACTTCGGCAATTCCATTGCCAGATCTCTAGGCGGTCAGGAGTGCCTGATTTAGAGAGCGGAGCCATCTTGGTGGCTGGTAAAGCTCCTGACAGATTTGTTGTCGCTACTCATAGCGACCGCCGCGGTCGCGGACCGGCAGGTTTTTGCTCGAGGGTTGTCAGAGCTGGTAACACGTTTTCTGCTAGGGGCTTTGGTGTTTATCAGTGCTTGTGGGGTAAAAAATTGGGCGTCATGTGCGTCCAGGCGCGCGCCTATTTGTGCGATTTGGGCTGAGAGCTGGGAGGTGAATGTTGTGAGAAGGGGGTTTATGTTGTTCATTATGTTATTCAAGAGACGTCCCTCTATTTCTTCATATGTGTTGGGGAGGGGGGTGGTTGTCGGTTGGCGAGGTGTGGGAGTTGGTGTCGCCACTGGTGGTAGCAGTGGTTTGGGGAAAGTCTCAACGTCCCGGGGCGCAGGCGGTGGGGTAGGTTGAACGTGGGGGGTGGTGAGAGGAGTGCACTTGCGGGCTAGCTCCGCTACCTGGGATTGTAGCTTGTCGATAGTGTGTGCCATTTTTGCGCAGTCTGAGCATTTGGTTGGAGTGGGTGTGCCATCGGTGGCGGGTGGATCTCACTAACGCACCCAGCGGTTACACCGACGGCGACGACGCGCAAGCCAGGGACGAGCGCCTAACAGCTGTCGCTGCAAAAAAAACCTCCCGCGAGGGGTCACGGCAGAGCAACTGACCCAAAAGTCCAATGCAATGTCACCAGTTAGGGAGCCATTGTCGGTTTATTTGTCGTAGCATGGAGCCTCTTTCGACCTTAGTTCTTGCTTCAAAGTGGGGTTTATTTCGTGGTGCTTGACTGTCCTGCAACACTTATGCGTCGCATACAAGCTTGAAAAGACGTTCTTTCGCTACTGAAGCTCTCGTCGACAAGCTCAAGTGTTGTACTGTGCGTTACATATTGTCACCTCATCTCCGTTATGTTGCGTGGGATAAAAGAAACAGCCTGGTGCTGTCATCGGCGAATGTAAGTAACCGTGCCCTTCAAAATGACTTTCACGTTGTTGTTCTGGGATGAGTGAAGTGCTGTAACACAATTATACTCTGTCGCACAGCTTTGTCGCGATAGAGTGCAAATTACGAGAGGGAGTCGCGCTAGCTTCGGGATATACGAACGAAATACAGGCTGAAAAAAAAACTGCCATTTGTCGTCACGCTGCTCCCTGCTCGATAAGCGTCTCCGTTTCGTTATTGTATAAACTTCAAGCTAAAATTTCTTTTCAGTATGTAAAATCTTATGTTTATACATATCTTAATTTGGGATTTTCTTTTTGAGAGGTTTGTTACAAAGTCTACACTTTGCTCCTTTTTATATATCTGTGTCATGAAATTGTTGGCTGTCTGCCAGGTGCTGCCACTCAAGCCCTTGAGGCTTTGGGAGGCCTGATTCATTTTTCATATCAGTTATGATGAATAATGGTGCCTGCCTCCCTGCCCGCCTGCCTGCCCGCCTGCCCGCCTGTCCGCCTGCCCGCCTGCCTGCCTGCCTGCCTGCCTGTCCAAATATCCCCAAAACTACACGCCTAAACAGCTATCACTGAACCTCGCGTTGCACATTCGTAACCGTCCTGTGAGTTTTTGGGCTGACTTAAAAGATGCATTCAGTCAGTCAATCAGTGAGTCAGTGACTTTGCGTCCGCATTAAAGCCCTAACGTAGATAGCAACGCAGGTGTAAGCTCCTCTCGTTAAGAGTAAAGGCCATCGATGTCTTGAAAAGTGTGCGCTCTAAATTACCCGGCATGGTGGCTCAGTGGTTAGGGAGCTCGGCTACTGATCCGGAGTTCCCGGGTTCGAACCCGACCGCAGCGGCTGCGTTTTTATGGAGGCATAACGGTAAGACGCTCGTGTGCTGTGCGATGTCAGTGCACGTTAAAGATCCCCTGGTGGTCGAAATTATTCCGGAGCCCTCCACTACGGCTCCTCTTTCTCCCTTTCTTCTTTCACTTCCTCCTCTATCCATTCCCTTACGGCGCGGTTCAGGTGTCCGCCAATATATGAGACAGATACTGCGCCATTTCCTTCCCCCAAAACCAATTATTATTATTATAAAATGCAAATTACCGCGGTGCAGCATTTCCAGTAAAATACAGGGCCACTAAGTAAAAATCTGGCCTGTCCTCGTTATCCTGCAGGTGGAAATAAAGAACTTTAGGCGATACTTAAAGAGAAAGTGAAATTTTTTTGACAATTCGAGGTTATTCAAGAATTCGAATCTGTAAAGCTTTTAGGCAAAGCATGCAAAGTAGTTTTGCGTTGGCATTTAAACTGGTGAAGTAATCACAGATTAAAACCGCGAAGACGTTCAGGTTTCTGCTCACTGCGTTGGAGGAGTGCGGGGAAACTCGTGGTGACGTCATTGTTGCCGAAATTTCGGGTGTTCGCTGCATCCGTCTACATGCTGCCGTGCATCTTCCGATGCCGCAAAACAGTGTTTCGTCACCTTTTACCTTCGACGGCATTCGTTTTCTTCCTTGAAACAACCGCTTCTGCGCAGAAAATTTAGCGCCGCCGTACGTGGCGTCATCATTGCGTCCTCTGTCTGTCGCTGTGCACTGCACAGAAGCCTGAACGCCGACGCCGCTCTAGTCGGAGATTTCGGCGCCATTTCAAATGCTAGCGCAAAAATATTTCGCATGCTTTACCTGCAAGTTTCATACATTCGGCTCGTTTGAACTCATCGAATTCGAAAACATCTTCAGTTGCCCCTTAATCTCCGCCTTAATGTTATGGCGCGATTGCGTTAATGGGTCCCTTCAGCGGACCTGCATCTTTTTTTGTGTGGGTCACTTTGCAGAGACAATGATATTTCTTTCGCCATCACATAACGCTTAATATACCCTAAGAGAACAATTCAATAGCATTAAAGATCCCTGCCCCACAAGCACTCGTCTGTCGCCTAGGTTCTGCCGACATCCCCCTTTAATTCAAAATTGGTCATTCTCTAGCTTATATTCGTCGATCGGTGGCAGTGTTCATAACACTCCTGCTGCAGTGGGGGCAGCATTTAAGCGCCCGGCAGGTGGCTGTTTCTCACACAGCTACCCGCGGGGCTTGTGAGATAGTTTTCTCTTCCCGACAACCTCTCAGGACCAATCATTCATTTAACCCTTTAACCGTCAACTCCAAGCTGTACTCGTCGTGGGAGATCGTACTAATATCCGAGTCACACTCAGCCGCTTGCCCGATGTTGCTCTTGTCTCACCGCCAAAGATTAGTTACGGCCAGTAATTGCGTAGATTGCAGTTTTCAACACTAGAGTGTGGCAGTTCATGAAAAAATCCGTTCAAGCCATTAGCACGTGTTTTAAGCCTGACATCTGTCATTTCATAATTGCATCACACAGGACGAAGCTCGAGAAATGTTTCGATGGGATGAATATTTAGGTTTTTATCTGAAGCGGCGTCTGCAGTAGTGAGCAGTACAGCTTTGTGGTCCGATATTCCATCTACTATTTGGCAATTTGTTTTGGCAGTAATTGATCCGATAATAAAAAAGAGGTCGAGCATTGATTGAGAATTGCCCTGGAATACGGTATTTTTATCTAAAATTTGCAATAAGTGGAAGGCAAAAGCAATGTCCAACCTACACCTGGGGGTGGGGTGGGGGGGGAGGGGGGGGGTCATGCTTTTTAACTGAAAAAATTTAACCAGTCTACTTCGGGCAAATTAAAATATCCTGACAGTATAAGACTATTTTCGGGTTTAAAATTCGTGCACAAATATTATTTCAGGTCGTCTAATACGGCAACAGTAGAGTTGGGGGCCTGTACATTACTCCAATAATATATCTAACGCTACCATAGTACGTTATGCAAAAAATACACTCAACATTGGGTACATCAAGCATTGGTAAAGTTTGCAGGGATGATTTAAACTGAATGCTGACACCTCCACCTCTACTATCACAATCGTTTCGGTACGAAATTTAGCCAGTGGTAGCGAACTCAACGGCAAAAGTTTGTCAAAACCACTATTTCAAGGTCACGCAAAAGCAGAAGAGCCTCCAACCAAGTTGTCTTGTTTATGACATTTCTGCAATTATTGTTGTTGTTGTTCCCCTCACAAAATGGCACATACCCACAAGGGGGATTGGTCATAACCAGGCGGCGACTATTTAAATTGCAAATTGCATATGGCAAGCGTGGTATGACCTAACAAAAATTGTGTAACTCTGTTTCCGTAGCAGAGGAGGTTGCAGGAGGTTAGGGTTAGGAGGGTAGGTTAGGGCTCAGGGTCGGAGATATCTTAGTCCGGAGTCGGTTTGATTTCTTTCTAAGCCTAAAGTGAGGAGCTTTTGTTTCATCCCAACCATGCAGTACGCTATCAATGCTTACCTTATAGATTAGCTTTAAAACTTGGCGCCCTTTTTCCTCTCTTCTTGAAAGCTCTTCCAAAGTTGTTTCCGTATTTCCCTAACTAGTTTAGAAAAGTCCTCAGCTAATGATTTTGATCTTTTTTGGTGTTTGGATTTTGAGCTGAATTTAGTGTTTTTGAGTTAATGGCATGATCGTAATACTGACATTTTTTCGCAGAAGTCGAGGACATTCAAAATGACCTGTCGTGCCTTATTTATTTCCTTTTTACGCACCCTTTAGAATCTTTCCACAGCGCTTACTATTAACTTAGTTGTTCCAGAAAAATTACATCATCAATTACTTCCTATCCAGTTCCTCGCTAGTCCCCTCGCTAAGCTCTTTTATTCCGTAAATGATCCAGTTATTTCTCCTTCCTCTGTTTTCTAAATCCTCTATCTGGTTTTTAACTGTACTGAAGTTCCGATATATCCGATTTCATGTCTTTTACCTTCGTGGCTAAGACATTTAGGCCCGACAACTGTTTCTCAGTGCCAGCAATTCGCTGAGTTAAACCGGAAACTTTATTCTCAGTTATGCTTTTAGACACCTTCAGGCCCTCCATGGTTGAATTTATCTTGCCTTGGCCTTCTATGAATTCCGATAGCATATGTTTTTCAATAGGACCAGGATTTGTTTCAACACCGCTAGAAGACAACAGATCTTTTGGTAATGCGATCACGCAAGAAAGGAAACGCTGAACACACAGTGGGCAGGGCAGCAGCACTAGAAAGCGATCGTCACTCCTGTAGCGATGTGTAGGTTTGGAATCACTAACCTGGATAGCAAAGCAAAAAGGATTGCTTAGCATGCTGCCTCGTTTGCTGCTTCCATGCCCACTGTGCTAAAATGAACTGCTAAAATCAGTCAGCGCGTTGTTGTGTCTGTGTACAAAAACTAATGTATGCCAAGAGTATTTAGAAAAAAAATTCAGTAGCGTTTACAACGTTAATTACAATAACTGCTAAGCACAGAATAGACTCAGAACAAGGAAATTTTGTAGGCCGCTTAATTATCATTATCCGATGACATCGCGATTGCACTGGGTCTTATGAATTTCACTACTTCTAATCTTCCACCATTTCGTGCGATTTGCTACATGCTCGCCTGATGACGCTTCCAAGCGCACGGACGGAAGATGTTGAAGACCGCGCTTTCTAACTACAGCGTGAAAGACTGGCACTTTCAACAATTCTCGTGAACGCGGATACATGAAAAAGACGATGCCATTGCAAGCACAGAACGAGAGCTTGGCAGTTAGTACAGGCAGGATGTTAAGATTTCTCCCAACTGATTGTTAATGTGAGGAAATTGTATGAACCGACCGATTGTAAACAGGAGTAGCACTTCTCTTGAGGAAGTGCTCACGCCTAGTGCTTTGTTGCGTTGTCGTGGCGTTTCCTAAAAGCTTTGTAAATAATTTTGTTAATATATTTTCAATGTAATAAATACCATGCAACAAAAAGATTTGGCCATGGCGTAGTAGTCTGAAGCAGCGGCAAGTGGATCTCATTTTTAGTGCCGCCATGGGTTCGGATCCCGCTCCCGCTGCTTTAAATTTTTTATTTCTTTACTGTCTTCTCCCAGTGCTGTACCGGCGTTCCGCTACAGTCAGGCTCTTATGCAGTCGCTCAAAATAAATCATTACTGAGGTCACTTGAAAAAAAAAAACAGACGGCTCGGTAAAATGCAGCATTTGGGCTTAATCACTAACTCCCCGAGTCTAGAGTGAACGATTCCTGTGGTTGCCATTTTAGTGCTCTAGCGCTTCCAATCCACCGAAAAGTGGTTGTGTGTCTCTCCGAAACCTGCTTCTAGCACGTCGACCACCTTGTTGGCGTGACGTTGTGACGTCACCACAAGCTTCCCGTCATATTGTGAGCAAACGTACTGCCCACCACGGCTGTTTAATTTAATGATTAGTCGCGAGACATTCCTCAGGAACGCCATAGGTCTCAGAAACCCCACCGATGGCAGCACCTGCCATCGCAGGGCAGCGGCGCATATCTTAACCGCTGCACCTCCGCGCCTGGAGTGGAATCAGGACTCTCAGGTAACTGTGAATATAGAGAATGACTGATTCTACAGCAGTACAAGTCTAAAATAATGCAATAACCCGCAAACTTATGTCACGTAATACATCAACCAAAGAAAGCACGTTCAGGCCAAGCAACAGCATAGAAAATTAAAATAAACCATGCGAAACAGGACTAATGGTGCTAGCGCACGATAATTCATGGTTAATCCTAAGCTAAACCGCCCGTAATTTTTTTTGCTTGCACGTCTACGCCTTACCCAAACACTGAGTATCAATTCATTACCATACCTGCTAGAAATATGGTTCGTAAAAAAAGGCGCGCCATTACGCGGTCACAGGTCTGTAGCGCCCCTCGCGCCGCGCTCGGCTCGCAGGCCATGGCACGCGGCGCCGGACAAGGAGGAGGAAGTTGGGCTAGGCCGCCGGAGCGCGAGCAGCGCAAATAAACAGTTCGAACCCCAACGCTGTCGGAGCTAATTTTTCCTCTCCTTAGCTCCAACAGATTTGGTGACCCAGCTTCGAACACGCAACCCCATCCTCCTCCATGGATTCCGCTTGCTCTTACGCCCTGCCTACTGGCGGCGACACGCCCCCGAACCCTTAGCCTCTTGGGGCTTCGGTGGCCACGTTCCAGCTAGTCAGCCTGCCGCCATTTTGGCACAATAGCCCCCGCGCCTGGCTCCTGCAGGTTGAGGCGCATTTCCAGCTGCGACGTATAACCAGCCAGGATACTAAGTTCCTCCACCTCGTGTCGTCCTTGCCTCCTAACGTCGATGAGGACTTAGTGGACGTCATCACCTCGCCGGACTCGGCTCGACCTTTCGACACGTTGAAGGCCGCTATCATCGACCGCAAGTCAGCGTCCGAGCGCAGCAAACTCCAGCAGCTCCTCAGCGCTACAAAGCTTGGTGACAGCCGCTCTTCGCAGCTCTTCCGTCGCATGCGCCAGCTTCTGGGAGACTCCGCTGCTCAGCATGACCCACTTCTGCGTGAGTTGTTCCTTCAGCGTCTTCCCCAACACATGATCCCATCCTCGCAGCTGCGGGTGATGTTTCATTAGACAAGCTCGCTGAACTCGCTGATCGTGTTGCGGTCTACTCACGGCTCCCCAATGTCTGCTCTGTGGGCAGTCCGCCTCCAACTACTGCCGCAGACTCAGTTTTCCGGCGTCGAATGTCGACTTGATGCTCTTGCCGGGCGGCTCGATGTCCTCGCGCCTTTGCCGCGCCGTTCTCCGCCGGGGCTCAGGCTACGCCGCCGCCAGCCACCTCGCCCTCGGCTGTCTGCTGGTGCCACCGTATTTTCAGCAGCTCTGCCCGCAAGTGCACACACCCGTGCTCCTGATCGGGAAACACTGTGACCGGCCACTGACAGCGGCAAGCGGTGCGGGTGGACGGCCCTGCCGCCTCTTTTACGTCTCGGAAAAGATTACTAGCACTCGTTTCCTGGTCGACACGGGAGCACAAATCAGCGTCTTAGCGGCCTCTTGGGCAGATCGCCGTCGCAACGAACAGACCTCCCCGCTCCAAGCGATCAACAACTCCCCCATTTGCACGTACGGCCCACGGTCCCTGACGCTTAACCTCGGATTGCGCCGCACGTTTCGCTGGATCTTCATTATAGTTGACGTCTCGCAAGCTGTTCTCGGCGCGGACTACCTCAGTTTCTTCAACCTAGCCGTCGACATGAAAGCTCATCGCCTCATAGACCTCAGCACGCACCTCTTCGTCAACGGCGTACTCTCCATCACTGTGGCGACGGGGCCTCGCGCTCTCGCCCTGTTTCGCCGTATGCGAAAGCGCTGGCTGATTTTCCCAACCTCACAAAGCCGCATACCAGAGAGTCACCGGTGAAGCACTCGATCACTATCCGCATCGTGACTTCGGGACCTCCGGTGTTTGCTCGCCCTAACTTTGCCCACCACACTGCGGCACCGCTTTCTTATACCGTAGTTCCAGAGAAAGTAGAAAATAGAAGAAGGTTAGACTACTGAACTACTCACAGTGCGAATAAAAAATTCCACACCAACGCCGCCAAGGGGCTTTGATCTGACAGTGGAATTTCGTAGAAGCATTTTTTGCGCTGCAGCCAATTCTGTGAAACCTCACTGAGCTGAAATCGGACTTCATTCCGGCAAAAAAGGCCCAAAACTTAGCCTTGCTAGGTATAACTTCTACGTGTTTTACTCTGCACTCTGATCATCCGACAGACTCGGGGCAGATAATGAAAGCGTAGACTGCGGTACCATGGTTCCGGTTGGACTGGCCTCCACCCGCATGTCCCGGCCAGTGGCCCCTTGTTAGCGTCCTATACAGGGTGTGCCAACAAATGCTTTAAACAGTTTTTAAAAATATGGCGTTTGAGTTAGAAGAGCGATTTTTTCAGCGGTTTAGTACATCGCGGCGACGGAGAAGCTGTGCTGCACCCGCGTTTCGTGTTCGCCTCGTGTACCTCCAGAGTGCAGAAACTACGTCTTCCCCGGGATCTTCACGCTATGAAGTAGCGCTTTAAAACAGTAATTCATACTCGGCTGCACACCTAAAAAATGTTAGCCCGGAGTATGGTTCGGGCCACCACCCTCACCCTCAGACAGTGCATTTTGTCCTCCCTCACCCTCACGTCATCATGTCTTCCCTCCATCGCCATCACCTCGCCACGTCTTTCCTCCGTCACCCTCGTCCTCAGGAATTTTCATTCACCCATCCTCCCTCACCCTCACCTCACCGAGTGAAATCCTCATGAGGTGCGGATGAGGCTGCCCTCATGAGGGTTCGCCCTCGTGAGGATGCCCATCTCTGGACCCAGCTGGCCGGTTGGCCTCCTGCTTTTCGCAACACGACGCCGATGTTGCCGCTGTAAGCGACCCTTACCACCATCGCGCTAAAAAGTGGATGACAAAGGAGAAGATAGCCTCGGCCGAAAACAAGAGTTTTCATCGATGAAGCTGCCAGCGTCCGTCTAGTGCGGACGTGGGATACATGGGCTCCATCGTCAGTCTTCGATTGCGGGTGATTCTAACTTCAGATCATCGTATAAAAAAAATCGCAAATCGGTTACGACAATGTAACGCGAGATTCAGCGATAGCTGTTTAGGCGTTTAGTGTTGGGGATATTTTGTGGTACAAAAGATACAGTGACCTCATATCGCACTGGTGTAATAGTCAAGTGATGCACCCTGCACTGGCAGGCGGCTATTCCAAATAGTGCCACCCGTAGGCTTATGGGACCCAGGCTGACCGGGATATAAGGTGAGTGCGTTAATGACCGATGGGTGCGTTAATGACATCCACCCGGTGGGAGGATGTCATTAACGTACCCTCCGGTTACGCCGACGGCGACGATGCGAAAGCCATGGACGGGCGCCTACCCTACCGCTGTAAAACACCAACGAGTTCCTTTCAATGCCTGAAACCGTATGATACAACCTGTGAGACGGTGAGTGCCGATTTGTCGGCATTGCGCCGGTGTCAATTTTCGTCTCCGCTTGGAGGGAGCCAAGCCTAAGGCCAGAGCAGCGGAGGCGTTCGTCCAAAGCCATGAGTACTACGGATTAACAGAGATGGACGCCAGTCACGAAACAACATCCAAGCAGCAGCAGCTGCTCTCACAGGACCTCCCGAAGGAATAAGAAAGCCACGGCTGGAACAATTGGTTCCGGCGAAACAACGATAAGGCGGCATGGTCTTCACCCGCAACGCCCACTCAATGGCTGCAAAAGAAAAACCCCATATACCTTCCTTTTCAGGAAAAACCAACGCTGTGTATTGTCAGACAGCAGTATAAATGGTGTGCACTCATTGTGAGGAAGACGCTTTTCGCCTCGAAGCATCTGTGCCTCGATAACAAGACTACAACGGTCGCCAGCTACGTCGCCTTACCGGAGGATGTTTATAAGGGTGCGATACACAATATCAGGCCGAAAGTGAGACATGACACTGTACTCCAAGGCGGCTCCTCACCGAAATATTAAATCCTGCGAATGCACCGACTGGGCAAGGCAGCATTGGCAGTGATCTCATTCGCCGGGCAGGAGGGTCCACTGACAGTCAACTATGGGTGTTCCCAGCTCCGCTCCTACATGTACAGGAAAGCGAAGGCGGCTTGCGTCAATTGCGGAATGCCAGGTCATCGAGTAGACGTGTACCCAAAACACAGGAATTCAGTTTGCCAGAACGGCGGAAAACTGAATTGCGCGCTATGCAAGGGCCCGCGCAAGGCCTACAAGGCCTATTCGAGGGACTGTAAGGACAAATTCTACAAGCCCGTGAACATTAATACCACTAACACGTCCTCGAAGGCGGCGGTGACAACAAAACCCGAGGAAGAAGGCAGGAGCAGTTCGCAAAGGAGGAAGCACCCTGCAGACAGACGGCGAGCGGCATCGGCATCAACCTCCTGCTCTCGCTTCATCTCTCGTGGCCGCGGTAGCGGTTCCAAGTGCAACGCGCGTCACGTGGAGGCGGGCAACGGATCCCATGGGGTGAAGAACCAGGCCAACGTCCTCGGGGCCCTAAAGCAGACGCACTCGGGCCAGTTACCGGGTCTCAAGGTGAGCTGGTAAGAGCGGTATTCCCTCTCTCTCTCCTCTACTTCCCCTCTCAATAACACAGAGTTGGCAGCTTTGAACAAAATAGAAATCCTAAAAATTAGCTGTGGTTTAAACTTTGTTTAACTCTGGTGAGAAGCGAACGCTTCCTTTGCATGGCACACTGAAGATGGGGCAGTCCGATGAGGCCATTGCCACCTGCCACGGTGGGGAGATTGTGATGACGCCAGTAGGTAACATGACCTGCCACGTGACACCACATGCATCTGTCACGTGACTGCACTGACGCTACCCTCTTGAAAACGTAGCGTAGTGAAGATTTCGCTTCAAAACGTACATCGCCAAACTCGCGACCCATCCTGTTCCTCATCGAAATCTCCAAAACCTAAATCATCCGCCTGCCCAGCTCACCGTCTGGTCGGTGGATACTATTCCAGACTTCCTACGCACCCGTGTCTTTCCCAGACGCACCGCAGTCACCGATCTACCCCCTAACCTCCGTCTCGCACCCATTCCATGTAACATATCCGCGCACACACACGCAGGGCGCCACCAAGCGTACGCATACAACCACAGGCCACCCTTGGAGACTATGGCGGTGGCCTACACAGACGCCCGCCTCATGGAAACCGCGGGCTCCACAGCATGCTTTTTCCTCTACCCTTCCCTCTCTACAACCAGCACTCACACAACCAGCTCGGCTCCCGGGACCTGAACCTGCAACGCGCCCTCTTCACTTTGGCTCAGGACCTGTTGAATGCCTGAGATAAAGAAAGAGCTTTCCCCTTCCCTACCCGGTAGGCCTTAGATGCCTCACTCACAGCATTGAGCCGAAGATCGGTGACCCTTCGGAAGATCCCTGGTTACATCGGCATTCCCAGCAGTGAGCTGGCTCACCAGGATGCCTACACTACTATACACCGGGCGCCGGGAATCCCATGGACGCGCCCACCGACGGTACACGCAGTCAGCGCTTACAAACTCACTGTCGACGAATACTACACGCAGCAAAATTTAGACAGCTGATTTAACACCGCTGCTCCCATCCTTACCGAATACAATTTAATCTCCTTCATACACCAGCCAAACTTCCTTCGTACCCGTACACTCCCACACATCAGTGCTCAAACTGTCCACATACATATGCAGATGAAGAAAACTGTCTTACACAGTGCCACTCAGCCTTCCAGTCCCCACCTAGTCTTTCCCCCCACACCCACCATGGCCCATCTGGCTGCCTCCCGGGACCTGAACCTGCAACGCGCCCTCTTCACCTTGGCTCAGGACCTGTTGAATGCCTAACATAAAGACTGTTTTAATAAACGTGTTCACCACACCACCACCCCAAAACCAAACGCAACCAGTAGTACCTAGTTACCAGCCAACCTTAGGTGAGATCTATCAACCAAATTATTCAAGAAATTAGAGGCTTTAAAGAGGAATTTCAAGCGTATCCGCATTATGCTAACACACAATTCCAAGACATTCGGGAGCAGATTGCTAACAACCGGCGATATATGGAGACAGCAATTTCCGCGCTTCGCAAGGAACAACAAGATAAAAGGCACAAGTCCAAATTCGCTCATACAATGCAAATGTACGAGCCGTCAGATACGAAATCGACATGCCAGTCGAAACTAGAATAAAGGTTTGGCACGCGAACTGCCCAGGATACAAGAGAAAGCAGGCGGTTCTCAATCTCCTCCTATCCCCCCGGCAGCTATCCTAATTTAAAAACCTATTGCCTATCAGACTCGGAGACTCCATAACATCATCAAGATCAGTAAACTGCTTATACACTGACGTACTGCACGACCCTCTCGAGAATATAGTGCACGGCTATGTCACTATTATCCCCCTCCAAAGAGCAGCTACAAGCACGTACGTATTGAATGTCTTGTATTGAATTGAATGTATTGAATGGAGTGATTGGAGGCAACATTAACGCACCGCAACCGTCATTGGGCTACCAGACGGCGACGCCTAAAGGTAGAAAACTGGAAAAAATAGCGACGCAAGTAGAGTTATATTTCCTCACTGATCCCACTTACCCTTCGGGACTGGACAACAGAGTTAGCAGGGATACGTGCCCAGACCTGACGTTCACCAAGAACACACGCAACCACATTTGGAAAAATACCGAACAGCACCTCGGAAGGGATCACTTCATCCTCTCCCTAGAAGTAAGCACGACTAAGTGCAAATAAAAATTAGAATTGCAAGAATTCCTAACTGAGAAAGATGGAGAGGCATCTACTGAAAACGCTATTTCAGATATAGAGGTTTGGGTGCAGGGTGAGATGGAGAGCTTGAAAACCTTCACCAAGAAAGTCCAGACGACGGAAGAGTGCCCCACGGTCGACATACACCTTCTGCATTTATGGGAAGCAAGACACTCATTGACGAAGGGGTGGAAAAGGCCGAGACTTAACAGAAAACTCAGGGCGAAGATAGAGGAAATCAACAGAAAAGCGGAAGCCTACGCCATCTTCCTGGCCAGACAGAACTGTAATTCACTCTGTGACCGTATTCAAGGAAAGTTAGGTGTGTCAAAGACTTGGAATCTCCTGCGATTTTTAATCGACCCTACAAGCAGCAAGTCAGCCACTCAAGACAGACTCACGAAGATCATACACACCACCACGCCTACTAACAACGACCTGGAAAACCATATACCCGTGCACGAACCCAGCTGTGGAACACCAGAACACTCTGGGCTTCCAAATCCGGGGCTAGACGCTCCAGTCACGAAAGAAGTAAGATCACAAATTGCGACCATGAGGACCAAATCCGGAGCTAGACTCTCCAGTCACGAAAGAAATAAAATCAGAAATTGCTACCATAAGTAAGAATGCAGCTCCAAGTCCAAATCGAATAAAAGCGAGGCTCCTATATGACATCAGCGACGTCAGCGTCACCTCATTGGTGGAATACTTCAACGATCAACATTGGGCTGCCGGAACATTACCGATATCCTCGAAAACTCACGAGGTTCGGTTCATTCTGAAGCCCGAGAAACCACTAAAATTGGATAACTCTAGAACGATATCGCTGACATCGCGTCTGGGCAAGCTCTTCGAGAGGGTCTTCAACACGAAACTCAGTATATACCTAGAAGGCAACTCACTTCTACTTAATAATCAATTCGATTTTCGCCCTCACCTCTCGACACATGATGCTTTCTTGCATTTGTATGAGGACCCCCTGGAGGAATTTCCCAGGTCGCAGACAAGAGCTATATTGGCGCTTGATTCAAAAAGAAGCTTGTGATAACATTTTTCATAAAAACAACCTGCAAGGCCTCGCGGATACCAACTGCTGCGCCAGAGCCTGCAACTCCATCAAATAATTTTTTATCTGCCAGGCAAGCCACCATTAACTCAGATGAAATGAAGTCGGACCCCATTACTTTGGGACCGCGAGGAATACTGCAAGGGGCGGTACTGTCACCCCTCTAGTTCAATTTGGCTATGAAAGACCTACCAGCCCTTCTGTCCACAATCTCGAGCATTAAGCCGCCGCGGTGGCTCAGTGGTTAAGGCTGCTAACTCAAAAAACACGGCTTCTATCCCGGCGGCGGTCTAATTTCGATGGAGAAGTTCTAGAGGCCCGTTTACTGTGCGATGTCAGTGCACATTAAAGAACACCAGGTGCCAAAATTTCCGGACCCCTTGAAACCCCCTAAACCAACCAACAATCCCGGGCTTCAAACGCACCTTGTATGCGGAAGATACTACTGGTACAACGCGTATATCGACTCCGAGATTGAGGAGCGCCTTCAGGCAGCAGCCGACATGGTGAACCTGTACGCCAGTGCTCACCGAAGAGTCGGAGCTGCTCATCCTCAAAAACCCGAGGAAACCACTACCGCAGAATATCACGGTGCTTATAGACAACCAACCAATTCAGCAACACACGGAAGTCACGATCCTAGGGAAATATATTCTTCAGGGACGACAGAACGCCACTACTTTGAAGGGGTTTTCTACGTGCACCGAACAAACCCTCCGAATGACACACAGTACATGGAATAAGCACTGTGACATGAAAAAAAGAGACCTCAAGCACTTGGAACAAGCTTTCGTGGTCTCGATATTAATGTACGACACGGCATTCCTTAATCTTTCCAAGACGGAACAGTGAAAAGCTGGAGACCCTGAGTAAGACATCCTACAAGGCAACGCTGGAGCTGCTTAACTCCAAGCCTACGGCAAAGCTCATGGCTCTAGGAGTGCATAATACCCTCGAATAGATGTGGAAGCACAACGGCTCTCACAACTCCACAGGCTCGCCCTCACAAAACCGGGCAGAGACCTGCTCGAAAAAGTCCACATAAGTCTGCCCTATACGGTAGATCAGAGGGAAGGTGTGCCTCGCGATGTCAGGAGACACATCAACGTGTACCCGATTCCAAGGAATAAGCATCTTTCACATAACAATAAAGATAAGAAATCAAAAGGAGCGACCGTGCAGAAGGCATGGGACGAAAAAACCCAACACTATATGTGGACGCAGCAAGGCCAAATGAGGGAGTAATGAACACCGTGGTCTGAACCCCTTCAGGACCGCTGGTCAACTGCGCCTCGGTGAAAACGTCTAACACGACTCACGCAGAAGAAGCAGCTGTTGCCTTAGCTGTAGCTGTGAGCCAAAAAGCCGTTGTCCTCACTGACTCACCGAACGCCTGTAGCAACCTCATTACGAGGTTGATTCAAAAGCAAGGGCTGTGATTTCGTACTAAGCATCCACCCTTCCAGACCTCAGTCATCTGGCTCCCCGGTCACCTGGAACTACCAGGAGGAGATGAAGCTGCTCACAGGAATGCCCGAGCTGTTCTATACCGGGCATCTCTCCCTGGCGACTATGCAGCGTGCTATGACTTAGTAGCCTCAACAACGTATGTTGACTATCCACGCCACTCAGAACAGCCGGCAAGCGTACCCAACGCCACATAAATCCCTTAATAAATCGAAAAAGAACACCCTTAGAAGATTACTAACAAACACATATTCAACACTACCTAGGTTACACCAGTGGTATTGCACACTATACTCTTCGCAGTGCGGGAACTGCGGAGAGGTAGCTAGCCTATACCACATGGTGTGGCATGTCAATTGAGTCCCAAAGATGACCCCATTCCAAACCCCTCGGAGGTTCAGTGGAAGCCATTCTGCTCAGCGATGACCCTGTCTACCAGCATTGGCTGCAGGCGAAGGCCAATGCGGCAGCGATAACCAGTGTACAGCAGGACTAGGCGGCACACCCAAATGCTCTAAGAAAATTCTGCGCCAGTAAAGAAGTTTTCAATCAATCAATTCATCGACTATTGATGTGAACGTCTGCAGCGGTTAAACGCAGCATTTAATGGTTGTATACGGCGATTTTTCTACTCGTTAAAGTCGCACAAACAGAACTTACAGCGTTTTCTCGGTTGCGTGGGAGTCCAAAAGCATTTACTCGCCGATGCACCTAAGTACGCATTTAATGGCTGCATTTTACCTTCTCCCCTTATTTCTGTTATTTTACCCTTTCCGCACCGCTCTCCTTCCGCCTTTATTATCCAAATTCTCTTCCCCACGCTGACTAACATGACAGCGTTTTTTAAACGCCGTCTAAATTCTGTTTTTTTTTTCATTAAAGGTCTTCTCCCTCTATTTCTCAAAAATCATGATAGGCTTTTTGTCTGACGAAGTGGCAGTGCCATACCAAGCCACGTAATCCTTGTACCTGTCGCCTTTTATATGTGCAAAGCTGATGCGCAGATCCTGATGCGTCGACAATATGTGCTCGCTGGATTGTTGCATTGCTTAAAAAAGTCTGGTGGTGACAATCCGTGATAGGAGTAGGTCACGTAGTTCGAACAGTCATGCTAGTCGTGCGTCTGTAGCTCGCTGTATAGTTTGTCGGCTAGGGCTCTGGCGTCGGTATACCAAAATAAATATTTGCTTACCACCCTGTACGGCAATTCGTTCTGGCAAGGTGTAAGTGACTTTGGCAAGATAGCAGCGTTTAGTAACCACCCACAGCACCTTTACGAACGGCGCGATAAAATATGGCTTGAATTCTTGTCATTCCACGTTCGGGGCAGGCGGATCTAACGTCTGGGAGGAAGGAATGGGTGAGCGGTCTCAACTCTTCAAAACCGGCCTGAACTAGTCCGGCTGGGCCCAGCAGACAACGCCGCAGCCACTGGAGTCCTGGACAGAGGGGCACCGCCCTCGACCAGCGGCAGTCCCTCTCTGACATTGCCAAATAAAGTCTCTTTCACTCTCTCTTTAACGTACTCCAACCACTTACCGTCCATCGCATTAGACTCGCAGCACTTTGCTAGAGAGATCACACTGCAGAAGAGGAGCCACTTGCACCAAATCGCCTGGCCTTCCATGCCACCGTCAGACCCGCAAATAGCCGCGACCGTTGCTCATTCACTGGGTTCACGAGATGGCCGGCTACCGTAGCGTCCATTACTCACGCGAGAGCCGCCAAGCGCCGCGTTCATCGCTCTTGGCGGACAATACAACACAAGCTCACTCTGCGCGGGCTCATTTCTCCTCCCATGTTTGCGCTGTGCGCGAATGCCAGCGCGATCGAGGAGAGTAATGACATATCACGCGCCTTATTAACTTGAACATAAGCAGGTGTGTTGGAGTCGACCTTATTTTTGCAAGAAACACTGCAGTTTTCATGAAAAAAAATCTCCAATTCAAAAGATGTCGAATATGTTGTTTTTGCTATTGCACAAGATTGCAACCTTAAATCCTGCGCAACGAAACATACAATTTTGTGGAACATGAATCTTTTTGTTCAGAAAATGTATTGATACTTTTCTGTTTGAAGCAGCTCAAAAATATCTTTTAGCTCTTGGGATTTCACAGCCCAAAATTCGCATTCTTAAAAAAGATTTGGTTTGGATTAGTGGTTTAACTTCCCAAAGCGACTCAGGCACTCAGGGACGCCGTAATGGAAGGCTTCGGTAATTTCGGCCACCTGGGGTTCTTTACCGTGTACTGACACTGACATCGCATAGTACACCGGCCTCTAGCATTTCGCCTTCATCGAAATGCAACTGCCGCTGCAGGGATCCAACCCGCGTCTTTCGGGTCACCAGCAGAGCACCATAACCGGCTTGTTCACAATGTTTGCGTTTCAAGACGGGTTCTTTTCAGAACGATAACATTAAAAAATGAGATAAGAACTTGGCGTTGAATCTTTTCTCCATGCTTACGGCTCCTTTTCACAACCGTGACTGGAAACCCGTTCTTTCGACCGGTCAGTTTTGACAGCGATAGCTCTACCGAATGCAAAATTCGAGTTTGAGTCCGTGTGTTCGTATGACCTTCAAATGCCATTCGGAGTTAGCAGTTTCATAGCAGCAGCCTTAAGTCAGATGCCGAAGCATACTTTGACTATGACCAACACACAGTGGCTTCCCAATTTGGCCCTGGTCATTACGAACGTTTGACCCACCCCACCAAGATCAATGTCCAGGCTAATTTGAATCTGCCCAATGCAATGGTGACCTCCAAATCTGGTCCTGCCACCTTGGTCATTTTCAAATTTGGCCCACCCCATCCTCGAAATTTGACCTTCACTGATTTGGACCGAAATCGATATCCAGGCTAATTTGACTATCACCAACATAATGGTGATGGCGATAGCAACAGCTATCACTCGACCACTCGGTGTAACATAGCAAAACCACTGCTACTTTATTTTTAGTTGAAATGTTCACGAATTCAAAAATTGCGAAAAATGGACCACTTAGAGTCGCATTCAAAGAAATTTTTTCGCTCGTTCGACTTGGAAGATTTCTATATAAGGAAGGAGCCTTATTGCGAGGAAAATCTTCAATTCCGGGGGTGGACGTCTCTCTGCCATGTGATAGACGACTAATTTGGCTGAATGAGATTTGCACAAAGTAGCCGACTTGCCTTAAAAATTTTCTGGAAGCACCTCTGTCTACAACAGGGCATGTTTTGGGGAGCTTGGCCCTGTCATGACAGGGCAGGAAGCCTCCCCCGTTAAAGATCTGACGGTTCAGTTCGACTTTTGCCATTATTTTGTACACTCGGGTAATGTAACGCATGCGTGGGAACACGCCAAACACTTGTTTCGTGTCGGAATGCCCATCCGGCCACAGGGGCGCGATCAAGGTCTCGTTATTTCTCTTCCGAAGTTACACGGAGCTTCGAGAGAAATGGGAGCAAGCAGTACTGCTGCAAAAAACGTGGTGGCTTCACCTCGGCCTCGTTTCTGGCAGTCTTGATGCCGTAGGTAGCATAAAAGAGTTCTCGCACAGATTCCATCCTCAAGATTCGATCACGTTCCACGTGGCTCTCGCTGTAATACTGGACGCATTGCGTCCGCCGCTATAAAAGGCCGTATCACTAGTGATCAGTCTAAAATTAGAGGTGACACTTAAGCTCCGCCTTAAGGGTATGATGCGATAGCGTATTGGGTTATTTCCCATATATGCAGAAGCTCATTCTCTACTTTACATTCATAGATCCCTGGGAGTCCTCATACCACTCCTGGCGCAGTGGTGCAGCGGTTAAGCGATGAGCCACTGCCCTGCGATGGCAGGTGGTCCGAGTGGTGGGCCTTGTGCGGCTCAGGTTGCTCTTCCCGAGCGACCAATCATGAATTTAACTACCATGGTGGGCAGTTTTCTCACTATTCAGTGGACAGGTTGCGATGACGCCGCAAGGTCACCTGACCAAAGTGGCCCGTTTGCCTCCTAGATTGCTCTCTGGGCGCCCCCTGCCAAAGTCATGCTCGTGATTTTAAAGTGTTAGCTCTAATGGTCGCGTTTAGAGCCTCCGCGTTTTGCTGATTCCGCGGATAAAATCCAAGATGGCGGCCTCCATAGCAACGCCATTGTATTATAGCGTTAAGCTCTACTTCACGCGTTTCGGGTCCCCGCGTTATGCGTTATAACGCAAATTGTAACCCAGTGGTTGCCATGGTAACCGAGGTGGTTACATAATGTGAAAGTGGGTTTGTGCACAAATAAAACAGGGTATGGAATTCTCAGCGAGCGACACAAAACGACGAGCAGAACGGCGGGAAGCACAGAAGACAGCCACTCTAACCGAAGCGATCTCGTGCAGTGCGGCGGCGCTTCCTCTTTCATCGGCGCTTCGTCGGTGATCTGCCGATGCGGCATCAGGCGCGGCCGTCATGGTTCACTACCACTGCCCCGGGAACGAAGAGGAGCCACCCTGGTGACCTATGGCGAGGGCAAGAGGAACGGGTCGTAGTAGGTCTTCAGGCGGCTGACGTGGACGGTTTCTCGGTCGCGATGGCGCAAGTCCGAAGAGGAGTTGAGCGGCTCCACCATGTAATCGACAGGCGACGTTTGCTGGACGACGCGTTAAGGGCCGTGGGGTGTTCCTGGAATCCCGGGGGTGTGCCTGGAAACCAGAGCCAAACTAGGGATCCTATCGGAAAAACGTGTTGCCTCTGATCGTTATCATGGCGATGCTTTGGGCCTCCTTGGGATTCCGAGGTAAAAGAGCGCGCCAACTGGCAGCATTCCTCTGTATGCTTTGCGACTTCGGAGAGGGGCGTCCACACGGAGGCGTCAGGAGTATATGGTAAGATGGTGTCCATCGTGGACGACAGCTCACGCCCGTACAGCAGAAAGAAAGGGGTAAAACCGGTGGCTGACACGTTGATATGCTTGGGGATCGGGACGGAGGTCTTCACCGCATGAGGATGAAGTGGGCAGACTACGAAGAGAAGCGTTCAGAAGAATTAGCAACCTTGGAGGTTTATTTTACATAGTTACAACATAAACAGTGTGATGACCCCCATAATGCGCAGGTCCACACGGGACGGAGAGGCAGAGACACCGTATGGCTCAGTTTAAACAAACAGGTATATTCAATAATTACACATGATTAAGATTATACATCAGAGGCTGGGGCGTCCGAGCTTACGTGCCGACGACTTCATGGGGGCGATGGAGTGGCTCCGGAGTTGGGCTCGAGCGGTTGCTGGCAGAAGCTGCACGCCCTCGGGCTTCGGCGCTGAAGGCCCTCTTGGCGAACGATGTCGTCCTGAGCGTGTATGCAGTAGAATTTCAATAGTCGTCCGTTTCTTCGAGGATGGTTCACAAACCCTTCCTCTAGTGTCGTTCGGCTTGGAAGATAAACAGGAGGCGAGCTTGTAGATGATGACAGCAGAGCATAATTTTACAACATACATATACAGAGAGTTAAACTGGAAAAAGCAGAACTGAATTTACAAAAGAACAAACTTTGCACTACTTTACTCATCGACCGGGCAGGTTAGTGCCTAAGTAGCATCACATTACATGCTAAGCATGGAGCCCCAGCTCAGACTGAACTGCATCCGTTTACATGCGCTTTTAAGCACTTGATTAACAAAGGACTAAGGGCGGTCCTTTCCAGTGGCCCGCCCAAAGCATCAATTCTCCAATCCAAAATAACATGCGAGATGGGGACCACCCCTTGGGTTGGGCTTAGCCTCGACCCCAGAGTCTATTAACAATACAAACTAAATAAACAACAAAAACGCCACCACTCTCTCTCAAGTGAGAGTATACACAGGCTCTCTCTTCGGAGCTAATTCACTAGCGCCTGTCTTTCCACATTCTTGGCGAGTACTGCCTGTCTGTCTGACAGGTGTCCGTCACGGCCCTTCTGGGAAGCTGTGGGTGCCTTCCCGGCGATAGCCCACGACAAAGGGGGGGGAGGGAAAGAATGTTGTCTTCGCGGTAGCGCATAGCGTCGGCTGTGGTACGGCGCGCTCTGGCCCGCTGACAGCTCCCTTGTCCTGGAATGTGCCCGGAAATTGGGGAGGATAAAGCCTGTTTCCCCGGGGCGGCGGCGGGTCCGGTTGTTCTGGTCGTCACTCAAAGAGCATGGCTGGGTAATTGATGATGCCGCTGTCACGGGTCTCCGTCTACGCCGCGCCGTCGAACGTGGATCCTCGTAGCACACACGGAATGTCACACTCGCTCACCCTCCAGAAGAATGTTCTCCGAACATTAAAGTCCACGCAGCTCCCCTTGTCTTTCTGAATCGCCTCGCACAGTGCGTCCGACAAAACACTTTTCGCTGCACTCAACACCACTGCACAACACCATATGCCTCCGCTGTCAATACTGGCGTCTCCAGGGGCAGCACTGATCTTCTTTTACAGATAAACATGAAACTCAGCACCCAAGCCTCTCTTTTCTAGTCCAAACTGGACGAAATAAATTTACCACAGTTATAAAGGAGCTCCCACTTCTAGCACGATCACGGCACAGACAAAAATATAGATAACGAAAGGAAGTAGGGCAGGTTCTGCATGCGCTCCGCATGCTCTCCTGTGGAGGTGTTACTTAATGACAGAAAGGTTTAACTATTAACTCCGATAACTTAACACATACGCATATAGCAATGTTATGAGCTGCGGCATTACACAATTCTAACCAGTTCACAACTCTGCTCTGTTTACGCCATTAGTCCGACTTAGCTTTCCGATTTCGCAGCGGATATCGGCCTTCATGAGTCATACTAAGTAAGTCTGTGCCCCTTTGTCTGCTTTGGGACTCGCGAGGGCTCGTGGCAGGAGCCTCTCCTGGCGTTATCTGCGCGGCAACCTCGCGCGCTTCTTCTTCTAGCAATGCATGAAGTAAATCCGGTGGCATTCCGGCCGTCACCTCGGGCGCCTGCCGAACAAATGCAGGAGAGGGCGTTTCTTGCGAACTATCTGCGCGCTCCGCTTCACTTCTGTCCCCATCAAAATCCGCGCTTTCCCTTTCCTCATTTCGTGAATACTGAACCGGTGCCGACTTGAGGCGATTTGCGTGTATCCTTATCAAACGCCGGTTCACGTCTCGGACTCTGAAGTTTACCGGAGAAAGCTTCTCGACAACCTCGCACGGTCCTCTCCACTTCGTCTGGAACTTACGAGCTAGCCCAATCTGCCTTTGGCAGTTTTCAATGTACACGCTGTCCCCCACATCAAACGGCGCGTCTCTAGCACTGCGATCGTGCACCTCCTTCCTGCGCTTCGCCGCTTTCTTTAAGGACTCCTTTGCGATGTCCCTCGCCACTTGCAAGCGCGATTCTAGCTCAACCTTATAGTCGTCCAGTGAAGCGTATGGGACACGACGGGGGCCCTCTGGCACTTCACTAGGCTGGTCCGGGTCTCGGCCGTAGAGAAGAAAGAATGGCGATTCGCCCGTGCTCTCGTGTGCTGCGGAATTGTAGGCAAACATTGCATACGGGAGCCACAAGTCCCAGTCCCGCTGGTCGCGCGAAACAAAATGCGACAGGAACCCGGCCACGGTTTGGTTCAGTCGCTCCACCGCGCCGTTGCAAGCCGGATGGCACGGTGTTGTCTGCTTCTTAGCGATCTTAAGCAGCTCGCAAACTCTCCTCATTAGCTGCGACACGAAGTTCGTTCCCCGATCTGTCAAGAGTTGCCTCGGGGGTCCATGTCGGAGCACGATCTGTTCGACAAATGCTCTTGCAACCGTGTCTGCCTTCTGATCTGGGAGTGCTACCGCTTCCGCGTATTTTGAAAGGTGATCGACAAATACTAAAATGTACTTGTTTCCGGAAGAGGTCGTGGGCAAGGGGCCCATTATGTCCATACCTGTCCGCTCGAAGGGAGCCGAAACCTCAGGGAACGGCTGAATTGGAGCTGGTCTTCGTCCCTTGGGTGTTTTTCTTTCGAGACAGGAATGACACTTCGCACAGTAGTCTCTAACATCCTGTCGCATGCCACTCCAAAACTACAAACGCTCCACACGCCTGCGTGTCTTCGCTACGCCAAAATGACCGGCGCATGGCGCATCGTGAAACGCGCGAAGAACCCTTTCTGTCCACGACCGAGGTATGACGACTCTCTCCCAAGCGGTTTTCTCTGGTCTCCCTTTCCTGGTTGGCCTCGTGCGCCGACACAGGGTGCCGTCTTTGCCAATGAAATAACCTAGCTGTTCGGGGTGAGACGGTGCGCCCTCTAAGCTTTCGATTATTCGCTTCAGGTCAGGATCTTTGCACTGCTCTGTGCGTAATTCGGCGGGGTCGACTACGGGGACAAACTCATCTATAGCTGCCACGGCAGCTGTGCGGCTGAGTGCATCAGCATTCAGATGTGTCTTTCCTGACTTGTGCTCAACTTCAAAGCTGTATTCCTGCAGGTGTAGATTCCATCTAGCGAGTCGCGAGCTAGGGTCCCTGACACTCATCACCCATTTCAGAGGATGGCAGTCTGTGACTAGCTTGAATTTGCGGCCGTAAAGGTAGCATCTGAAGTGCTTTACTGCCCAGACAACGGCGAGGCACTCCCTTTCCGTAGCTCCGTACTTTTGCTCTGTGGGGCTCAGCTGTCGGCTAGCAAAAGCAACGGGATGTTCTTTGCCCTCGATAACCTGAGATAGCACGGCACCAACTGCGAACTTTGACGCATCTGTGGCCATAACGAAGGGCAAATTAAAATCCGGGTGGCGCAACAGCGGTGCACTCATTAGCTTCCTTTTCAGGGCCCCAAAAGCATCCTCCACGTTTTCGTCCCAGCGAAAGGCGACATTTTTGGCTGTTAAGGCGGTGAGCGGCTTAGCGAGCTTGGCGAACTCCTCTATGTGCCTTCGGTAGTAACCGATCAGGCCGAGAAACTGCCGGACCTGGCGGACGCTAGTCGGGGATGGAAAATCTGAGACACACCTTAGTTTCTCAGGGTCCGGTCGCACGCCGTTAGCTGAAACAACGTGCCCGAGGTATTTCACCTCGTTTTTGAGGAATTGGCACTTAGAGGGCTTCAGCTTGAGACCCGCTGCTCTTAGTCGCACCAAAACCTGCTCAATATCGCGCAAATGGTTATCAAAACTGTCACTGTATATGATAATGTCATCCATATACACGAAGCACAGCCTCCCCAGAAGACCTGCCAGGATAACATCAGCGGTTCTCTGCCAGACAGCAGGGCTGTTGGCCAGACCCATCGGCATTCTTTTCCATTCATAGTGCCCTGAGGGCGTGTTGAATGCCGTTTTCTCGGCATCTGCCGGATCCATTGCTATCTGCCAGAATCCCGCCGCCATGTCCACTACCGTGAAGTACCTGGCAGAGCCCAGCTGAGAAAGCGTCTCCTGTATATTGGGGATGGGGTATGGATCGATGCGAGTTACGGCATTTAGTTTGCGGTAGTCCACTACCAATCGATACGAGCCATCTGGCTTTTCCACCAATAGTGCTGGTGCTCCCTAGGGTGACTTTGAGTGTTCGACAATGCCGCGATCAATCAGGTCCTGCACCTGCCGCTCCATCTCCTCACGTTGGGAGTAAGGAATCCTGTACGCACGCTGGTAAACGGGCGATGAAGTGCCGGTTTCTATCCTGTGCTTTATAACGCCACAGCAGCCCAAATCCAGGTTGGACGCGGCGAATACCTCCGAGTAGTCGTTCAGCAAACCAGCCAGAGCCTCCCTCTCCCTGGATTTTACGTGAGAAAGATTGAACGACACCTTTGGAGCAGCCGAAGGACTAGCATGCTCTACAGTTGCGAGTACCGTATCGGTGGGCTCACGTTGCTCTATCGCAGAGGTGAAGAAAGCCAATGTTTTGTTCTTGGGAAGGCTCAGTGGCTGCTGGCTACAGTTAACCACCCGTAGGGGCACTCTGTGGGCGTCATTAACTGTCACGAGGCACGCGGCTGCCTTCAGGCCATTGCTGAGAGAGTCGACCGGCTCAAGCACTCCCACGGCGCCGCTCTCTACATCTGAAGGCACAAACGAGTACAAAATGTGCTCCGACCAAGGAAGGACGACCGCCTCCTCGACCAGCCGGACGGCAACCCGCGAATATACCTTCTCCAATGATCCCACTGTTTGACGGGTGTCAATATCGGTAATGCGAATCTCAGCCCCTCTCCTGTTCAAAAACGGAACTTTTGAGCCGCCCGCATTAACCTCTTCATCAGAGAATGAGACTACTACCTTCCCTTTTCTCAAAAAATCCTGCCCTAATATACCAGACACTCCGTTTGGCAGAGACACCGTGTCCGGGCATACGTAGCAGGGGTGCTCCAATGCAATTCCGCCGAGAGAAAAGTGTAACCGGTAGAGTCCACTTATGCCAAGAGGATCCCCCGTTATGCCTACAAATTTGGTTGCCATACCACCAGACGCTTCCAACACCTCGCGGTCCCCCTTCCTTCGAAGCGTGTTAAAACTGCTCTCCTTAAGCAATGTCACCTTTGACCCCGTATCTATCAACAATTCCATGCAACAACCATTTAACTTGCAACGCACAACAGGGCATGCCTCGTCGGCCACACAAACTACCACCACCTCATCATCTACTGCTCCCTCCCCACGCTCCTCAGGCTGGGGAGGACTAACTAGTTTTTTGTCTCGGTATCTGGAGCCCCGCTGTAGGCTTGCTTAGGGCATGTCTCGCCTGCTTCTCTTTGTGGCTCCCCACGGCGCACGTTTTGGCAGAACCTGGCGATGTGTCCGCGACCCTGGCAAGCGAAGCATACGATTTCTTCAAAATCTCGCATACCGCGCCTGTAGCTTTGTGGCGGTCTCCGGTTTCCAGCGAATGGGCGCTGTTGAGCGCGCGCTTCAACCTGGCGTTCTACCTGCTGAGTTAGCAGCTGTTCCAAGCGATCTAACCGCTCTGTCAAGAGAGCAACCTCAGGGTTGAGCACCGCTCTCTCTATGACGCGTACTCTCGCTGCGGCTGTCGTTAACGCCTCATTTCGTTCCTCATCCAATGCGGCCTCCACGGCTTGGTCGAAATTGCTCGGCTTGCGCGAGAGCACGAACCGGCGCACGGGGTCTTGCAGACCAGCCACGAACAAAGCGGTCATTTCCTCTTTAAGTATATCCTCCGCGTATTTCTTCCTTAGCTGGTCTCCTTCCTCCTCCCTGCTTAACGTATCGCGTGCTAGGCGCTGAAGCCGCGACGCAAATGTTCGCACGTCCTCCCCTACCATCTGTCCGGCGTCACGGAACCTCTGTACCCGCACGTGACGTGGTTCAGTGTCGAAATGCTCAAACGCGAGCTTCTTAAATTCCGCAAATGATTTTGTGGATTTTACTTTTTCGTCTCGCCAGGCAAAATCATGAGCAGCTCCTGCCATCTTACACCTCGCCATTCTCAGCATTTGAGCATCGAACCATCCCCCCATTTTCCCAATCTCTTCTAGCATGGAAAAGAAATCGCAGATTGGAACCCCTGTCTTATCTCCCGTAAACGTCGGAATGACGCTTCCTAATGCCAGCATGCTTGCTCCGAGCGACGGCTGTGGAGTGGGAACTCCCTCAGATACAGTCATTTTTCTTTTTTTTTAAGCCCTCCAGTGCCTCAAGCCTCTCAAATGGGGGTAAAAGTCCCACAATCAGTCCCGTGATTCCCTTTTGATTACAATTTTGAAGTCATGAATGTCACAGCATTCAGAGGACATTTGCTTTTGAGACCCCACTTCTGACACCAGTGTGATGACCCCCATAATGCGCAGGTCCACACGGGACGGAGAGGCAAAGAGACACCGTATGGCTCAGTTTAAACAAACAGGTATATTCAATAATTACACATGATTAAGATTATACATCAGAGGCTGGGGCGTCCGAGCTTACGTGCCGACGACTTCATGGGGGCGATGGAGTGGCTCCGGAGTTGGGCTCGAGCGGTTGCTGGCAGAAGCTGCACGCCGTCGGGCTTCGGCGCTGAAGGCCCTCTTGGCGAACGATGTCGTCCTGAGCGTGTATGCAGTAGAATTTCAATAGTCGTCCGTTTCTTCGAGGATGGTTCACAAACCCTTCCTCTAGTGTCGTTCGGCTTGGAAGATGAACAGGAGGCGAGCTTGTAGATGATGACAGCAGAGCATAATTTTACAACATACATATACAGAGAGTTAAACTGGAAAAAGCAGAACTGAATTTACAAAAGAACAAACTTTGCACTACTTTACTCATCGACCGGGCAGGTTAGTGCCTAAGTAGCATCACATTACATGCTAAGCATGGAGCCCCAGCTCAGACTGAACTGCATCCGTTTACATGCGCTTTTAAGCACTTGATTAACAAAGGACTAAGGGCGGTCATTTCCAGTGGCCCGCCCAAAGCATCAATTCTCCAATCCAAAATAACATGCGAGATGGGGACCACCCCTTGGGTTGGGCTTAGCCTCGACCCCAGAGTCTGTTAACAATACAAACTAAATAAACAACAAAAACGTCACCACTCTCTCTCAAGTGAGAGTATACACAGGCTCTCTCTTCGGAGCTAATTCACTAGCGCCTGTCTTTCCACATTCTTGGCGAGTACTGCCTGTCTGTCTGACAGGTGTCCGTCACGGCCCTTCTGGGAAGCTGTGGGTGCCTTCCCGGCGATAGCCCACGACAAAGGGGGGGGGGGGGAGGGAAAGAATGTTGTCTTCGCGGTAGCGCATAGCGTCGGCTGTGGTACGGCGCGCTCTGGCCCGCTGACAGCTCCCTTGTCCTGGAATGTGCCCGGAAATTGGGGAGGATAAAGCCTGTTTCCCCGGGGCGGCGGCGGGTCCGGTTGTTCTGGTCGTCACTCAAAGAGCATGGCTGGGTAATTGATGATGCCGCTGTCACGGGTCTCCGTCTACGCCGCGCCGTCGAACGTGGATCCTCGTAGCACACACGGAATGTCACAACAGGGAGACCAAAAGTCGGAAACGAAGGGCTCTGAAACACGCCAGATGGCGGCTTAAATACAGTTCACATTTCCCAGGCACCTATCCAGGGAATCCGGTAACTGGTCGAGCGTCCAATGGGCCTTTAGCCTCTCCATAGGCTCCGCCCTCACCAAGTGACCACGCACACCGCACTGAAACACACACACAGGCAAGAAGGAATCCTGGCGCCTTGCAGTCGCGGTCTGCGGTTTCCCACGGGCCGACCAGGTGGTTGGCTTCTTATGCGGCGATCCATTCCGTGGGAAACACGAGTTCTGACGGTCCACGCAGGTGAACTCTGGTAAGAGGCGCAAATTTCAGATCGTAAATGGCGGGGAATCCACTGCTGGCCATTAGCCATGTAGTTGCGGCTGTAGAGAAGGCCGCCCCGGAGGGCAAAGTGCGGCGCTTGACGCCATAAAGTTCTAGAAGGCCCAACGTTTGGAGATGAAGACACGGCGTCTATAGGGACGCAAGCCACGGGTCTTTCCGCTGCTCCGCAGGCATATCAGCGATGGTAAGAGACGAAAGTACAGGATCTGTCACAGAGGAGCAGGCAGCTTCGCTTTGGAGGGAAGACCATGACAAAGCATCGGCGTCCATGTGCGTACGGCAGCGTGATGACCGAGCACCACAACACATATGCAAGTGTGTTGATCGGGTGTACATATACCTGTCTGCCAGGCGCCAAAGTAGGGCCACTTAGACCCGACATTCGTGAAAAATTTATGGACCGACCGTTTGCCACAGAGTGCTCAAAATTGTATCATACGATTCAACGTTTCGTGCAGCATAGACTTGCTAGTTAGGTTAGAGCCTAGCTCGCAGCGGGGATTCGAACCGGCGACCTAGGTACTTCCAATTCTACGTCTTTACGAATCTTAATATGAACATTGCCGATAAACGGTTTGTCGCAGAGTGCTCGGGGTGTTGGCATGAAAAAAATGAAAATTGGTTTTTGGGGAAATGAAATGGCGGGCATAGGATTTAGTGTTTCGTGCGGCATAAGCTTCCTATTTAGCTTAGTCTAGCTCGCGGCAGGGATTCGAACCGGCGACCTATAGTTAGGTTACCGCTCGCTATTCGATCGCTGGCTCAGCGTCGGTTTGTTTTATATCGCTCACAACGCCAACGCCGACCAAGCCGACATCGGATTTTCTTGACAACGAGGCCTTTAACGCTGTCGCGTTAAATGTTAGGTTCATGCTACATAAATACCCCGTAAGTAGAAGATAGGACAGCCATAGCCGTAGCTTCATACGCGAAACTTGGAGGTCGTGGACCTGGATCCCAACGGCGGCATATGTTCGTTTTTCTTCTTTTTAATCAATTATCTTTCAGCCATAAAGTCATTACACTATTAATTTTCAACTGACCAACGCCACAAGTGAAAAGAAGAGAAAAATTAGCTGCGGTTTAACTACTACTGAACCTGGTTAGAGAGCGAAAGCTGTGGCGTATCGGGAAAGTAAACGCGGTGTGGCGTCTGTAACGTTGAGTGCGTTCCGCACACTGGATAGGCAGCGCGCCCACCCTGCCACCCTGGCAGGTGGCAGTTAAGTTAATGGTTGATCGCGAGGTTGGTCACCCAATGAACGCTGCGGCCTATATATATCCCCCCCCCCCGACTGACGTCACAACGTCAGTTGTCATCGGGAGACATTACGCGATTGTCACGTGACTATTCTACCACCCTCTACGGCAAATCGAAAGGTCAAGTGGTGCGACACCATGGTGGACCACATAAGGTAATGCCTATAACCACACTTGACCTCTCGCT